>NC_044031.1:7364937-7671590 GCF_901765095.1 Microcaecilia unicolor
TGGCATCTTGCTACTCTACGTAGAATCTTAAGTCCCTTGGAGATTCTACATACAATCTTACTGATCTTTGAGATTCTGCATAGCATCTTGCTACTCTTCGTAGAATTTTGCTTCTCAAAGATTCTACGTAGAATCTTTCTCTTCTTTGAGATTCTACATAGAATTTTTCTCTTCTTTGAGATTCTACATTGAATCTTAATAATCTGAGATTCTGCATGGCATCTTGCTACTCTACGTAGAACCTTGCTTCTCTTAGAGATTCTACATACAATCTTACTAATCTTTGAGATTCTGCATGGCAACTTGCTAGTCTACGTAGAATCTTGCTTCTCTTGGAGATTCTACATACAATCTTACTAATCTTTGAGATTCTGCATGGCATCTTGCTACTGTACGTAGAATCTTGCTTCTCTTGGAGGTTCTACATACAATCTTAATAATCTTTGAGATTCTGCGTGGCATCTTGCTACTCTACGTAGAATCTTGCTTCTACTACTACTACTATTTAACATTTCTAAAGCGCTACCAGGGTTACGCAGCGCTGTACAATTTAAACATAGAAGGACAGTCCCTGCTCAAGGAGCTTACAATCTAAAAGACAGGTGTACAATCTAGAGACAAGTGTACAGTCAAGGACAAGTGTAGAGTCCGACTAATAGGGCATACTATATTTCACGGAAGGTTAGGTGCCGAAAGCAGCATTGAAGAGGTGAGTTTTAAGCAGAGATTTGAAGATGAGTAGGGAGGGGGCTTGCTTCTCTTGAAGAATCACATACAGACAAAAAAGCAACACTGGGCCTTCAAGACTGGGACAGCAGGAGTTCTTTATTGACAGATGACCCGACACGGGCCTTGTTTCGGCGGCCTCGGGGGTCTGACGACAAAACATATAAAAACTTATATATGAACAATAATCTACATGGCTAATAATAGTATTAATATTGTAAAACATGACAATGGTAATAAAACATAAAATACAGTGAAAGTCTAGCATCACTAAGATAGTACATAGGAAAGTCATAAATAAAACATGCAAATCCATGTATATAAATATATATATGTACTTGTAAATTAACAAAAATCGACATACACATTTATGGATATTCAATAGAATGATGTTGGGGTAACTACTAATAATATAGTATGCATGAAATGGATTTAACATAGGTAATAGCTTTCAAAAATTCTTTATATGGATGAATCTGTTAAGTATGATAATGCAATTGCGATTTTATAAACAAGGCTGGAGTGCTTACCAAAGTTTTGGTCTGCAGTATGCACGTTGTATAAATTCAATGCCTATATAATGAGGGAAACAGAAACTAAGAGCAAATGTGTATATAATGTAGTAAACTAGATCTGTTCAGCAATAGTTGTGCCTCACATAATAACTCTTTTGTATTGTGAAAAATGATCCTCCCCTCCGACTGAGGGTCCTCGGGATCTCCCCTTCACCCTTGCTGCCCAACCTCCTGGTTCACTGCAGTCCACAGGGCAGGGCTCAAAGAAATCAACTTCGAAGCAAACTTAACAAGTTCTTTATTTTGCTTGGGATCCAACAGTCCAGCAGTGCAAAAAGACACAATACTTGAAGCAACAAAAAACCTCACAATTCCCCCTTTTGCTCCTCTCAGGGGTACAAACACAGCAAGAAAAAAAACAACTTTTAACTCCCAGGCTTCCAGCACCCAGCTGGGTTCCTTTCAGACAGTTTTATAGCCCTGGGTCTTCTTTCTTCCCCCCCCCCCCCCCTCCCTTGAGAGGGGGCAACCCACTGCAAGCAGTTCCAAAAAAAAAAAAACCAACACAGTTATTGAGGCTTCAGCACAAAGCTCAAACCCCTTCAGCTTCTTTTAGGCTTTTTAGCCACAGTTCACACTCCACCTTCTTCCTGCTGGGCTCAGCCCACTCCGAGAAAATCTCTCATCCCTCTTCAACCAGAACTCTTTAAACTCAAAGTTCATTCACAGCCTGAGCTCTGGAAAATGAAAAGGCCCCACCCATCTGGGTCACTCTCTCTAAATACTGACCCATCCTCCCACATGACCTTTCCTCTTTCCTCTCTTAGCCCAGTTACCATACCATGAAGTTACCTGGTCCCTTATTTTGTTACCTAAGGAGTGAGCCCAGGCTGAGAGGTCCATAGGCTCTTCCTCGCTCTCCTCTCTTTCTCTCTGTCCAGCTTCTTGATACTCCATGGGCTCCCCGTCCCACCCACTTTGCAGCTGTTCCTCTTTCCCTTGATTACCCTGCAGGGGCACCACCCTTTCCTTGTTAGAGTTCTCCCCCTGTTCCTGCTGGGGAAGGTAATCTCTGTACCAGGCTTTGCCCCGAGGTTGCTGGGAAATGTAGTCTCTTCCTCTCCTCCATTTTACAGGGGTCACGAACCTTTCTCTGCTCTCTCTCGGGGGATGCTGGGTAATGTAGTCTTTTCCCCTCCACCCTTTTCTAGGGGGCATTACTACTTCTCTCGCTCTCTGGGGATGGAATGGAGGCCAGGCTCTGTTCTGCCTATGTCTGCTCGTGAGCCGCCTCCCTTCTTCCTCTTCCACTTCCATCTTATCTACCCCCAGGTCCTCTCCTTCACAGTATCCAAAATATAAATCTGAGCGATTATGTTTATAACAGAAACAGCATTGGTGATTGTTTAGTTAGGCGAAATGCTAGCTAAGCTGCATAAACAAACTATGTGAGCTGTAATCATTCGCCCGGCAACGCTGGATCACTAAAACCAAGATTATATTCGTATGGTCACCAAAATAAATATATGTGCTTACCCCAAAAGTTGGAAGGTTCTTTGTCGATCTCCGCAATGCGAAGGGTGAGCTATTTAGTACTACTACTTATCGTTTATAAAGCGCTACTAGACGTACGCAGCGCTGTACACTTGAACATGAAGAGACAGTCCTTGCTCGACAGAGCTTACAATCTAATTAGGACAGACAAACAAGAGATAAGGGAATATTAAAGTGAGGATGATAAAATAAGGGTTCTGAACAAGTGAATAAGGGTTAGGAGTTAAAAGCAGCATCAAAGAGGTGGGCTTTTAACTTAGATTTGAAGACGGCTGAGATGGAGCTTGACGTAGCGGCTCAGGAAGTCTATTCCAGGCATATGGTGCAGCAAGATAAAAGGAACGGAGTCTGGAGTTAGCGGTGGAGGAGAAGGGTGCAGATAAGAGAGATTTACCCAGTGAACGGAGTCCCAGTGGAGGAATGTAGGGAGAGTGGAGAGGTACTGAGGAGCTGCAGAGTGAATGCACTTATAGGTCAATAAGAGGAGTTTGAACTGTATGCGGAAACGGATAGGAAGCCAGTGAAGTGACTTGAGAAGAGGGCTAATATGAGCATAATGACACTGGCGGAATATTAGTCGTTGTTACGTTCCTCACCTGGTTCCAGGCCTGCGCGGCCGATTTGCCGGCGAGGTGCGGTCCGGCTGAGATAGCTGGCTATTTTGGATGTGGTTTCTCCAGGATGGGTCTGTTTCGGTTTCCTGTTTCTGGCAGCCGTCATCTTGGTTGGATCAAGGACAGCAGCCATCTTGGCTAGCTCAGGAGGGGACAGCCATCTTGGAGTAACGAGATCAGGAAGGAAGCCCATATTTGGACGTAGGCACCTCTGCTGATGGGGGCAGCCATCTTGTATCAGCTGCACATGCTTGAGCCTAATTCCTCCACTAGTTAAGGCCCTGCCTTCAGTCCTTCGTGGCTTCGGCCTCAATTGTGTTTGAGGTTCACGCCGGTGTTCCAGACCTCGGCTTGTTTCCCGGACCTTGCTTGCTTTGCTGCCTGCCTTAACCTTGGACTGTTTTTGACTACCTGGCTTTTGGACTGTGTCTGTTTGCCTGCCTGTCTGGTCAGTGGTCGTGCAACCCCGCTGGTTCCAGAAGTTCTGGTGGCTGCCCGAACCTGGGGGCTCAACTCCCAGGGAACGGCGGTCATTCCCCAGGTGAAGCTAGGGGTTGTCTGGCTGCCTGACCGAGTGCGGTGTCACTCCATCCTAGCCGTGCTCAGTCAGGGCACAAGGGCTCACATTTCTCCAGTCATAACAGTCGTGCAGCAGAATTTTGAACAGATTAAAGAGGAGAGAGATGGCTAAGTGGGAGACCTGTGAAAAGCAAGTTGCAATAGTCTAAGCGAGAGGTGATAAGAGTGTGGATGAGGGTTCTGGTAGTGTGCTCAGAAAGGAAAGGGCGAATTTTGCTGATGTTGTAGAGAAAGAAACAACAGGTTTTAGCAGTCTGCTGAATATGTTCAGAGAAGGAGAGGGAGGAGTCGAAGATGACCCCAAGGTTACGAGCTGATGAGACAGGAAGGATGAGAGTGTTATCCACAGAAATAGAAAATGGGGGAGGAGGAGAGGTTGGTGTAGGGGGAAAGATGAGAAGCTCAGTCTTGGTCATGTTTAGTTTCAGATGACGCTGAGACATCCAGGCAGCAATGTCAGACCGGCAGGCTGATACTTTGGCCTGGATTTCGGCTTGAGATTTCTTTAGAGAGCCTTCTCGTTTGCACAAAAAACGCGGTGAAAGCGATAAGGCAGCCAAACACTATTCTTTTAAGCATAAAAAATAGCGCCAAACAAAGGTTGCATTGAGGGCGAAGTGCGGACGTAATGACATAACGACGTAAACATAATTCAAAGTTTTCATAATATATTTTATTTATTTATTTGCTACATTTGTATCCCACATTTTCCCACCTTTTTGCAGGCTCAATGTGGCTTACATATGTAAAGTCCGTGCAAATAACATCGATATTGTTTATTATAGCATAAAAAAAAGCTTATGGAGGCAATATGGTAGCTACACATAGTTATATAAAACATAAAAGAATGCAAAAAGAAATTAAGGAAAAAAACATTCAGACGTGATGACGTAAGCATTGTTAAATCTAGTGATTTGTTTATTTAATCGGAGCTCACACCCTGAGTGTAAAACTTAATGATATTCACTTCAGTTTTTGAATATATTGAAGTGATATATATTATCCTCAGGAGATTTTATTTTTTAGCAGGAAAGAGTGAAAAATAAAGAATATGTGTCGAGATAAAGCTAAAAATGAAAATAAATATAAAAGGTATATTATAATGGCACATGATAATATCACTGAGTGCAGTTTAAAAACTATTTTTAAAAGATCAACACAATTAGTAATTGTATTGCAAAGAGTAGATATATTAAAATAGCACATAATTGAGTCATGTCATATTATAACATCTAAATGATATTGATATTAACTTATTTTGATATGTGCAACAATTTTAATGAGGGTCCAAGAAAGCACAGAGGCAGACGATCTCCAAGATGGAAAACAAACGGAGCAGATCGTAGGCAAACAAAACAAGATTTATTAATATAACCCAATTACAGTATATGTATAAAACATATATATATAATGTTTTTGATCAGCTCCTAGATCTCTGCCTGGGGTTGCTCCTGTGCTTTGCCAGTAGAGCGGTGGTGTTGTGGCTTGTGGTGCTCACTTTGAAGGCATACTTGGTTTTGTTCCCTGTCCCTGCCTTACCCCATCTCCCCGAGTCCCTCGTTTGCTGCCTGCCTCCAACTTTCCTCACAGTGTAAAAAAAAAAAAAAGGTGCACTTATACAGCGTTGCTGTTTCTGAGGTTTTCTCCAGAGATTCTGGTTCAGTGCAGCTTGACCGGAGCTCGTTGACTTGGTCTTCTGAGATGAAAATGGTGCCCAGCTCCTCCAGGGAGGTTCCCATGGACAGCGTTCTGTGCGGGGTAAGTTTTGGCGTGAGGCCGCCATTTTATTTCTATATTTACGTCCAGTCGGGCGATGGCTGCTGAGGCAGTTAAGCGCTGCTCCCGCTGTGGTAAACACAGGTCAGCAGCGGGGCTTTGCAGTACGTGCTCCTTAGATGCTCATGCTAGTACGGGCATGGCGAGCGGTGATTCTTCCCGCTCGATGGAGCTGGTAGCGGGCACCATTTTGGAAGCGCCACGTGGCTCGACCCTCGCTGTTGCAGAGGAGTCTGAGTGCGGGGGGACGCCTCGTTCCAAGGCTGCTAGAGCAGCTCCTTCCCCTGCTTCTCCTAATTCGAGGGCGGAGGGCCAGGGTGAGTTTTTCTCCCCTGAATTTGTGCTGCTGATGCATAAGGCCTTTATGTTAAAAAGAACTCTGCCGGAGGCATCTGACACTACGATGCGGACTGGATTCCCTCCAGGTTTTGATAGCCCTGTGTTGGCTGCAGAGTTTACTTCTTCCCCCGAGCATTGGACTGACGCTAAACGTAGACGGGTAAATTCCCCGTCTGAGGGTGGCGCCTCCCCCGTGGTCAGGCTGTGGGGAGTCTGAGGGGTCTGGCAGGCCCTCGTGGACGGATGATCCAGATGAGGGTGCCTATTTGCCGCAGGACTTGGATGATCCTAAAGCGGTGCGGGTTTTCCACCGCGATGAACTGCCAGCTCTCATTTCTGACGCCTTTCAGGCCCTTTCTGTTGAAGATCCAGCTGAGGGCGATACCTGCTCTGTTAATCCTAGGATTGCTAGTACTAAGAAGCCTTCTCTGGCTTTTCCTGTGCATGACTCCATCTAAGAGCTTATTTCATCTCAATGGTCTGACCCTGATGGGCCTTTGAAGGTAGCCAGGACTATGGGTGAGCTTTACCCTCTGAGTGAGGATCACTTGGCCCTTTTTGGGATGCCTAAAGTGGATGCGTTAGTTACGGCCGTGACCAAAAAGACCACTCTCCCGGTGGAGGGAGGGGTCGCTTTGAAAGATATGCAGGACCGGAAGCTAGAATCCGTGCTGATGCGGTCCTTAAGGGCGGCTATTTGCAGTTCCTATGCAGCCTGGGCCTGTCTTTCCTGGTTACAGCAGGCGGTTGATCAGCCCGAGGATGGTGCGGGTTACCCCTGTGAGGTTGGCCTGCGTATGGAGACTGTCCTGTCCTTTTGGCTGATATCCTTTATGATCTGGTCAGAACTTCGGCTAAGCAGATGTCTGTGGCGGTTTCTGCCCGCCGTCTTCTTTAGCTGCGGCATTGGGCAGCTGACATGGCCTCTAAGCAAAGGCTGGTGAGGTTGCCCTTTCGGGGCCTTCTGTTATTTGGAGAGGAATTGGAGAAGACAACGGTTACCTGAGGATAGGCCGAGGCCTTCTTCCAAAAGTCCTGTTTTTCCCCCCTCTTCCAGGCCACATTTCCGCAAAGTTCGCAGGTATCGCCCGGGGTGCTCTGCTGGGGTTTCTCAACATGCCCATTTTCAGCAGAGGAACTCCTTTCGCTCGGACAGACGTTCCGCAGCGGCCGGCCAACGGCCAGGAGTTCAGGGGCATCCTCCACAATGACGGGACACCAGTCCACTTGTCGATTCCTGCAGTGGGGGGTCGTCTTTCCCTCTTCCTCGAGGAGTGGACCAAGATTTCTTCGGATCAGTGGGTCCTGGACCTGATCAGAGAAGGCTTCCGATTGGAATTAGGTGCCCCGGTGAGAGACGCTTTTATGGAGTCCCGATGCGGCACTGCCGTCAAACAGGCAGTGGTAGAGGAGACCTTGCAAGTCTTGCTGCAGCTCGGAGCAGTGATTCCGGTGCCTCCCGCCGAACGCGGCTGCGGTCGCTACTCTATTTACTTGTGGTCCCTCGAAAAGGCGGGTCTTTCAGACCGATCCTCGACTTATGAAGAGTCAACAGGGCCCTAAGAGTGCGACACTTTTGCATGGAAACTCTGCACTCCATCATTGCGGCGGTACAGCCAGGAGAGTTTCTCACGTCCCTGGATCTCAAGGAAGCTTACTTGCACATTTCTATTTGGCCTCCGCATCAGTGGTTTCTCCGGTTTGCAGTTTTCGGCCTAGCCACAGCTCCCCGTACCTTTCCAAGGTGATGGTGGTGGTAGCTGCTTTTCTCAGGCAAGAGGATATCAGAGTTCACCCATATCTCGACGACTGGCTCATCAGGGCGGATTCGGCAGACAAGAGCCGACTCGCCACGACCAGAGTTATAACGGTTCTTCAGACTCTGGACTGGGTGATCAATTTGCCCAAAAGTCACCTTACCCCCTCTCAGTTTCTCGAGTATTTGGGGGTCCGGTTTGACATGGCCTCGGGGTTCGTCTTTCTCTTGGAGATCCTATGTACAATCGTACTGATCTTTGAGATTCTGCATGGCAACTTACTACTGTCTGTAGAATCTTGCTTCTCGAAGATTCTACATATAATCTTTCTTTTCTTCGAGATTCTACTTTGAATCTTACTAATCTTTGAGATTCTGCATGGCATCTTGCCACTCTACATAGAATCTTGCTTCTCTTGGAGATTCTACATAAATTATTTCTCTTCTTTGAGATTCTACATTGAATCTTAATAATCTTTGAGATTCTGCATGCATCTTGCTACTCTACGTAGAATCTTGCTTCTCTTGGAGATTCTACTTAGAATCTTTTTCTTCTTTGAGGTTCTATATAGAATCTTAATAATCTTTGAGATTCTGCATGGCATCTTGCCACTCTACATAGAATCTTGCTTCTCTTGGAGATTCTACATAAATTATTTCTCTTCTTTGAGATTCTACATTGAATCTTACTGATCTTTGAGATTCTGCAGGGCATCTTGCTACTCTACATAGAATCTTGCTTCTCTTGGAGATTCTACATAAATTATTTCTCTTCTTTGAGATTCTACATTGAATCTTACTGATCTTTGAGATTCTGCAGGGCATCTTGCTACTCTACGTAGAATCTTGCTTCCCTTGGAGATTCTACTTAGAATCTTTTTCTTCTTTGAGGTTCTATATAGAATCTTAATAATTTAGAGATTCTGCATGGCATCTTGCTTCTCATGTACATTCTGCATAGAATTGTTCTCTTATTGAGGTTCTACATAGAATGTTACTAATCTTTGAGATTCTGCATGGAGTCTTGCTTCTCTTTGAGAGTGGCATCTTCTCTTTGGGATTCCGGATGGGTCGGGTTTTCCTGATTTCCAGAATGCATATATATGAGAGCGATTTGAAACAAGAGTCCTTCATTCCATCGACAGTTCTCTCTTGAAAACCTGACTAGATAGTTGTGCCTCCAGGAGTGTTTAGTGAGCATTATAAGAAATAATACTACAGTTTTACATACACAGATCTATCAATTTGTATAGCACAGTGAAAATAAAATGTGTATTTTTTGGGACCCACATTAGACAAAGTAATTTTCCAAAAGTACACATTCAAAGAAAGAGCAGCATCCCTCAGGGCGACATGTAGGTGTAAATGCTGATGTGGGAAATTTCTACAGTATACGTGTATTGCCATTATATAATATAAAATACTCATGTACTGTGAAGGATCAACCAAGCCACACCCAGAACATGTCTCTCTAAAATATCCCTGTGCTTCCACTTCCATGTAGAAGTAGCTGCCTTTCCTAAAATGGCTGGTTTTCCTTGTTTGCTGATTTACACATGCAATTGGGTGTCTTACACCTGCACAGGGCATCTACATTCTAAAATCATTCCCAAAATGTTAGACGAATAAAGGTAGCTGAAATCGAATGCTTTCTGAGCACCCCCACATTTCCCTGAATGTGTTTCTGATTTGTGTTTCAGATGCGGGTGACATTTGAGGACATCGCTGTCTCTTTCTCCCAGGAGGAGTGGGAGTATTTAGATGACGGGCAGAAGGAGCTTTACAGGGAGGTGATGAAGGAGAATTATGAGATCCTGATCTCCCTAGGTAAGAATTGCTTTGTCTGCATTTTCTTAAGAGGAACAGCGTCTGATTTAATAGAAATCTGGCACATTTTCTGTACCTTTTGCACTTTGAAGTCAGAATGTGTCTCGGCTCTGCTGATTGTCTTAGGGTGCCTCAGTCCTGATCCTCACACTTATCTTAAGACCTTCCTGTGTGTCCTACAAGTTTCTTCCTCTTCCAATCAGAGAGAGATTTTCCTCTAGTTCTTCTATCATGACTGAAAAAAGGTGCAGAGCATCACAAATACTCAGTACTTGGATGTAACAGAATGTGTTAAAGTAGCTGCTGAGACCAGTCAAAAGTGTGGTGCTGTGTTCGTTGATTATTTCCTCAGCTTTTGACACTGTGAAGCTGTAGAATTGTCTCCAGGATAAACACATGATAAGAGGTAATACAAGAAATCATCATTAATTGCTGATTTCATGTGTTAACTAAAGCGGAGTGTACCAGATCATGACAAGGATCAGTCTTTGTTCCTGCTCTTTTCAACATTCATAGAGCGGGTCTTCCACAGTATTGGGTACGAAACATCTGTGTTTGCCAGTGAGTTGTTATCCTCCACACCAGCAGCTGTTTGGAGGCCACCCAGGTGTCGTTATGTAAATACTAGCGTAACTTTATATCATCATGCCTTAATGTATAGACAGTTACAGTTAGACCAGCCATAGACCTGGCAGGTGTCTAAATATGACTGCAACTGTAAGTTACACACATTGCTGGGAGCCCCGCCCATGCTCTGACCATGTGTAATGCCCCCTTGAAATTACACATATAATATTTATACGCACATTTATAGAAGCGTGCTTAGGGTGCCGTGAGTAAGTGCAAATTATCTTTCTATTTATGTGTGCCAGGGGCATGTAACCGTAGGCGCATAATTACAGAATTGATATCCGTGTTTTACCCGGCATCAGGAGTGTCCGTGGGGGAAGTGAGATATGAGCCTTTGCCCTCACTAAACCTCTCCTTTCATCAGCAGGTGTTTCTCCTCTTCAGTTCTTGTATAATTTTATACTGTGACAGCAGGGACGGGAGTGTAAAAATGTTGATTTGAATTTGAGGGGAGAGGTAGCTGAAGAGCTAAGCGGTCACCCTTTAACACTAGGGTCTCCCAAAGCAGTTCTTTATATTAAGGGATTTTATAGTTGGCTAATTTCACACAATCACAGCCCCCCCGATTCTTAAGTGATAGACATTTTTATAGTAAAAAACTTGTGACCTGTTCCATTACCAGAGTACTTGAAGCGAGGTATAATAACCCCCAGATCCCTCTGCTTTTTGATGGGTAGCAATGACAGATCCATCATATGCTTTTCCCTTGAGAACTACTGCTGTCTATTGTTTTGTGAATATAAGGAAATACAGCTAGTATTATTTTTCATTCCTGGAAGCAGGCTATGAAAGGATCAGTCCTGATACATTATCAAGGATTAAACAAGAGGAAGAGCCATATGTCTGGGATCCCCATGAGTCAAGAGAGAGAGAAGTTACTCACGCAGACACAGGTGAGTAATAATACTATACAGAGTAAGAGCAGGTATTACAGAATACAAATGAATAAAATGAATGTACAGAGCAAGAGGAGGTATTACAGGGTATTACAACCAGGCCTTTAATGGAAGAATTAACTAACTTGTTAGTCTCACTCACACACACACAAGGAGTGACACAGGCTGGACATACTGCAGCAAGCCCTTTCCTCTCTGAACACACCACCCGAACTCTCGTCCACGCTCTCATTACCTCTCGCCTTGACTACTGCAACTTACTCCTCACCGGCCTCCCACTTAGCCATCTATCCCCCCTTCAGTCTGTTCAGAACTCTGCTGCACGTCTCATATTCCACCAGAACCGATATACACATATCACCCCTCTCCTCAGGTCACTTCACTGGCTTCCGATCAGATACCGCATTCAATTCAAGCTTCTCCTTCTTACCTACAAATGCACTCAGTCTGCTGCCCCTCACTACCTCTCTACCCTCATCTCCCCTTACGTTCCCCCCGAAACCTCCGTTCACAGGACAAATCCCTCCTCTCAGTACCCTTCTCCACCACCGCCAACTCCAGGCTCCGCTCATTCTGCCTCGCCTCACCCTATGCTTGGAACAACCTTCCTGAACCCTTACGCCAAGCCCCCTCCCTGCCCGTCTTCAAGTCTTTGCTTAAAGCCCACCTCTTCAATGCTGCGTTCGGCACCTAACCCTTACCGTTCAGTGAATCCAGACTGCCCCAATTTGACTGCCCCTATCGGACCGACCGTTCACTTGTCTATTAGATTGTAAGCTCTTTGAGCAGGGACTGTCTCTCTTTGTTAAATTGTACAGCGCTGCGTAACCCTAGTAGCGCTTTAGAAATGTTAAGTAGTAGTAACATGTTAGTCTCGCTCACACACACAAGGATTGGCACGGGCTGCATGTACTGCAGCGAGACATGTTTATCCACTCCTACCCTAGCTGAGGTAATATTTAACCGTCTCTCTGACCTCATGTGCAACTTTCTTTAAATCAGTCACCTTACTTTTTAACGCTATTTACTCTCTTACCTATCTATATGTTCCATCTTTGCTTATACCCTTCACTATCGATTAAAATGTTCTATTATGTATTGTGTTGACATTGTAAGTAGTATACTATTTCAAACTGCAAAGAGTGGAAATATATATCAAAAACACTGGATATCACTCGGACGTGGGACTTTGGTCAAACATAAAATTTATATATATATATATATATATATATATATATATATATATATATATATATATATATATATATAGCCTCAACAGCCCAGGGAACCTAGCATTAGGACTCCACTAAAATGGCCAACATCATAGGCTCCTACCGCCTTCCGAAAAAAATCACAGACATTAAAAAACTCCCAAACAATCCATACTCAGGGAGAAAAAGATTCTGTGGATCTGAAAAACTGCAGTGTCCACTATTAAACCCTCTTAGGTGGAGGAGTGGCCTAGTGGTTAGGGTGGTGGACTTTGGTCCTGGGGAACTCAGGAAGTGAGTTCAATTCCCGGCACAGGCAGCTCCTTGTGACTCTGGGCAAGTCACTTAACCCTCCATTGCTCCATGTAAGCCGCATTGAGCCTGCCATGTGTGGGAAAGTGCGGGGTACAAATGTAAAAAAAAAAAAAAATTTAAACTGAAAGGTATCAAAGATAGAAAACGCAACATAATTGCAGTATCAGCCGACAGTCATACTTGCAAGAAGGTCTTAAGACCAAAGGTTCACGATGGATTGAAAAGAAACGAAAAAACATTTTTTGTTTTTTGTATTTCTCCTGATGAAGGTTGCGAAACAGTGGGGTCCCTTGCTCACAGAATCTTTTTCTCCCTGAGTATGGATTGTTTGGGAGTTTTTTGATGTCTGTGATTTTTTTTCGGAAGGCGGTAGGAGCCTATGATGTCGGCCATTTCAGTGGAGTCCTAATGCTATTAGATTGTAAGCTCTTTGAGCAGGGACTGTCTTTCTTTTATGTTTGTGCAGCGCTGCGTATGCCTTGTAGCGCTATAGAAATGCTAAATAGTAGTAGTAGTAGTAGTTGCTAGGATCCCTGGGCTGTTGAGGCTATTTATACGTTGTACATAAATCAAATAGCATAACACTTA
The DNA here is from genome assembly GCF_901765095.1 of Microcaecilia unicolor. Lineage (NCBI taxonomy): Eukaryota > Metazoa > Chordata > Amphibia > Gymnophiona > Siphonopidae > Microcaecilia > Microcaecilia unicolor. The sequence goes on from NC_044031.1 coordinate 7,378,264, forward strand.
ACACACTAAACAGAAATTGGCTAGTACAGTAGTCATCGTATACCCCTTTTCCTTTTCCATCTAGCCCTCCGATGCCCTTCCCTCTCTAGAAAAATTACTCCATTCTTCTAACATTAGGGGATCAACCATCCTTTAGTTACATAACATGAAACTATTCAACAAATGTAAATTACATCCATTCAACTTCCAACTAGCTGAGTGCTACCTGAATAGTGATCCTATCTTTTATATTGTCTATTACTTCTTACATCCTATTCCCACCCCCCCACCCCCCGCCCTTGCCAACTTGATCAGGAATTTTAAAATTGGTATATGCATATACTTATTCTGTCATACATTTCTACTGACATCAACTGTTTGGTATAAATAAAGAGCCTGACCTCTAATAGGTCTCCTCCATTCCACACTTAACTCAGCATATGCAATTACAAAGGTTCTGAGCAAGTGTTGTATTCCTGTGCAATCCTCCTACCTACTCCAGTTATAGTCTTGTCAAATCCCCCCTCCCCTTCCCGTCGTCCTTCCCATCCCCTTCCCTTTTCTTTACCCAGAGTCTGACACTTTTCCCTAGTCATCCACCTTATAACCGAAAGAAACAAGCTTAAACTACATAGCCTAAGGCCTTTATGTTCTCTAAACCAGTGTGTGTGTATCCGAATGGGCCCACCCATCGTTTAAAGTATGGGAAGGCCTTCTTGTCACATATGTCTGTCCCGGCCCCTTTTTTGTTAATCTGGCAGCCTGCTTTAAGAAGCCAAGTACCCACCGCTATCTGCATTAAATGGAGGTTCACATTAATCTCATACTCTGCCCTCTCCTCCCCTAAAACCACATGTTCAATGTAATGCGTTAGCAGTTCTAAAAGTTTAACAAATAACTCCTCCCGCTAGGTGTCAAGGTCTCCCACATTGGTTCCCACTGCGCCCTGAACCTCTGTCCCGGAGTACTATCTATCTCTCGGACTCCACACCAGTCAACTCGCATTTGCTTGAGCATTTGACCCCGCCACACCTGTAGGGGAGGCTCTTCCGTGTCTCTCCAAAACTGCAAAATTGAATTAATGCCATAGTACACTCCCATGCGTAAAAACGCCTTTAGCCCCTCGGGAGGAGCTGCTGTGTATCTAAAGTTATTAAATAGTATATGTGGATCTCTAATAAAGGTACATTGCCAAATCCGATCTGCCTCTTGCCCCACCCGTTGCCAAAACCTTTCTGCATATTTGCAACTCCAGAACATATGCCCCAGTGAGGCCATTTCGTGTTTACATTTCGGGCAATTCCCATTTTCCGCAAATCCAGCCTTAAATGCTCTACTCGGGGATATATGGGTTCTTAGGAGCCACTTATATAACCTCTCTCTCTGCGGTATTGACAACCTTTGTCTGTACAAAGACTGTAAATACGTTTTACAGACTTCAGGAGAAATCTCACATTCTAAATCCCGTGACCACCTCCGTGCCAGCCCCGTGTAATCCAGCTCTGCCGTTGAATCTTTAAGCTGCTGATGATGAAACTTTAAAGGAACAGAAAGCTGGGCTCCTAGGGTGAAATCCTCTGATAGGACTTCCACCACATCCTCCGTTAAATCTTTCCAATCTAAAGAGGCCAAGTAGTGTTTTAATTGATAGTATGCAAAGTGATTGTTCCCCGAAATCTTATACTTTTGTTGAAGCTCAAGATAGGAATACATTTTCCCTTCTTCTGTCACAATATGTGCTAAGTACACTATTCCCTGTTTTTCCCATTTACTAAATATTCCACCCCCTTGACCTGGTGGAAAAGCCGGATTATTACGGAGCGACAGCCAAGGGGATACCCGGGCCGAGAAGTGGCGTCTCCTACATATCCACCTCCAGGTCTCCCTGAGAGCTCGCAACAGCGGGTGCCTTTTAAACGCATCCGCAGGCAAAGCAACCCCAGTATGCAGCAATGAACTGAAATGTATCCCGGGGATCCTAGAAATCTCCACCGATGTCACAGAAAAATCTGAAGTCCCCCGGTACCAATCATTTATGTGTCTCATAGAACAGGCAACCGTCAGGAACTTAATATTCAAAAGACCCATTCCTCCCGCATCCCGTGGTGTTGTAAGTTGCTCGTATGTTAATCTAGGTTTTTTCCCTTGCCACAAGTACCCCTGTATTATTTTAATGAGATTTTTGTCGTCTTTGGATTTTAAAAAGAGGGGTAGTTGCTGAAATATATAGAGCCATTTGGGAGCTATCATCATGTTGAAAAGTGCAATTCGTCCCCAAATTGTAAGTGGTAACTCTTGCCACATGGTCAATTTACATTTAGTCATATCCATGAGGGGGTCAACATTATCCCTGTACAACGAAGCATTGTTATTAGAAATCATCACCCCTAGATACTTCAATTTAGAGCCTACCCATGTGATGGGGAACTCCCCCTGCCATTTCGCTTTAACAGTTTCGTCAAGGGGCATTGCTCCCGATTTATCATAGTTCAGGGAGAACCCTGACAAATTGCCATATTCCCGAATCACCTGCAACGCGGTTTTTAAAGAGCGCTGGGGGTCAGTAAGCAACATAAGGATGTCATCCGCGTATGCTAGGACTTTCACCTCTTGATCTCCCAAGCGCACTCCGCTTATCCCAGTTTCCAAATTTAGTAGCCTAAGCAGCGGTTCCAGTGTCAGATCGAATAGCAATGGAGAGAGGGGACAACCCTGACGTGTCCCTCTTCCCACAGAAAATCTTGCCGTAGTCCCTCCGTTAACCACTACCTGTGCATTCATATCAGTGTAAAGGGCCAGTACTGCTCGCATAATCCCAGAGGGCAATTTCATCCACTCCAGTAATTCAAACAGGAAGTCCCAGCTAACCCTATCGAATGCCTTAGCAGCATCTAAGCTGACTACTAGCCCAGGGATTTTCTGATATCTACACTGGGCCATTGACAATAGAGCTCTCCTTACATGCAACACTGACTGTCTCCCTGGTATAAACCCTACCTGTGCTGGCCCAACGATGTTGGGGAGATGCGCTTTAAAACGCTCAGCCAGAATCTTTGCCAATAACTTAATGTCTACATTGATTAATGATATAGGTCTGTATGACTCCGGCTCTTCTGCTGCTTTCCCAGGTTTTAACAATAGGGATATACACGCAGTGTTCTCATGCAGTGGGAACTTCCCATCCAAAATAACCGCTTGATGGTATGCAAATAGAGGCCCTATCAGGGAGTGTTGCATGATTTTATAGAACTCTCCCGAATATCCGTCTACCCCAGGTGCTGAATAGGACTTTAACCCCTTAATCGCGGCTTGCAACTCCTTTGGCTGTATCGGTGAGTCTAGCAAAGCTATCTCTTCCTCTCCAAACTGTGGCATACCGGCCTTCCGCAAGAACTCTGCTATTTCCAGTCTCCCCCCTGATTGGTCTTTCTTATATAGGTGCATAAAATGCTCTTGTAGGGTTCTCAGTATTTCATCTAACTTATTAGTTATATTCCCCTTGCTATCCCGAATTACTGGGATCGCCTGATTACCACCCCTCCTCTTAACCATCCTTGCTAGGAGACCCCCTGCCCTGTTGCCAAATCTATTAAACTTATATTTTTGAAAGGTCTGATCTCTAAGTAAATTCTCGTGTAACATTGAATTGATGGAGGCTTGTATGGCCAAGTATCTGTCTTTATTAACTTCTGTTGGCTGCGCCAGATGTCGACGTCTTGCCCTCGCCAGTTGCTTGTTTAAACTAACTAAACTACGCGCAGACCTCTTCCGTCTGGCCGCGACGTATGCAATCAAATCTCCCCGCAAAACGGCCTTTCCTGTGCACCAAAATAATTGGGGGTTAGATTGGTGGGCTTTATTGAAATGTGCGTACTCCTCCCATCGTGCTTTTAAAAATTTCTGAAATGATTTGTCATTTGCTAAATAACTCGGGAATCTCCAACGTCTGGACGTCACAGAACTACAGGGGTTATCTAGTTCGATCCAGACGGGACTATGGTCAGAAATTAATATCTCCTCCATTTTGGAGTTGACGACATGAGGAAACAGCCCCTCTGATATAAATATATAGTCTATCCTTCCCCATGTTCCGTGGGCCCTCGATCTGTGCGAGTACTCCCTGGTCTCGGGGTGTAAATTCCTCCAAACATCTATCACAGAGAGAGAGTGCCCAAATTCCTTCAACATTTTCCCTATCTTGTGTGCTGCGTGAGCCTGTCCTCTTGCCCCTGTGCAGTCTAACCCGGGGTCCATCAAGCAGTTCATATCTCCCACTACAATCAGGTCTTTACCTTGATATGGTGTCATTTGTTTCAGTAAGTTAGGGAAGAATGACCTCTCCGGTGGCGTAGGGGCATATATGTTTAATATGTATATTTCCCTCCCTTGTAGCCATAGTTTAACCAAAGGATACCGTCCTGCGGGGTCTTGTACTTCTTTTTTAACTGAATAGGCTAAACGTTTATGGAAACATATCGCTACCCCACCCTTCCTCCCTTCCGCTGAAGCATAGAGCACCTGCCCGACCCAGCTTTGTTGGAGTTTTTCATGTTCCAAATCTGATAGCTGTGTTTCCTGCATACATACAACATCAGCATTTAAATGTTTTAAAAAATTTTTTCTCTTACATGGGGATGTGATACCCCCCACATTCCATGTAATTAATTTACAATGTGGTACAGATAATGATATGACATCTACTCCTGGTTATTTCATATCGCTTGGCTGCTGGGTCCCAGCCCTTCCCCAGCCGCCGCAGTAAATATATTATCACTTCCACTCCAGCATCGGCCTTCGCTAAATGTGGATTAAGTAAGTTCCTGCTTGTGTCTCTCCCGTCTAGTACGTTTCTTACTTGAAAAAGTCCTCTCTTCTCCTCAGGTTGCCCTCTATGGTGTCCCTGTGCCCTGTTTCCCTTCTGCTGTCTCGTCGTGCCCTCCCCCCCTCCCCCCACCCTTCCCACCGTGACCCTGACTCTTATTGACTTCTATCACCTACTTGACGCCCCTAACGTGACCATTCCCCCCTTTGTATACTCCTATTCCTCTCCCCTCTTGCGTTCAGTCTATTGTGCACGATAGATTTTGACTTCTGGATCGCACTTACATCTTATGCAGCATTGAATCAATCTAACATTTTAACCCAAAATGTCTCAAACAGTGCAACTTTTAACCTGAACAGTAACATTAAATCCTAGACATTGCTACTACATTTGCATTTACCAGTCCTTAAACCTCCTCTCAAGGAGGTTCACTGCTATGGCACTTGTTCCTCTGGACCACAATTATTCTCAGGGATCTGGTTCTTTCAATTCTGCATCCACGAACTGTTGCGCATCTTGGACCTTCTGAAAAGAATGCCACTGGTTCCCATGCTGTATCTTCAAAGTGGCTGGATAAATTAACATAAATCTCTTATTTTTATTGGCTAACGCTGCACATATTGGATGAAATCGCCTCCTTTGTTCTTGAACTCCTGCCGAGTAGTCTTGAAAAATTTTTAGCGCGGACCCCTCATAAGTAAGGGAATCTCGCTTTATTCTGAAGCCTCGGATGATCTCTTCTTTGTGCAAATAATTGTGCACTTTAATGATGACAATTCTGGGGCGCTGCATACCCTGCTGCCAGCGTCCAAGCCTGTGTGCTCTCTCTATACACAGTTCTCCGTAACTATCAGATAAAGCCAGTTCTTTTTTCAGCCACTTTTCTAGAAGAGGCCCCAGTGACTTCTCCGGAATTTTCTCTGGCAGTCCGACAAGTCTCAGGTTGCACCTGCGTGCCCGGTTTTCCATATCTTCTAATTTGTCCTGCTGCAACTTAAGCTGCTCCTGTAGACGCGCTATTTCCTGTAAATGCTGTGATCCTGAATCCTCTACTGCTGAGATCCGGTTTTCAGCCTCATCCACTGTCTTCTCTGTGTCTGCCATTGAAGACTCCATGTTTTTCATCTGCCCCGCCAGTAGATCAAATCTTGGGTTGAGGGCTGCGCTCACCGCCGCAGTAATCTGGGCGAGTTGCTTCTCTGTAAATTCTCCTACACCTGTTTGTTTCTGATCCGCCATTTTGTGACTGGATTTAGGTGGAGATGTTTTTTCCTTATCAAACTTCGTTCCCCTGCGCGTGGTTCCAGAGGGCACAGGCTTCAGATATTGCTCCATGCAAAAACTGGGGACGTCCTCCGCCACTTCTCGCCCAGGCTGCGGGTGCACTTGTAAATACTAATCAATATATCTGGAAAGCCTCAGCCCACATAAATTCTTGGTACAGTTCGTATTATATGTATGGCTTCCCTGAAATCTGTTTTTGTACCAGGAGGCCAAAGCTTCAGCAGACCTTAAGTACCAGAAGGGGTCTTCCACTGTTCTCTGGGCGCTTGTTACCTGCGCCACTCTCCACTGTGCTGACACTCAGGAAAACCGCTCTCTTTGAGGTGCCATCCACTTTAACAGCCTTTTAGCTCAGGAAATCGCGGCCTTACTGTGTCTTAGTGCAGTAACTGCATGGTAGCTGTTTGCTGCTACTCCTGGAGTCTCCTCCTTGCCAGCTCTAAGTGGATTGTGGCGATCTTTTAATTTGTTCTTCTTCTCCCCTATCGTGCACCCCCGGGCTCGATTCCTCCTCACTCTGCTTCACCTCTCCTGGATGATTACCTGCTAAGCGGCTCTCCGGACTGCCCGTTGCCGCCGCCGCTTCAGTTTCCCGCCTTAAGCCGCCATTTTGCGCTATGGGGCGCGCCGTTCTTTTTTGTTTTTTAAGTTCCTCGCTGCCGCCTTCGATCTCCGGGCTCTGCCTCTCATGCGTTACTTATGCCCTAGCCTTCTGCCAGCATGTGGTGGGTCGTTGGAGCGGGTCTGGTCCGTCGAATTCGGGGCTTCATTTGTGGCGCGACGGAGCTCACGGCAGCGCTGCCATTTTGCCGCCCGGCTCCACCAGAAGTCCTTCATATATATATATATATATATATATATATATAAAATTTATATTTGATCAAAGTCCCACATCCAACTATAGATTGAGTAGAAGAGTGATATCTAGTGTTTTTGATAAGTAGTATACTATGCCATACTTTGTATTGTTATTTGAATAGTGTTACTGCTGTAATTGCCTATTGCTCATGTTTGATCTATTCTTATTGTACACAGCCTTGAGTGAATTCCTTCAAAAATGTGGTAAATAAATCCTAATATTTAAATAATAAATACATTATAGACCACTGATGAATAATATTCTACTGAATAAAAGGAGGTATTATGGAGCAAAGCCAAGCTTGAGGATTTATTACACAGTACAGTCGAGTAATAATACTGTAGAGAGTAAGAGGAGATATTACAGAGCACAAGTGAGAATTAAACATTGTAAAGAATACAGAATAGTAACAGATTACCAAACCCGTGTCCTCCTCTGAGTGTCCGTGCTTTGATCTTGTACCTTTGGGAGACATAATTCATGATTTATTTTAAACTAGTAAAAAAGGCCCGTTTCCGAAACCAATGAAACGGGCACTAGCATGTGGCTTTTTTTTGTGTGTGTGTGTATGTGTCACAGAGTTATTTTGTGTGTGTGTGTGTGAGTTTGTGAGGGTGCGGTGTGTGTGCAGGTTGTTGATGTGTGTCTTTTTTGTTTTGTTTTTTGCTTGGGGGTTGTGGGATGTGCTGTGCCGGTCTATTTTTGCACATACCCACAGCAGGAATATTCTTCTCTCGTTCCAGCGGTGGTTCTGTGCTCTCCGTGCTGCACAGATAATGAGCCATTCTGCTGGGGAATGCTCCTCCCTTATTGTCACGTAGTTTCCTCTGATTGGTCCGTCTTACGTTGCCTAGTGTTGCCTGGGAACGGTGTTGTGATGGTCCTTTGTGTTTCAGAATGTTGAGGGTGTTTTTTCTGATTGGTCCGTCATGCGAGGGCGGGGCAGAGAGACATGGTCAGTGTTGTGGCTTCACCACCATGAATCCATGAACCCTTCAGGGAGTGACTGAGTGACTTCAGAACGTTGTCTTCAGAACGTTGAGGGTGAGTTTTATTATAGTAGATATTTATATTCCACTTAAGTAGATAGAATTCATTGAAGCAGATTCCCAATCAACCTTAATAATATTAGATAAACTGTACAGTAATACTCAAAAATCAGAATAAAAACATCTTCAGTATTACCACACATGTAGATGTTTATAAAAACTCATACCTGATCATAAAACCTAGAAAATATGACATTTTTTCACCTCTGCATGTTCATAGAAAAACGTCGCAAGCTGCCACCTGAAGGCTTCAGTCTAAGCTTCAGTGAAGTGTTTCCAAAGCTCAAAGTCAACAGAGGAGAAGGCAGTGGCCTGAGCTGTAACTATTTGAGCCAGCTGACCAGAAAACATGCGATGGGTCACTTTACCCTAAAAATGTAAAGCCAGTGTTCTGAAGAGAGACTAAAATCTTGTTATATGAATAGGAAGCTGTAATATGGTCAAAGATGTTTATCTCTACTATAATAAAAAGCACCTCCAACGTTCTGAAGCTGACTCCGTGGCTTCACTGAAGTGAAGGGTTTGTAAAGTTCGTCAGATTCGTGAATCTGTAACCATCTCTCTCGGCCCCGCCCTCGCGCCTCTGATAGGTCCGCCGTCCTCGACGTCATCACGTTTTGACGTCCGCGACGTCATCACGTTTTGACGTCGAAGGCGGAGGACCTATCAGAGGCGTGAGGGCGGAGCTGAGAGAGATGGTTACAGACTCACGATTCTGACGAACCTTACCAACCCTTCACTTCAATGAAGCCACGGAGTCAGCTTCACAACGTTGCAGGTGCATTTTGTTACACTGCACAGCTCCCTAATTTTTCACTTAAACATCGCAGGGTGGCTGGAGGGGGGGAAGAGGGGGGCAAGTACCCTGGAACTGGGAGGGAGGGAGAGAGGGGGGCAACGACCCTGGAACTAGGTGGGTGTGAGGGAGGGAGGGCGGACCCTGGAACTTGGAGGGGGGCCTGGACCCTGGAACTGGGAGGGAGGGGGGTGACCTTGAAACTGTGAGGGAGGGGGAGAGGGGGCAACGACCCTGGAACTGAGTGGGTGGGTGGGAGGGAGGGCAGACCCTAGAACTTGGAGGGGGGCCAGGCGGACCCTGAAACTGGGAGTGGGGGTGACCCTGAAACTAGGAGGGAGGGGGGGCAGTGACCATGGAACTGGGTGGGTGGAAGGGAGGGCGGACCCTGGAACTTGGAGGGGAGGCGGGCGGACCCTGAAACTGGGAGGGCGGGAGGGGGCCCCTGGCACACACACTCATTCTCACACACACACACTGTCGCACACAGTCTCACTCTCTCTGTCACACACACTCACACATTCACTCTCTCTCTGTCACACACATTCACTCTCTCTCTATCACACACTCACTCTCACACACACTCCGAGGAAAACCTTGCTAATGCCCATTTCATTTGTGTCAGAAATGAGCCTTTTTTCCTAGTTCATTAATAAAGGAACAGCATTCTCTTGAATTGATGGTTTGTGAGGCCACAATACAGAAATGAATTACAGTAATCCATTCTAGAGGTGACATAAGCATGAAGTAATTGTAGATTTACAAAGGAAGTTGGTGAATCCAGCCGTACTTCCACTCATTGTTTTTACTAGAATAATACCAGGTACTACGGAATGAGTTCTCTGATGTCTGGAGAACCAGAAATAGTGTTTTTTTTATCTTCCAAAATCCAGCTTTTATTCCTTTGTCTTAAACATAGTAAATGACGGCAGATAAAGACCTGTACCATTCCTAAGGTTCATGCAGGCACTTTTCTAAATGCCTCAAAACAGCAGCTTGATCTTCCTTAAATGAATGTAGACAGGGCCATTGAGGTGTTTTTTTTCTCTCTTGACACATCTGCCAATGGACCTACTCATTGCTTTGAAATGTCCTATGAGGGGAAGTTCTTATGTATAACTTGGCGCCCCTCATTGGAGGAGTCAAGTTATACATAAGAACTGCCCCTTATAGGAACACACTTAGTATGGCCTTCAACCGTGACACATTCATGTTGTCTTGAACGCCACTGAGCTGTTGGCTTAATGAATTCTGGGGTTTCATTCATTAAAAGCTCAATTGTTTTGCATTCTTGATGTTCGGAGCTCCATCCTGTTGAAAAACAAAATGCTCGGAAACGAAGTTCAGGCAGAATGGTGCCTGGTGAACTTTTGCACATTCTTACCAATTTTGGATCCTCTGATGCACTTTCCTGCCTGTGAGCCCAGAAAATTCTGTTTCTTGATCAATAATAGTTGTCCATATAAGTAATACATGACTAATATCTTCTTTTCATATCCACAGTTGATGAGGCTGTACAGAAGCTCAAGCAAGAGCAAAATCACGAAGAAACTCCAGTCGAAACGGAACAAATACCAGGACAGTCAAAAAATGTCTGTGAGAACATTTCCCAAGGGATGGAGAGGAGACACGCAAGGAATCAGCAGGAGTTGGAGAAGGAGCAGAGAGTCCCTGCCGGAGAAACACCTTGTGGAATTACTGAGAGTAAGAGAAGTGATGGAGAACTCATAAACATCCCTGAGCACCAGAGACACTTGAGAACAAAGAGTCCCTTCCAAGATAGTAACAGTGATCCAGAGCCTTCTAAACTCCCCCAAGAAGAGAGGACAGAGAACGAATCCTTTCAGTGTGACATCTGTGGAGCAATCTTCAATATGAATGATAATTTCTTACTGGATAAAAGAACCAACAGTAGGGAGAAATCCTTCTCATGTTCGCACTGTGAAAAAAGTTTCAGACAGAAGATAAACTTGAAATTAGACCAAAGTTTTAGTTTATCCTCAGTTCTGAAAAGGAACGAAGTAATCCACAGTGGACAGAAACCTTTTCCATGTAGTGAGAGTGGTAAAAGTTTCAGTGAGCTGTCACAGCTGAAGATCCACAGTGAAAAGAAACCTTTTGTATGCACTGAGTGTAATAAAAGTTTCACTTGTTCATCATACTTGAAAAAACATCAACTGATCCACAGTGAAAAGAAACTTTTTACATGTCCCGAGTGTAATAAAAGTTTTACTCGTTCATCAAACTTAAAAATTCATCAAATGATCCACGGTGGAAAGAATCCTTTTACATGCGCTGAGTGTAATAAAAGTTTCTCTTCTTCATCATACCTGAAAACTCATCAAATGATCCACAGTGGAAAGAAACCTTTTACATGCTCAGAGTGTAATAAAAGTTTCACCAGGTCATCAGACTTGAAAAAACATCAACTGATCCACAGTGGAAAGAAACCTTTTACGTGCCCTGAGTGTAATAAAAGTTTCACCAGGTCATCAGACTTGAAAATACACCAAAACATTCACAGTGGAAAGAAACCTTTTACATGCACTGAGTGTAATAAAAGTTTTTCTACTTCACCATACCTGAAAATTCATCAAATGAGCCACAGTGGAAAGAAACCTTTTACATGTGTTCAATGCGGTAAAAGTTTCATTTGGTTAGGACATCTAAAAAAACATCAACTGATCCACAGTGGAAAGAAACCTTTTCCATGCACTGAGTGTAATAAAGGTTTTACTCGCTTATATAACTTGAAAATTCATCAAATGATCCACATTGGAAAGAAACCTTTTACATGCACTGAGTGTAATAAAAGTTTCATTTGTTCATTATACTTGAAAAAACATCAACTGATCCACAGTGGAAAGAAACCTTTTACGTGCCCTGAAAGTTTTACCTGGTCATCAACTCTGAAAGTACACCAAAACATTCACAGCGGAAAGAAACATTTTACATGCACTGAATGTCCTAAGAGTTTTACTCGTTCATCAAACTTGAAAACTCATCAAATGCTCCACATTGGGAACAATCCTTTTACATGCTCTGAGTGTAATAAAAGTTTCACCAGGTCATCAACTCTGAAAATACACCAAAACATTCACAGTGGAAAGAAACCTTTTCCATGCACTGAGTGTAATAAAAGTTTCAATCGTTCATCAAATTTGAAAACTCATCAAATGATCCACATTGGAAAGAAACCTTTTCCATGCACCAAGTGTAATAAAAGTTTCTCTCGTTCATCAATCTTGAAAACTCATCAAATGCTCCACAGTGGAAAGAATCCTTTTACGTGCACTGAGTGTAATAAAAGTTTCACCTGGCCATCAACTCTGAAATTACACCAAAACATTCACAGTGGAAAGAAACCTTTTCCGTGCACTGAGTGCAATAAATCTTTCAATCGTTTATCATGCTTGAAAACTCATCAAATGATCCACAGTGGAAAGAAACCTTTTACATGCTCAGAGTGTAATAAAAGTTTCATATGTTCATCATACTTGAAAAAACATCAGATGGTCCACAGTGAAAAGAAACCTTTTACATGCACTGAGTGTAATAAAAGTTTCAATCGTTTATCATGCTTGAAAACTCATCAAGTGATCCACAGTGGAAAGAACCCCTTTACATGCACCAAGTGTAATAAAAGTTTCTCTTCTTCATCATACTTGAAAAAACATCAAATGATCCACAGTGGAAAGAAACCTTTTACATGTACTGAGTGTAATAAAAGTTTCACTTTTTTATCGAGTCTTAAATTGCACCAAAAACGTGCACAGTTGAAAAGCCACCAAGCATCCACAATGTCAAGAAACCTTTTCCATGTAAAGAGTGTGGTAAATGTTTCCCTGAGCCGTCACAGCTGAAGAGGCAACAAGTGATCCACAGTTTAAAGAAATCTTTTACATGCACTGAGTGTAATAAATATTTCAGTCGCTCAATATATCTGAAAATCCACCAAATAAACCACAGCAGAAAGACGCCTTTTACATCATTGCTGAACATGTACCAAATAATGCAGATTGGAAAGAAATCTTTTATATGCACTGAGGTTTCCCTTTTTAGGGATTACCTTAAATGTGTTTTCTGCAAATGCTATAAAGTCTCCAGTTACAATCACCTCCTTCTCTGTGGATCCTGCAATCATAATGTCATCGTCATAGTGGAGGACGCGGGTCTTCTCACTGTCCTGTCCCCCTTGGGTTGCTTCCACTAACCGATGACATCCAGTTGAAAACTATGTTTCAGAGGTTGAAGGAGATGTGTAAAAACAGACTGTCTGGAATTATGAGAGAATGCTGTAGTCGCTTCAGTTTGCTCAGAAATTTTAATTACAAAAAAAGTGAAATATCTATGAAAGTAAACACAGAATGTTCCGGTCTCAATTGTGACAATATATCTAGTGTTATCATTAGAAATGGAGCGCCCCATTTATCTTTCTAAAATTTATACCATCAACCTTGATTATGAGAAATACAAGAGAATTAAAAGGGACACCTCTTCCTTAATAACTCCTGCTTACTGGAGAATATTAATACTGTGCTGTATATATAGCTTTTCTTTCTGGCTTTAATGGAAAATCAATAGGTACCTGAAATTTTACTTCCCCAGCATCTTAAGGTGTCAGACTTGTGAGTTCTTGTACCAAGTAGAGTGCTGCTGAGCCCGGTACTCGGACCAGATTCTGCTTGGCGGCCGGACAACCCCGGTTTCACCTGCGCTGACCGCCGTTCCCCAGATGTTGAGCCCCCCCTAGGTGCAGGCGGCCTACAGGACTTACGAGACGGAGCTGGAAGCGGGGTGGTGAACCTATTGGCCAGGCAGGCAGCAGGTCAAGAGAGTAATCCAGGTACAGGCAAAGTCAGTAGGCAGGCAGCAGGCAAGAGAGTAATCATGTACAGGTAAAGTCAATAGGCAGGCAGCAGGTCAAGAGAGTAATCCAGGTACAGGCAAAGTCAGTAGGCAGGCAGCAGGCAAGAGAGTAATCATGTACAGGTAAAGTCAATAGGCAGGCAGCCGGTCAAGAGAGTAATCCAGGCACAGGTAAAGTCAATAGGCAGGCAGCTGGTCAAGATAGTAATCCAGGTACAGGTAAAGTCAATAGGCAGGCAGCAGTCAAGAGAGTAATCTAGGTACAGGCAAAGTCAGCAACGAAGGACAAAGTAGAGAAGAAGCAAACTACTGAGCAAGTAACACCTTACCAAAGTAGAAGCTGAAGTATGGAGTCCAGGAAGAGCTCAGCTGATAAAGTGCTGGTGTCTGACATCAGCAGGGACCAGCAGGGAGAAGGAGCACAGCCATAGGACAAGAGCAGGGGAAGGAGGAACCGGAAGACCAATAGGAGAGAAGCAAGGGAAGCCAGGCAGAGAGAGAGCAGACTCAGGTGCGTGGAAGCAAAGGAATCAAGGAGCCTGCAGCCAGAGAAGAACTACACACACATGGCTCAGGGCTGTGCGTGTCGACGGGACCTGCGCAGCCCCAGGACGCTGCTTGCGTTGAGGTAGGGGACATGACATAAGGTTAATTTCAGGCTTATTTTCGAAAGAGAAGGGCGCCCATCTTCCGAGAAATCGGGAGATGGGCATCCTTCTCTCAAGGTCACCCAAATCGGCATAATTGAAAGCCGATTTTGGGCGTCCTCAACTGCTTCCCGTCACAGGGACGACAGAAGTTCATGGGGACGTGTCGGCACTGTAGCGAAGGCGGGACTGGGGCATGATTAAGAGATGGGCGTCCTCGGCCGATAATGGAAAAAAGAAGGGTGTCCCTGACAAGCACTTGGCCGACTTTACTTGGTCCATATTTTCTTGCGACCAAGCCGTGAAAAGGTGCCCAAACTGACCAGATGACCACCGGAGGGAATCGGGGATGACCTCCCATTACTCCCCCAGTGGTCACCAACTCCCTCCCACCCTAAACAAAAAAAACTTTTAAAACATTTTTTGCCAGCCTCTATGCCAGCCTCAAATGTGATACCCAGCTCCTTGACAGCAGTATGCAGGTCCCTGGAGCAGTTTTAGTGGGTGCAGTGCACTTCAGCCAGGCGGACCCAGGCCCACCCCCCCCCCCCCCCACCTGTTACACTTGTGGTGGTAAATGTGAGCCCTCCAGAGCCCACTCGAAACCCACTGTACCCACATGTAGGTGCCCCCCTTCACCCCTTAGGACTATGATAGTGGTGTACAGTTGGAGGAGTTGGTTTGGGGGGCTCAGCACCCAAGGTAAGGGAGCTATGCACCTGGGAGCAATTTGTAAAGTCCACTGTAGTGCCCCCTAGGGTGCCCGGTTGGTGTCCTGGCATGTGAGGAGGACCAGTGCACTACGAATTCCTGCTCCTCCCACGACCAAAGGGCTTGGATTTGGTCATTTTTGAGATGGGCGTCCTCGGTTTCCATTATGGCTGAAAACCGGGGACGACCATCTCTAAGGTCGACCATCTCAACATTTAGGTCGACCATCTCTAAGGTCGACCTAAATGTTGAGATTTGGGCGTCCCCCACCATATTATCGAAACGAAAGATGGCCACCCATCTTGTTTTGATAATATGGGTTTCCCCGCCCCTTCGTGGAGCCGTCCCGCGAGGACGCCCTCATGAAAACTTGGGCACCCCGTTCGATTATGCCCCTCTTTGTCATCACTGTCATATTTTCTAAAGACTTTAATGCCATTTTGAAGTTATACTTTAAGAGTGTACTTTCTATGCATGTTTCAACTGCGCCATTACATAAGATCACTCCCACTGGCCACTTTAACACCGCAGGTATGGGAGAAACTGGTTATGATATTAGGGCTGGATGCACAATTAAGGGTTCCACTTAAATACTATCATGCTACTCTACGAGAGCAGCTGGGGGAGGTGGAATATGATAACTTAGCCAACAGTTGGAATAAAGAATCAGCAATGAGGCTCCAGAGAGTGTTTGTGCTTTTCGTGCTGCACCTCCAGAGTCTTTAATCACGGTCAGCACTACTTACACAATACAATCCTCTCAATCGATATCTTAAGAGCTGGACAGCGGATAAAACTTATTTAGACTGAAACAAAGAAAAAAAGACCAGAGAAGCGCTTCTCTGGGTTAACACTGGTTTATTTTTTTATCCAGAGATTTAGGATAAATAATAAGAAATAGTCATAGAAATAGTCTAGAATATGACAGAAATTAGAACATATATAGAAATGGAAATTACATTGGGAAGTGGGAGCAGGACATTCTTTCAAACTCCCTGGCTTGGGAGCCAAAAGAGATGTACACTGCCCAACCTCCTATCTGGCAGAGAGATATTATATAGGATTTCTTTTCCCTTTCAATACCAGAAGAGCACAAGAAGAGGGGAGGGTTTCTTCTTACCCCCTTAATTAGCATCTTACAGTCAGGCAGGATCTTCTGATAATAAAGAAATATATAGCATCTGTTTATATTTCCTTTTGAAGATGCATTTGGTCTGTTGTCCAAATGTTTTGGACCTCTTCTATTCATCTTTACAGCCTGCTTCCTTATAGAGCTGTTATAGAGGTGTTAGGTTTCTTTTGTCAATAGAACTATTGCTATTGACTCCAGGGATCAGGGAAATAGTGTTTGAATTGTTCTAGGCAGAGAAGGAAATAAGGTGTTACCTGGTTCATGGTTGTAAAAGGGTAATTCTCTCCTGGATAGTAGCCTTACTTCCAAGGGCATGGGAAAGAATTCTGTCTCCTGGCCATATTCAATGGGAGAGATTCTCCCCCTATTAGATTGTAAGCTCTTTGAGCAGGGACTGTCTTTCTTCTATGTTTGTGCAGCGCTGCGTATGCCTTGTAGCGCTATAGAAATGCTAAATAGTAGTAGTAGTAGTAGTACTTCTGCAATAATATTTTCTTATCCAGTCCTGACTACAGGATTTCTCTCTCTCTCTCCTCTGTCAGCCCTGCCCCCTACACCTGGAACTTCCTTTGATCTGCATCCTAAAAGTCTCTCAAAGGCTAATAAACACACTCATGTGAACAGCAAATGGATTGTCTTTCACTTGCTTGGTCAGAGGAAGATGGGGGGAAGAGGTGGGGGTACTTGCTCCACCTGGCCTGCTTAATATCATTGTAATTTACAGAAAAAAAGAGAAATTTCCACTTCTCATCGTCTGTACATTAATTCTTAGATATTAGATACTTAGCAGCACTGAAACTGCTTGGTTCAGGCCTTCATAAGTACAAAGTACACCTCCACCAACAAGAGACACACTGAAAATTTGTCTTTTGGGGGGACAGAGGCAAGTGGAAAATGTGACGTTGCAAGAGATACATTATAAATTTCTAATGCGGATGTATATATCCCCTCACAGAGCCTTTAGGGCATCCATGACGAAGGACGATGTAACATAGTAACATAGTAGATGATGGCAGAAAAAGACCTGCACGGTCCATCCAGTCTGCCCAACAAGATGAACTCATGTATACCTTACCTTGATTTGTACCTGTCTTTTTCAGGGCACAGACCGTATAAGTCTGCCCAGCACTATCCCCTCCTCCCAACCACCAGCCCCGCCTCCCACCACCGACTCTGGCACAGACCGTATAAGTCTGCCCAGCACTATTCCCCGCCTCCCAACCACCAGTCCCGCCTCCCACCAGTGGATCTGGCACAGACCGTATAAGTCTGCCCACCACTATCTTCGCCTCCCAACCACCAACCCCTCTTCCACCCACCGGCTCCACCACCCAATTTCGGCTAAGCTTCTGAGGATCCATTCCTTCTGCACAGGATTCCTTTATGTAAGGAGGGGTGACAAAAATTTCTTCAGGTATATTAGTGAAAGGAGAATGACTAAAAAGGGAATTGTGAGACTAAAAGATACTGCGAACCGCTATGTAGATAGTGATGAAGAAAAAGCAAATTTGCTAAATAGATACTTTTGTTCTGTTTTCACAGAAGAAAATCCTGGAGCAGGACCGCGATGGACTGGAAAAAGTACAAATGAAAATGGAGTGGATACAGCATCATTTACAGAAGAGCGTGTATGAACAACTTGTAAAGCTAAAGGTGGACAAAGCCATGGGACCGGACGAGATCCACCCCAGGATATTAAGGGAGCTCAGAGAGGTTCTGGCGGGTCCTCTTAAAGATTTGTTTAATAAATCCTTGGAGACGGGAGAGGTTCCGAGTGATTGGAGAATGGCGGAGGTGGTCCCTCTTCACAAAAGTGGTGATAGGGAAGTAGCTGGAAACTACAGGCCGGTAAGCCTCACTTCAGTTATTGGAAAAGTAATGGAAGCGATGCTGAAGGAAAGGATAGTGAATTTCCTGGAAACCAATAAGTTGCAAGATCCCAGACAACATGGTTTTACCAAAGGGAAATCGTGCCAAACGAATCTCATTGAGTTTTTTGATTGGGTGACAGGAGAATTGAATCAGGGACGAGCTATGGACGTAATCTACTTAGATTTCAGCAAAGCTTTTGACACGGTTCCCCACAGGAGGCTTTTAAATAAACTGGATGGGCTGAAGATAGGACCTAAAGTGGTGAACTGGATTAGGAACTGGTTGACGGACAGAAGCCAGAGGGTGGTGGTGAATGGAGTTAGCTCGGAGGAGGGAAAGGTGAGTAGTGGAGTGCCTCAAGGATCGGTGCTGGGGCCGATTCTGTTCAATATATTTGTGAGTGACCTTGCCGAAGGGTTAGAAGGTAAAGTTTGCCTATTTGCGGATGATACTAAGATCTGTAACAGAGTGGACACCCCGGAGGGAGTGGAAAACATGAAAAAAGATCTGAAGAAGCTAGAACAATGGTCTAAGGTCTGGCAATTAAAATTCAATGCCAAGAAATGCTAAGTGATGCACTTAGGGAATAGAAATCCACGGGAGACGTATGTGTTAGGTGGCGAGAGTCTGATAGGTACGGACGGGGAGAGGGATCTTGGGGTGATAGTATCTGAGAATTTGAAGGCGACGAAACAGTGTGACAAGGCGGTGGCTGTATCTAGAAGGTTGTTGGGCTGTATAGAGAGAGGTGTGACCAGCAGAAGAAAGGGAGTGTTGATGCCCCTGTATAAGTCGTTGGTGAGGCCCCACCTGGAGTATTGTGTTCAGTTTTGGAGGCCGTATCTTGCTAAGGATGTAAAAAGAATCGAAGCGGTGCAAAGAAAAGCTATGAGAAGGGTATGGGATTTGCATAACAAGACGTATGAGGAGAGACTTGCTGACCTGAACATGTATACCCTGGAGGAAAGGAGAAACAGGGGTGATATGATACAGACGTTCAAATATTTGAAAGGTATTAATCCGCAAACGAACCTTTTCCGGAGATACAAAGGCGGTAGAACGAGAGGACATGAAATGAGATTGAAGGGGGGCAGACCTTTCCCTCCTCCGAGCGAACTCCATTTACCACCACCCTCTGTCGTCTGTCTGTCAACCAGTTCCTAATCCAGTTCACCACTTCGGGACCTATCTTCAGCCCATCGAGTTTATTTAAGAGCCTCCTGTGGGGAACCGTGTCAAAAGCTTTGCTAAAATCTAAGTAGGTTATATCTATAGCATGTCGATGATTCAATTCTGCAGTTACCCAATCAAAGAATTCAATGAGATTCGTTTGGCACGATTTCCCTCTGGTAAAACCATGTTGTCTCGGATCTTGCAATTTATTGGTTTCCAGGAAATTCACTATCCTTTCCTTCAGCATCGCTTCCATTACTTTTCCAATAACCGAGGTGTGGCTTACTGGCCTGTAGTTTCCAGCTTCTTCCCTATCACCACTTTTGTGAAGAGGGACCACATCCGCTGTTCTCCAATCCCTCGGAACCTCTCCCGTCTCCAAGGATTTATTAAACAAATCTTTAAGAGGACCCGCCAAGTGTGTGTGCCAAGTGTGCATAGTCCCCAGCCTGTCTGGGCCACATGTTCTGGAACTGTCCGCAGATCCTTGGTTATCTTGTTGGGCAGACTGGATGGACCGTGCAGGTCTTTTTCTGCCGTCATCTACTATGTTACTATGTTACTTGCAAGCCACTTAGTAAGGGGAGGAGGGTTTTTGTCCCTCCAGTGTTGTAAGATTGCCTTTTTCACCAGCACTAAGGCTAATAGGACAAACCGACATTGGTACATGTTCAACCCCTGTGCACACAAATCTGAATCTGATCCCAGTAGTAATCTCTCTATATAAAAAGCAACACCAACGTTCTATGAAGCCTCCAGCCGGAAGTGTGAAGGGGGCGAGATATCCGGTTTCCCTATGAGTGTCTGCCCCGCCCTCTCTGTAACACAGTCAGTGAAGGAAAACAGCAGAGCACCCGAAATCAAATCGCTGGCTCTGTAACAGTGAAGGACTCAGAGGGGGGAGGGGAGAGAGGCCAGAGGGCAGGGACACACACACTCCCACATGCACACAGAAGAAAACATTGCTAGCCCCCGTTTCATTTGCATCAGAAACGGGGCTTTTTTACTATCTCTCTATACAAAAAGCAACACCAACGTTCTATGAAGCCTCCAGCCGGAAGTGTGAAGGGGGCGAGATATCCGTTTTCCCTATGAGTGTCTGCCCCGCCCTCTCTGTAACACAGTCAGTGAAGGAAAACAGCAGAGCACCCGAAATCAAATCGCTGGCTCTGTAACAGTGAAGGACTCAGAGGGGGGAGGGGAGAGAGGCCAGAGGGCAGGGACACACACACTCCCACATGCACACAGAAGAAAACATTGCTAGCCCCCGTTTCATTTGCATCAGAAACGGGGCTTTTTTTACTAGTATTCTATAATTCCATTCTATGGGCTGCTCTACCACCTCCTCCAAATGCGTCATCACACCTCTCCAGAACCCCCGCAGTGTCCCACACTCCACAAAGTGATGCACCAGTGTACCCTTTTGGTTTGCACACTTCTCGCATTCCTCTGATTCCCATAATCCCATTACTTTGCCCCTACTCCACGTAATATACGCCTGGTGCAGAATTTTAAATTGAGTTTCATGACAACTCACATTCGGCGTTATTTTATAAGCTAGTTCAAAACATTGCTGTATTTCCTGGCTCGAGACCTCCGTTCCTACTATGTTACTCCACTGTCCTGCCATAGCCTCCAAAAATTGTGCGGCCCACCAAATTTTTCCCAAGTAATAACATTTGGATAGCTTGTTACTCCCAACCGGTACCTGTTTAAACACTACATCTAGCGTGGTGAAAAGGGGAAGCGTACCATCTTTGCTTCTCAACGACAGTACATAATGTCTGATTTGTAGATAGGAGAAAAACAATTTTTGTGGGATATGCCAGCGTTCCTGGCATTCTGCAAAAGATAGCATCTGGTTTCCCCCCACTACCACCACCTGCCCCACGTACCTAAATCCTCTCCTTGCCCATTCCTTAATATGTGTATTCCCCTCCCCTGCTGGAAATCCCGGGTTATCCTGAAATTCCATAAATGGTGAGGGACCTGCTGTATCTCCTATCCTACGGCGCCACCACTCGCACGCCAACCTCAACGGTTTCAAGAGAGGGGTGAGCCATGCTTGAGAACTCCTAACTTGCAAGGCATTGAGCACCATACAGGACCGGGTGTCACCCTCCCATACCTCCCGTAGAGCAAAAACATAGTGGCCCGTGTGTGACTCATGTATTCACCGTAAGAGCGCCGCAACATTATAGAGCCTGAGATATGGCAAATTAGCTCCCCCTTCGCTGCGTGCCCTTATTAGCTTGTTATAGCTTACCCTAGCTCTCTTACCTCCCCATATAAAGGATAGTATGGCTCCCCTATATACCCCCTCATCCTTACTATGCACCCACAAGGGCATCATTTGCAGAGCATACAAGAATTTTTGGGAAGATCACCATCTTGACAAGTGCAATCCGGCCCATCAATGAAATTGGCAATTCTTTCCACTGCCCACATAAGCGTTTGATCGCCTCCAGCTTGTCCCTGACATTCTTTTTATACATAACCTGAAAATCTAGGTGCAGAAACACTCCCAGATATTTCATAGGGCCTTGCCTCCAGGCCAGCGGGAAGTCTGGGCAACTCTTACTTGCACAGTTACTAGATAACGCCATTGCCTCTGATTTATCAAAGTTAATTCTGAGGCCTGAAAAACTACCAAACTGCTGGATGATATCAATCAAAAGAATAGTCCCCTTAGTTGCCTCTCCAAGGAATATTAACATATCGTCTGCGAAAAGATTGATTTTGTATTCTGTTTTCCCCATCTTGATTCCCTGCAATTCCCTTGTCTGCCTAATTTTGCTCGCTAATGGTTCCAGAGCCAATACAAAAAGCATAGGTGATAACGGGCACCCTTGACGCGTGCCCCTCTGTAGCGCGAATGAGGGAGTCAGTCCATTATTAATCAGAAGTTGCGCTGTGGGGTTCTTATATAAAGCCCTTACTCCCTGTAAAAATTCTCCATATATGCCAAACTGCGGCAGAATCCAGAAGAGATAGTCCCAGAGAATTTTGTCAAACGCTTTTTCTGCATCTAGACTGACAATTAAGTTATCACCCGGTTGGTTTCCCTTTGCCTGAATAGCGCTTAGGGCTCTGAGTATGTTGGTAGAGGCATATCTTCCCGGCACGAAACCAGTTTGATCTGGATGTACCAAAACTGGGAGCACCTTTCCCAAGCGGGCTGCCATAATGCTAGCAAATAATTTTATATCTTGATTCAGGAGAGCTATGGGCCTATACGATCCCAGAAGCTCTCCATCCCGGCCCAGTTTAGGTAGTACTATTATGGATGCATGAGTTAATGTTCCGGTGTTATGCCCCTCTCTGCACAGTGCATCACATACTTCGCTAAGAGGCTACCAACCACCCTCCCAGAGTCTTGTAAAATTCGGGGCCTAGGCCGTCAGGCCCCGGGGCCTTTGCTAGCTTGAGCTTCTTTATTGCTGCTTGGAGTTTGGGTTCCGTAACACCTCCATTCAGGGCTGCTCTCTGCTCCTGTGTCAGGGAAGGCAGCCTAATGCTCTAAAAAAAACAACTCCCGCTGGTTCCTGTCGCAAGCCCCCTTATAGGGATTTGTAGAAATCCACAAACACCTCTTGTATCTCCTCAGACTTATTTACCACCTGCCCCGTTGAGGTTTTGATACGGGTTATCAGGTGCTTTGCCGCTCTACTACGCACCATGGCCGCCAATAGGCTACCCATTTTGTTTCCCCACCTGTGGAGCTTATATTTGTATACCTGTATATCCCGCACCCCCCTGTTGTTCAAGATGCCATTAATCTTGCTTTTCAGCTCCTGAAATGTTTTCTGAAGGTCCACATCTCCCCGCATCATCTTAGCCCTAGTATCCTGTAGCAACCTCAGGTGCTCTAACAATTCTCCATCCCTCTTTTTCATAGTTCTCGCCGCATATTCTATCATTTTACCTCGCAACACTACTTTTCCCGCTTCCCAGAGCATTATTGGGTTATCTACAGACGACACATCATCGGCTAAATAATGCTCCCATTCTTGCTGAAGGAACTCCCTAAAGTCTGCTTCCTGATATAAAGTAGGATTCATTCTCCAGCCTGCTTTTCCTTTGCTCCCACTTAAATTGCATTCTATGATCCGAGACTACTTCCGCCTCGATTTCCGCTGCCCGGCTCATCGAGAAGATGTTCTGTGAAATTAAAATGTAGTCTAACCTTGCCTTGCATTTGTGCACATGAGAGTAGAAAGTATACTCCCTTTCGTCCGGGTGTAGAGGCCTCCAAATGTCCACTAGGCCTAGATCATGTTGTAATAATCCTATTCCTCTTGCCTCTTGCCCCTTAGGTCTTGGTTTAGATGGAGTGCAGTCTACTAGCGGGTCCGCAGTTATATTAAAATCTCCCCCCACTATCAGTTTGTATTCTGTCAGTGGGGCCAGAGCCGCAACCAGCTGTAAGTAAAATTTGTGAGAGTAGATATTCGGTGCATAGACCGAACACAACGCTACCTTCTCCCCCTGTAGTGTACCTGCCCATATTACAAATCGGCCCTCAGAGTCTTTGTGACATGTGCTATCAAGACCCTTCTTCAGAAGTATCGCTACACCTCGCTGTCTGCCATTAAAGGATGAGAAAGCCAGTTCTCCCACCCAGCCCTGTCTTAGCTTAAGATGCTCTGATGATGTCAAATGTGTTTCTTACATTAATAACACACCCACTTTTAACTGTTTACTATACTGCAATACCTTTTTTCGTTTTATGGGAGAATGTAGTCCGTCTACATTCAGAGGAGCTACACGCAGACTACCCATTCCCCCACACCACCGCCATGCTTATATAATATTTCAAGATCAAAATAGCCCAACAGGGTGACATCCCAGCTGTGTCCCCCCCATGGTGGGAACTCCTCATGTCTCCCCCAAATTTGTTTTGCACCCTTTCTGGTATGACAAAGCCTCACGTTCTGCCGCCTCAGGATCCTCTCCTCCCCTTTATTTCCTGTGTTCTGCTCCGCTTTCCTCTTGTTCCCTTCCCCCCAGCTCTCCGCCCCTCTCCCCCTCCGCCCCCTTATCTCCTCTCTCCCGTTCTCCCACTTCTCCCCCCTCCCCCCGACCTTTCCCTCTTCCCTCCCTCATTCATACTCTCATTCACTCTTGCTTGCTGCCCGTTGGTCCCCCATACGCTTCTCCATCACAACCAGACCCCCCTTCCCCTGTTCCTGCCCTCTTCTTCTTTGATTGAGGCTCCTCCTCCCTCAACCATCCCCCAAAATGCCTGGCCCTGCCTCCCCCCCCCCCCCCCCCCGCCTCGTCCCCTATCCAAGAATAGCACATGAAAATGTAACTTGTATTTAACTTCCAAGTAACTTGTATGTGAAATAAAGAAATAAACTCCCCTCTTTTCTCAGGTTATTATAACTCCCAGCTGCCCCAAACCATTTAACTGTAAAACTTTAAACTATGCAGGCATATATTTTACCACATTTCACTCTCGCTCAGGTAAGTCCATCTGTCCTTAAATTAGCTGGTCGCCGTCAAGTCCATACAAATCATATCATTGCTCTCTTCACATTTCCCTGGAGAAATAAACAGGGGCCTGCTCTGCTCTCTGCTTTATAAAGCCGCACCTCGTCCATCTTGAAGACACACACAATTTCTCACTTATGCTGAGCGGCTTCCTTATTGTGACACTTTGCGCCTTCTGTACATTAATCACTTGTTGTTTATCTCCAAGGTTAAGTGTTCCTTCGATACTCTTGTCACCTCATCCAGACCCGATCAGCCAGCTATTGAAACCCTTTTAATTTACGGTATTTAACCTGCACGAGCTGCCAGGGTGCAGCATCACCCAATTCCTTTGTGCTTCAACGTTTACCTCCTCTCCGTCACAGTGCTCTGGGCCATTCATAACTTTTCCATGAATTCCTGCAGCTCCTCCACCTTTGTCAAAGTTATGGTTTGATTGTTATGTGTGATCCGCACTTTTGCAGGATATTGAAGCGCAGACTTGATGTGTTTCTCAAACAGCCTGGTGCAGAACGGTGTGAGCAGCCGTCGTTTCTCCATGACTTTCAAAGAGAAGTCCTGGAACAGCAGAATCCGTTTTTTCTTTGTTATCCACCTTTCTTAGTTTTTTGTATTGCTGCAGTATTTTTGCCTTAACGGCATGGTTCAAATAGCGGGCAATGACTACCCTTGGCTTTTTGGCATTGTCTCTCCTCTGCCCGATGCGATGGATTCTTTCCACCTGTCCCTGTGCTAAGGCTGGATCCAAGCCAAGCTGCCTCGGGATTTCTCTCTCTGCCATTTCTTTTAATTCTACCTCAGTGGCCGATTCAGGGACCCCCACAAATCTGATATTCCATATCATCAAGCTGATCAATCCATAGACTGGTGGGTTGTGTCCATCTACCAGCAGGTGGAGATAGAGAGCAAACTTTTGCCTCCCTATATGTGGTCATGTGCTGCCGGAAACTCCCCAGTATGTTCTCTATCTCAGCAGGTGGTGGTCACACACAGCAGCAGCTCTGGCTAGGTCTCCAAGCCTAATTCTTAGGTTTTGTTGAGGCCTGGGGTTGAGGGCTCTTTTGAGCAAGTGCAAACCTGGTGGTGCCAGGTCCCTCCTTTTCTCCCCCCTCCCGCTGGCTCCGTTAAAAAAAAAAAAAAAAAAAAAAAATTATTTTTAAACGTCTTTAAAGGCGTTTAATTCGACGTTTCTTAAACGTTCATTGCAGCTACTCACTGGGACACCAGTTCGTTACAGCTCGGAGCGGCAAGCAGGTAATTTTACCTTTTTATAGCGGGCAGGGGGTTCCCCGATTCTTCTCCTCGTGGCAATGGCGCAAAGGGTCGCTCCCCGGATCGCTGGAGCGCTTCTAGAGGGGATGCGGGGGTTTTACAACCTGATTCGCCCTTGATGGGTGATAGTTTAGTGACCGATGAATGTCCCGGTCGTTCCTCCGGCGTGGCGGTTTTTTCCCGCCATAAACGCCCATCCCCCGCTCCTCGCCTCCGCCATCTTGGCCGGCCACGCGGCTCGGACGGCTTCTTCGGGGCCGCCCTTGAGGTTGGAGACATTAATGCCATGAACGCCCTTAATTTGGGCGACGGCACAAAAGCGGCTAAAGTTAAGCGCCGTTCTTCCCGCGCGGCTCCTTCACGGAGTTTCGCGCCGGACGCCATTTTGGATGCGCAGCATGTCTCTCCCCCGCTATTGCGAGCGCCGGTTGAGAGTGCGTCTAGGGCTGTTGCCCAGGCTGCGGAAGTGCACAGTCTGGGGGGTTTCTCCCCCGAGTTTGTTTTGCTGCTGCATCAGGCTTTCCTCATGCAAAACGCTGCCCCTGCTCCCTCTTCGGATAAAGAGGTTGAGGTTCCCAGAGGTAAACGCCCTCGGGTTGATTTCCAGGCCTTGGAGGACTTTTGTCTCCTCCGATGTAGATGAGGGCAGCGTGTCTGAGGTCTCCCAACGATCCTTTGCGGATTCCTTGGAGGAGATAGATCCCCGCTCGGATGGAGCGGATGACCCCTCTGCAGCGCGGCTTTTTAGCCCAGAGGATTTGCCCAACCTGTTGTTACAGGCCATGGACACTTTGAAGATTTCCTCTCCGGAGGACGTCTCTCCCTCAGCCCCTGTTGGCTCTGCCATTATGCTGGGGACGAAGCGCCCGCCTAGAACCTTCCACGTGCATGATGCCATGCACACCTTAATTGCGGCTCAATGGGATGTCCCGGAAACGAGCCTTAAAGTGGCTAGGGCTATGTCCCGCCTCTATCCTTTGGCTGTGAGTGAACGTGAGGCCTATCTGTGGCCTACCGTGGATTCTTTAATCACTGCGGTGACTAAGAAAACGGCGTTGCCGGTGGAAGGTGGCACGGCCCTAAAGGACGCCCAAGACAGAAGATTGGAGGCGGCCTTAAGGTCGTCCTTTGAGGCAGCTGCTTTAAGTTTGCAGGCCTCAGTTTGCGGCTCCTATGTGGCCAGGGCGTGCCGGACTATGGTGCAGCGGGCTTCCCCCTCGGTTCATTCCTTGAGGGCTGATTGGCCGGCCCTGGAATCGGGCTTAGCCTATTTGGCAGACTTGCTGTATGATGTCTGGAGAGCCTCAGCTAAAGGCATGGCTCAGACAGTCTCTGCGCGGCGGTGGCTTTGGCTGAAACATTGGTCTGCTGACCACGCCTCTAAATCCCGCCTGGCTAGATTGCCTTTTAAAGGCAAGCTGCTCTTTGGGGTCGAGCTGGACAAAATCGTGACCGATCTCGGCACGTCTAAGGGCAAGAAATTACCAGAGGTCAGGGATCGGGTTAGTACTCGTCCCGATACCTCCAGAGGACGGTTGCAGGAAGCCCATCGGTACCGCCCGGGCAAGTCGGGTTCCTCTGCCCCCTCTTCCTTCAAGAGGAATTTCTCCCCCAAGCAGCATTCCTTTCGCAGAGACCGCCGTCCCGGAGGTGCTCCCTCCGGTCCTCCCCCAGGGTCTCGTACCCAATGACGGGGCCTTGGTCCACACCCCAGTGCAGATTGGAGGACGGCTGTCCTCGTTTCTGGGCGAGTGGACCACTATAACTTCAGACGCGTGGGTGCTGGAAGTCATCAGAGACGGCTACAAGCTAGAGTTCTGCCAACCCTTAAGAGACGGGTTTGTACTCTCTCCCTGCAAGTCTCCGGTCAAGCTGTGGTAGTGCAGCAGACCTTGGACAACCTGATCCGCCTGGGTGCGGTCGTTCCGGTGCCAAAAAAATCAGATTGGCAAGGGACGTTACTCCATTTACTTTGTGGTTCCAAAGAAAGGAGGTTCTGTCCGGCCTATCCTCGACCTCAAAGGGGTCAATCGGGCCTGGAAAGTGAGGCACTTTCGCATGGAGACTCTCCGCTCTGTTATAGCGGCAGTGAAGGCAGGAGAGTTCTTGGCTTCCTTGGACATCAAGGAAGCGTACCTGCATATTCCCATCTGGCCTCCTCTCCAACGCTTTCTGCGTTTTACAGTCCTGAGACGACACTTCCAGTTCAGAGCCCTCCCTTTCGGGTTGGCTACTGCTCCGCGGACCTTTTCCAAAGTAATGGGGTCATAGCGGCCTTCCTGCTAAAGGAAGGAGTACAAGTCCATCCTTATCTGGACGACTGGTTGATCCGAGCCCCCTCTTATGCAGAGTGCGGCAAAGCTATGGACCGGGTAGTTGCTCTTTTGAGCTCCCTGGGATGGATCATCAACTGGAAGAAGAGCCAGCTGCGCCCGACTCAGTCCCTGGTGTATCTGGGAGTTCGATTCGACACCCAAGTGGGCAGAGTGTTCCTGCCAGACAATCGGATTGTCAAGCTTCAGGCTCAGGTGGACTAGTTCCTAGTAGCCTCTCCTATTCGGGCTTGGGACTACGTGCAGCTGTTGGGCTCTATGACGGCCACGATGGAAGTAGTGCCCTGGGCCAGGGCTCATATGAGAGCACTACAGCTATCTCTGCTGCTGCGCTGGACTCCGATGTCGGAGGATTATGCTGTGCGCCTTCCCGTGGACCCAGCAGTGCGCAAGGCGCTGAGCTGGTGGACGCAGACAGACAAGTTGTCTGCAGGATTGCCTCTGGTGACCCCGGAGTGGATTGTCGTCACGACAGACGCCTCTTGGATGGGCTGGGGAGCCCACTGCTTGGGAAGGACAGCGCAGGGGCTCTAGTCTCCTGCAGAGGCAAGTGGTCTATCAACCTCTTGGAACTCAGAGCCATTCGGTTGGTGTTATTGGAGTTCATCCCGGTACTGGTGTTGAAGCCTGTACGGGTCCTGTCGGACAATGCCACGGCTGTGGCCTATATCAACCGCCAGGGAGGTACCAAGAGCGCCCCTCTAGCCAGGAGGCTATGAGTCTTTGCCAGTGGGCGGAAGCGAACCTGGAGCAGCTTTCAGCGGCCCACATTGCCGGAGTCATGAATGTCAAGGCGGGCTTTATCAGTCGCCATACCTTGGAGCCCGGAGAGTGGCAACTATCTGCTCAGGCGTTCTTGGACATCACGAAGCGCTGGGGCCAGCCGAGCCTAGATCTGATGGCGTCATCGGCCAATGGCCAAGTGCCGCGCTTTTTCAGCAGAGGACGGGACCCTCGATCCCTGGGAGTAGATGCTCTTCTCCAACAGTGGCCGACACAAGAGCTCCTCTATGTGTTCCCGCCCTGGCCCATGTTGGGCAGGGTGCTAGACCGGGTGGCAAAGCATCCCGGCAGGGTAATCCTGGTGGGTCCGGATTGGCCCAGACGTCCCTGGTATGCGGACTTGTTCAGGCTCTCAGTCGACGATCCTCTGCGGCTGTCAGTGGAGCAGGGCCTGTTACCTCAGGGTCCCGTGGTGATGGAGTATCCCTCTCCCTTTGGTCTTACGGCCTGGCTATTGAGCGGCAGCGTCTGAGGAAGAAGGGCTTCTCAGACAGGGTCATTGCCACTATGCTGAGAGCGAGGAAGCGCTCTACTTCTACTGCTTACGCCAGGGTTTGGCGTATCTTTGCAGCATGGTGTGAAGCAGGCTCACTTTCTCCCTTCACTGCTCCAATTTCTTCAGTGTTGGCGTTCCTGCAAGAAGGTCTGGAGAAAGGCCTGTCGCTCAGTTCCCTTAAAGTCCAGGTAGCGGCTCTGGCTTGCTTCAGGGGCCGCCTGAAGGGTGCTTCCCTGGCTTCGCAGCCAGATGTGGTGCGCTTTCTCAAGGGAGTTAATCACCTGCGCCCTCCTCTGCACTCAGTGGTGCCTGCGTGGAATCTCAGCCTGGTGCTAAGAGCATTGCAGAAACCGCCTTTGGAACCCTTGTCGAGGGCATCTCTGAAAGACCTGGCGTTGAAAGCAGTCTTTTTGGTGGCTATCACTTCAGCCAGAAGAGTTTCCGAGCTCCAGGCGCTCTCATGTCGAGAGCCTTTTCTGCAGTTCACTGAGGCAGGAGTGACTATTCGCACAGTGCCTGCCTTCCTGCCCAAGATTGTTTCTCGCTTCCATGTAAATCAGCAGCTCTGTCTCCCTTCCTTTCGTAGGGAGGACTACCCAGAGGAGTACTCCGCTCTTGAATATCTGGATGTGAGACGAGTCATCATCAGATACTTGGAAGTGACCAATGATTTCCGGAAATCGGATCATCTGTTTGTCCTGTTTGCAGGTCCTCGTAAGGGTCTGCAGGCTGCTAAGCCTACAGTGGCAAGATGGGTCAAGGAAGCCATTGCAGCGGCTTATGTGGCCGCGGGGAAGGTGCCGCCTATCCAGCTGAAGGCTCACTCCACGAGAGCTCAGGCGGCCTCGATGACAGAGGCCGGATCCGTCTCCTTGGAAGAGATATGCAAGGCGGCAACGTGGGCTTCGGCTCATACATTCTCCAAGCATTACCGTTTGACTGTGGCTGCACGGGCGGAGGCCCGGTTTGGAGCTTCAGTGTTGAGGTCAGGGATTTCTATGTCCCGCCCTGGGTGAGTACTGCTTCGGTACATCCCACCAGTCTATGGATTGATCAGCTTGATGATATGGAAGGTAAAATTATGTATAATCATACCTGATAATTTTCTTTCCATTAATCATAGCTGATCAATCCATAGCCCCTCCCAGATATCTGTACTGTTTATATTCTGGTTGAATTTTAGGTTCAAGTTTAGCCTTCAGTTACTTCAGGAGGACTTCGTGTTCAAGTTCTTCTTTCACTTGGATTCTTCAAGAGTTGAGACGAGTTTGTGTTACAGTGAGCTGCTGCATTCCTCTCCCCTCCGTTTTACGGGGCTGGATTGAGACATAAATTCTGCCGGCACTCCCTCCCGCTTCGTGCGGCTGTAGGGCAGCTTTGTACCCCTCCCGCTTCGGCGGTGTTAGGGTCAGTCAGCTCCTCCCGCGGTTGCGGTTGCAGGATAAGCCAGATCCCCCCGCATCGGCGGGTGTGGTGTCCCTCCCCCGCTCCGCGGGGATGAGCTGGACGGATTCCCCTCCCCCACTTGTGTGGGGATGAGCTGGGTTAATTCCCCTCCCCCGTTTCGGCGGTGGTGAGCTGGGCAGAGTGTCCCTTCGTGGGTGTAATTCTCTAAGTGCTGAGTCCTGCGGATGGAGCTTTGATATCGACATACTGAGGAGTTTCCGGCAGCACATGACCACATATAGGGAGGCAAAAGTTTGCTCTCTATCTCCACCTGCTGGTAGATGGACACAACCCACCAGTCTATGGATTGATCAGCTATAATTAATGGAAAGAAAATTATCAGGTATGATTATACATAATTTTACCTTATTCCGTCGGCCCCTTGTCCTGGTCTTCTATCCATTCAAGCAGATTACGTACTTGTACCTCCAGTTCTCCGATGCGTCCCGTCGCTGCCACCAGTTTGATCTTCTTGCGAGGAGATTCGGTCCTCTGCTTGCTGTATGCGGGCCGCATGGCTGGCCATGCCCTCTTTAATATCGTCCATACCCGCATGCAGCTTGGCGAGTTTGTCATCAAATAGTTGGGACATATTCTTTAGAGAAACTTGTACCATCTCTTCTTGTGTCGACAACAGATTCGGGTTTTGAAGCTGTGCTGTTGGCGGGGTATTCAGGGCTTGCGAAGCCATTTTGTTTTTCGCCGCGCTGCTTTTTTCCTTTCACGATCGCAGCACTTTCTCTGGCATTCCGCACCTTTTTGCCCACAAAATCTGCTCGGTCTGCTTCTTCCCGCTTTTGGATCGCCTTTCAAGTTTAATGAGAGGAAGCTTCTAGTGCATCAATGTCTTTAAACCTGGGTATTGAGTCGAGGAGTAGGGAGCCGAGCCAGCAGGCGTCCGCTCAGATCTTGCTCATCACGTGACCCCCAAAACGGTCAATTCTAGTGGACAAGAAATCGATTCTTCAGCAGTGGATAACTGCAGAATCCCCATCGTTGCAACAATGGCGATCTCACATGATTACTCTCTTCGCCTAGGGGGGACCAGTTCTGTCAAGCCTGGTCTCCCTTCTGGGACTCACTGACGGTAGTAGCGCGCAGCAGAATTTTGAATGCCTAAGGTAGACATTGTCAAAACAATGTATACAGTAGAGGATATCAAAAAGTACAGTATGTTACAGCAAGTTATAACAGGTAAGTCTCATATGTGCTCAACGGCTGGTGTCACTTCACTCCCTCGGTGAACCTCTTGCCGCATACATATTATAATCATCGACTTTTACCCCCAACCTACCAATACTTAAATTTTTCACTCTTTATTCTTAACATTATATAAAAGTTAAGGCAGTGTGTTACTTATCTTGTCTTATTTTCAAACAGGTGTGCTCACAAACCCCGACAGGTAGCCTGTTTCGCAATACTTGCTTTGTCAAGGGGGAGCCCTTCACCACATGTTTGATCGTAACACCTCTGGTTTTCTAGACATTGTGGCAGGGGGTGGGGGGGAGGGGGATAGGGTTATGACACGTTGTTATAGGCTAGATTACCTCCTCGATGTGCAACTTCAGGAACCATTTTTGCTCATATTAATATTGTGGATGGGTGGTTGAGAGGACTGTTGTTGGGGGCAGAGATTTGTTTAATGGAGAGGCCCCCGGTTTTAGAGGCAGAGGTCACTGTCCATATCTTGTCTAATTACATGAATAAGGTGAAGTAGGTAGATAATGAGGGGTATTAGAGGAGGGAATAAGAGGGGTTAAATAAAAACACAATTTGGAGAATTGCATTGTTGTCGTACTGTATACACAGAGACGTATGCATTGTCAATCTGGTGCCTGCATTGTACTGTTTAATGTTTGGGGTTTTTTTTCACCAATAAAAACCTTTAAACAATACTTTAAGAACGTTAACCAAACATTTTGTGGTCAAAAATTAAGGATATTCCCAGATGTCACTAGATCTACTGAAGACAAACGGAAATGTTTCTTACATATGAGAGATGAAACAAAATTGTTGGGGGCTACTTTCTTTTTATCTTACCCTTGTAAATGCATAGTTAAATATTTGGGAATCAAATATGTTTCTTTTTGTACCTGATCAGCTTAGGGCTTTCATAGACGAGAGGGTATCAGGGAATTAACAACTGTTAAATAGGCTGTATGATTTAACTTAGAGCGGGGCCTTTCCTTGTTTATTGTATTTCACTTTGATTTCCTTAAATGTTTTGGTCACTCCCCAAGTTTGTGGTCTAAGAAAGGGTTAAATACGAAACAAAAATGAAGTCAAAAAGTTTTTTTTTCCTTTTTTTCTTTGTATGTGAAGACATATTGAATTTGTATTACTTCCCTGTGTTGCATGTAACAAGTTATTACTTGTGTAATATAAGTAAAGCAATAAAAATTACATTTAAACAAACGTTTAGACACCCAGTCTTCCAGACTCATAAGGTCCTCTTGTAATTTTTCACAATCCTCCCGCGATTTAACGACTTTCAATGACACACTGATTACAATCCTATATAATAATTCTCACCACCAACGTTCTAAAGTAGCTGCCTGTGTCCATGGCTCCTGCAGTTGCTGAGCTAGGCTCCATAGCCAGGATGATGTCACTTACCGCGTGTTTCCCTACTCCTCCCCCTGCCTGGGAATCAGCTGTGAGTGCCTGCAACAGGACAAGCGAAGCACTCCTACTATTTAACATTTAGCCCCCCCCCCCCCCCCCCCCCCCCGGGCACATCAACCCTCTTGCCACCAGCAGCTGCCAATGGTAACGCTGTCCGGCCGCTGCTGCTTCTCCTGTTGAGCAGCAGCGGCTGCTACAAAAAGAAAAAAACCCATAAATGTTTTTAAACCTGAAGCGCGGAACGGCAGACAGCCATCAGGCATTGGCTGTCAGCTCTGCAGCCGCTCCTCCTCTCGCCTCCACGTCACTGCCCCTGGAGTAAGACCCCGGAGGAGCGCTGCGACGTGAGAGGGGAGAGGTGGAGCGGCTGCAGAGCCGACAGCCAATGCCTGATGGCTGTCTGGCTTGCCGCGCTTCAGGTTTAAAAACATTTATGGGTTTTTTTCTTTTTGTAGTGGCTGCTGCTGCTGAACAGGAGAAGCAGCAGCGGCCGGACAGCGTTACCATTGGCAGCTGCAGGTGGTGAGGGGGTTGATGTGCTTTGGAGGGGAGGGGCTTGGGTGATGCGCCGAGGGGGGGGAGGGGAGGGTCGCTGGACATGGGTGGCTGCAAGGGGGCAGGGGGAGAGGAGGGTCTGCTGGATATGGATGGCTGGAGGGGGGCAGTGGAGAGGGAGGTGGGGAGGGGGTCCTGAGACCAGATGGGTGGCTGCAGGGGGGGGCAGGGAAGAGAGGAGGGTGGCTGCAGGGGGGGCAGGGGGAGAGGAGGGTTGCTGGACATGGGTGGCTGCAGGGGGGGCAGGGAGAGAGGAGGGTCGCTAGACATGGGTGGCTGCAGGGGGAGGAGGGTCGCTGCACATGGGTGGCAGCAGGGGTGAGGGGGGTCCTGAGACCAGTCACTCACTCACTCTCGGTCTCTCACATACACTCTCTGTCTATCACACTCTGTCTCTCTGCCACACACACAGTCTCTATCTCTGTCTCTCTCTCACACACAAAGACACTGTCTCTCACACAAACACACACACACTCCGTCTCTCTCTCTCTCATTCTCTCTCTGACACACACACTCCATCTCTCACACACTCTCAAACATACACTCCGAGGAAAACCTTGCTAGTGCTGTTTCATTTCTGACAGAAATGGGCCTTTTTTACTAGTTTTTAATAAATGACTATTCTACTTATGAAAAGTTATTCCATTATTACCGTATTTTTCGGACTATAAGATGCACCGGACCATAAGACACACCTAGGTTTTAGAGGAGGGAAATAGGAAAAAAAATTTGCTTTTTCCCTCCTCTAAAACCTAGGTGCTCTGGTGCGTCTTGTCCGAATCCCTCCCTCCAAGTTCGGGATCGCCCTCAGGGTTACCTCCTCCCCCCTCCCCGGCCGTGTCACCACCTCTCCCCTTACTCACGCGATATTCCCTGGTGGTCTAGTGACGTTGGGGCAGGAAAGAGCCCCCTCTTTCCTGCCCAGCGCGCTGCTCTCCATCCTCCTGTATGCATTGCTGCCTGACGGTCTCAGCGAGATTCAAAATGGCCGCCGAGAATTGAAGTCTCGGCGGCCATTTTGAATCTCGCCGAGACCGTCAGGCTGCATACAGGAGGATGGAGAGCAGCACCCCGACGTCACTAGCTCACCAGGGAAGATCGCGTGAGTAAGGGGAGAAGTGGTGACAGGGCCGGGGGGAGGGCGATCCCGAACTCGGGGGGAGGGAGGGCGGGCGGCCTGCCTGCCAGCCAGCCAGCCAAATCTCTACCTTCGGACTATAAGACGCACCCCCCCATTTTCCTCCCAAATTTGGGGGGAAAAAAGTGCGTCTTATAGTCCGAAAAATACGGTATACTTCTGTGTACATCTGTTTGCTGCCCAAGCCAGCATGTTTGAAAATATAAGAGAGATTAAATACAAATGGTACCAACAATAAAGAGCCACAACGTGGATGCAGCAGCTCATGGGTTTGCTTTGTTTTGAGAGTACTAGATAGGGTTACCATATGTCCGGATTTCCCCGGACATGTCCTCTTTTTGAGGGCATGTCCGGGGCGTCCTGCGGATTTTGCCCGCACCCACGTTTGTCCGGATTTCTGGACAAGTGTGGGCAGGCGCGTGCGTGCGGTGGGCGTGAGGGCGGGCGATCGGCGCCGTGGGTCTGGTGACCTGGTCTCCCGTCCCCTCCCCTTCCTTACCATGTTCCCTGGTGGTCTAGTGACGTCTTCGGGGCAGGAAAGAGCCCCCTCTTTCCTGCCCGGAGCGCTGCCTCCTCTGTCTATCATCCTTCTCGGTCTGGCTGGGGATTCAAAATGGCCGCTGAGAGTTGAACTCTCGCGAGGCCGCTTCAACTCTCGGTGGCCATTTTGAATCCCCAGCCATACCGAGGAGGATGCAGCAGGCAAGGGCAGGCAGCGCTCCGGGCAGGAAAGAGGGGGCTCTTTCCTGCCCCGAAGAGAAGACGCTACTGGACCACCAGGGCTAGATAGTAAGTGAGGGGGGGGGGTATGTGATGGGGGGGAGGGGACTATGTGACGGGGGCAGGGAATAGGGGCGGAACCCGGACCTGAAGGGGGCGTGGCAGGGCCGGGGTATGAGGGGGGCGGGGTAGGGGGCGTGACATGTGTCCTCTTTTTCAGAGGACACAAAATGGTAACCCTAGTAATAGAGATGACGGCTACACGGGGGAGTGGAAACAGAGGTTAACCAAATTGTCTTCCTTGCTTACAGTGGACTAGATAGGCTCAGCTCATTTCCATTCCTGTCTATATAACCCCCTTGGGTCAAACAATGATGAGCATTGCATCCAAAACCTCCTTGATTCCATCCCTTCTCCCCAAGCCTCATTTTCATACTGCAGCAAGGAGGATTATTAAACCTCCTTTGTCCAGCAGAGCAGCCTCTCTTTCTGGTGCTCCAATAGTCTGTCAGTGAGTTTCAAGCCTCATTTTCATGCGCCAGTAACCTTTCTCAGTGCAAGGAGGTCAGATAAAACAGGAGATACCAAGTGACGTCACTGGCTTCAGCAAGCAGACTCTGAAAATGGACTAGACAGGCGGCTCACTCACTTCGTCTCCTGTTTTAGCCAACCTCCTTGTCTCGGTGCATTCCAAGCCTCGTTTTCATGAGCCAGTAGACTTCAGTTCACTCTGACGGTCCAATAGCCTTTCTCACTGTGCTCCAAGCCTCTCTCTGATGGTCCAATAGCCTTTCTCATTGTGTTCCAAGCCTCACTCTGACGGTCCAATAGCGTTTCTCACTGTGCTCCAAGCCTCTCTCTGACGGTCCAATAGCCTTTCTCATCGTGTTCCAAGCCTCTGGTTTTCACCATTTGTTCCTCTTCCTGTATCTGTTTCCGAGGCTTTTTGGAGTCTGCAGAGATTCAAAGACCGTAAGGAAAGCTGAATTTCTTTCTGTCTAGTTTGTGTTGTGCACAAGTGTCATTGGCTTTAGTGTTGTATGTGGTGCTGGTGGACAGATTGTCTGAGAGCCACTATTTGCAAAGGAGAAAAGCCCCCACTCACTCCCCAAAAGAGCTGCACCTGGGCCATAAGTAGTGGGTCTCCATTGCATAGTGCAGTGGCTCCTAATCATAGTAAACATAGTAGATGACGGCAGAAAAAGACCTGCACGGTCCATCTAGTCTGCCCAACAAGATAAACTCATATGTGCTACTTTTTGTGTATACCTTACCTTGATTTGTATCTGCCATTTTCAGGACACAGACCGTAGACGTCTTGCCCAGAACTAGCCCCACCACCCAAACACCAGCCCCACCTCCCAATCTCAGCTAAGCTTCTGAGGATCCATTCCTTCTGAACAGGATTCCTTTATGTTTATCCCACGCATGTTTGAATTCCGTTTTCATCTCCACCACCTCCCACGGGAGGGCATTCCAAATCTCTACCACTCTCTCCGTGAAAAAATACTGACATTTTTTTGAGTCTGCCCCCTTCACTCTCATATCACGTCCTCTCGTTCTACCGCCTTCCCATCTCTGGAAAAGGTTCGTTTGCGGATTAATACCTTTCAAATATTTGAACGTCTGTATCATATCACCCCTGTTTCTCCTTTCCTCCAGGGTATACATGTTCAGGGCAGCAAGTCTCTCCTCATACGTCTTGTAACGCAAATCCCACACCATTCTTGTAGCTTTTCTTTGCACCGCTTCCATTTTTTTTACATTCTTAGCAAGGTACGGCTTCCAGAACTGAACACAATACTCCAGGTGGGGCCTCACCAACGACTTATACAGGGGCATCAACACTTCCTTTCTTCTGCTGGTCACACCTCTCTCTATACAGCCTAGCAACCTTCTGGCTACGGCCACCGCCTTGTCACACTGTTTCGTCACCTTCAGACCCTCAGAAACTATCACCTCAAGATCCCTTTCCCCGTCCGTAACTATCAGACTCTCCCCGCCTAACACATACTTCTCCCGTGGATTTCTACTCCCTAAGTGCATCACTTTGCATTTCTTCGCATTGAATTTTAATTGCCAAACCTTAGACCATTCTTCTAGCTTCTGCAGATCCTTTTTCATGTTTTCCACTCCCTCCCCGGTGTCCACTCTGTTGCAAATCTTAGTATCATCCGCAAAAAGGCAAACTTTACCTTCTAACACTTCGGCAATGTCACTCACAAATATATTGAACAGAATCGGCCCCAGCCCCGATCCCTGAGGCACTCCACTACTCACCTTCCCTTCCTCCGAGCGAATTTCATTAACTACCACCCTCTGGTTTCTGTCCGTCAACCAGTTCCTAATCCAGTTCACCACTTCAGGTCCTATCTTCAGCCTGACCAGTTTATTCAAGAGCTTCCTGTGGGGAACCGTGTCAAAAGCTTTGCTGAAATCTAAGTAGATTATGTCCATAGCATGTCCTTGATTCAATTCTCCAGTCACCCAGTCAAAGAATTCAATGAGATTCGTTTGACACGATTTCCCTTTGGTAAAACCATGTTGTTTCGGATCTCATTTCATGTCCTCTAGTTCTACTGCCTTCCCATCTCCAGAAAAGGTTTGTTTGCGGATTAATACCTTTCAAATAATCTCCGAATTGAGGGGCTAGCCGAAGACCAGGGTGAGCGGGACCTGAGTGGTTACCTAGAGTCATGGCTTGCCAAAGAACTCAAGCTGCTGGACACGCTGGGCATGCTTAGAATCGAGCGGGCGCATCGTCTGGGCCTCAGGCAGACGACCGATGGACGACCAAGGGTGATTATATGCCGTGTATTTAACTTTGCTCATAAGACTGCCATTTTACAGGCGTTGAGAAGTGGAAAAGAGCTGCATAGCAGCAATCATAGAGTCCTATGCTTCCAGGATTACTCGGCTGCCGTAGCAGCACAGAGTAAAAAATTCTCACCCATGTGCTCTGAATTAGTGCAACGTAAAATCAAATTTGCACTCCTATACCCAGTGAAGCTGCGATTAAATCATCAATCGGGCACTAAGATTTTTAATACAGTGGAGGATGCCGCTGATTAGAGGGTCACGGAGTTGGAGCTCCAGAGACCCCAGCTGGCTTCCATGACCGGCCGTCCCACTGCCCGTCCCGCTTACAGCGGGTAATGATCAAAGAGGGACACCCCAAGGGATTCCAGCGTGAATCGAGTCGGCGCTGGGAACCGGTTTTAATCCCTTCACCTCACCTGCCTCGTCGCAGCGGCCCTGACCTCATGGTCGCAGCGACCCTGACCGAATCCGACACCCACCAGCACCCTGAACGGAAGAACTCACCTGGAAGAGGCGAGTAACCCTAGCAAGGGTCGTTTCGAGGTTCCCAGCAGGCCTACGGTCGTGATCAGAACCGTCCGACTGCCCATTCCGCATTCAGCGAGCACTGATCAACGTGGCCAGCTCCGGATATCCCGTGGGCTCCCAGCATGAACGAGCCGGTACTGCGAGCCGGTCGCGACCCCTTCATCTCACCTGCCTCGTGGCCGCAACGGCCCTAGCAGGACCCGATGCCCACCAACACCCTGAACCGAAGAGACAAGTGGCCCAAACAAGGACCTATTCAAGGTCCTCCCTGGACGAATTGGCCGGGAGGTCGACATCCCAATCTGCCTTGCAAAGGGGCATGACTCCGAACTAGTGCGTAGCACACCCTGTGACCGGGAAATCTGAGTCCCTGCACACGCTGTACATCGAGCAAGGTGCTGAGCGACTACCTCCCGCTACCTGCCCGCCAAGTCAGAAGGAAGTGCCTAGGAATTGAAAACCGCCGAGCGGTAGGTCACAAAGGGAGACAGAGCCGGGAAACGACCCGACTGCACCCCGACCTTGTGGCCGGCCACCATGGTGAAACCGTGACCCATGGGCCTGGGAGCAACCGTGACAGCTGATCCAATTCAATGCCTGGAAAACACCTCTCAGAACTACTGATTTCAATCAGGTCTGACGTGTCCCAGCGTGTCCCGGCGTGTAACAGCGTGTCCAGCCTGTTCCAGCATGTCCCAGTCCGCCTGATCCAGCTTTTCCCTGCCTGTCCCAATCCAGCTTGTTCCTGCCCCCCTGATCCAGCTTCTCCCAGCTTGTTCCTGCCCCCCTGATCCAGCTTCTCCCTGCTTGTTCCAGTCCGCCTGATCCAGCCTCTCCCTGCTTGTTCCAGTCCGCTTGATCCAGCCTCTCCCTGCTTGTTCCAGTCCGCCTGATCCAGCCTCTCCCTGCTTGTTCCAGTCCATCTGCTCCAGCTTGTTCCAGTCCGCCTGATCCAGCTTCTCCCTGCCTGTTCCAGTCCATCTGCTCCAGCTTCTCCCTGCCTGTTCCAGTCCATCTGCTCCAGCTTGTTCCAGTCCATCTGCTCCCTGCTTGTTCCAGTCCGCCTGATCCAGCTTCTCCCTGCTTGTTCCAGTCCATCTGCTCCAGCTTGTTCCAGTCCGCCTGATCCAGCTTGTTCCAGTTCGTCTGCTCTAGCATGCTCTGCTCTCTTCTGCTCCAAATTATTCCAGCTTGTTCCAGTCCTGCCGCTGCGCTCTTCACCGCACTCACCTGTTCCTGCCTGCCTGCCTGCTAGCCAATCAACCAACCTCCAAATTATTCCAGCTTGTTCCAGTCCTGCAGCTGAACTCTCCTCCGCACTCACCTGTCTTGCCTGCCTGCCTGCTAGCCAATCAACCTGCTAGCCATTCAACCAACCTGCCTTCTTGTCAGCCCTTCAACGTGCCTGCTTGTCTGCCCATCAATAACCTGGCCTGCCTGCCTGCTAGCCAATCAACCAACCTACCTGCTTGTCAGCCCTTCTGCTTGTCTGCCCATCAACAACCTGCCTGCCTCCTAGCCTGCACAACTTCCTACCTACCTCCCCCTGCCGCTTTACCAGCCCATCACTCTCCTGACTGACTGCTCACCCTTCAACCTGCCTGTCTCCCAGCTCACCAACCTACCTGCCTCCCAGCCCCATCAACCTACCTACCTGCCTCCAGCCCCTCTATCTACCACCCATAAATACCTCAATCACTGCTTATGGCCCCCATACACATTCTCTTCCTTGCCCTGTCCCTTCCTAATCTTTTCCCCCTCCCCCCACCGCTGTATACCACACGAACTCACTGCCCATTCATGTCCTCTCCCGTCCTGCTCACTACTGCAATACCCTACCCACCCCCGTCCCCCACCACCTCACCATCTCTACTGTCC
The DNA here is from genome assembly GCF_901765095.1 of Microcaecilia unicolor. Taxonomy (NCBI): domain Eukaryota; kingdom Metazoa; phylum Chordata; class Amphibia; order Gymnophiona; family Siphonopidae; genus Microcaecilia; species Microcaecilia unicolor. Next base: position 7,419,547 of record NC_044031.1, read on the forward strand.
TCCTCCTGCTTCCTAGCCCTTAACCTTCAACACCTCCTTCCTGCCATGAACCCTTCCCCATTCCTCCTAAGCGCATCCCGTCTTCGTTGCCCTACCTCCCCCACCCTCCTCCGCACTCTCTTGCTCCTTCTCCTGCTATCTGCGGGAGACATCAATCCCAACCCAGGTCCCCCTCACCTGTCCTCGTCCTCGTCTCATCCATACAAACGTTTCCGCGATGTCTCCAATCTCATCTCTATTCCCCTCCTCCCTCCCCTTCTCGTGTGCCCTGTGGAATGCCCGCTTGGTCTGCAACAAACTCTCCTTCACCCATGATCTCTTCATCTCCCATTTCCTTCAACTGCTCGCCCTAACTGAAACCTGGCTCACCCCTGACGACTCTGCCTCAGTCGCAGCCCTATGCCATGGAGGTTATCTTTTCTCCCATTCTCCCCGCCCAGTTGGCCGCGGTGGCAGCGTTGGGTTACTACTTTCGCCCTCCTGCAGCTTTCAACCTCTCCTCCTACCGCAGTCTCACTGCTTCTCATTCTTTGAAGTTCACTCCATCCCTCTATTGTACCCGCTGCCACTCAGAGTTGCAGTCATTTACCGCCCCCCCTGATAAGTCCCTCTCTTCCTTCCTTACCGACTTCGATGCCTGGCTCTCCGTTTTTCTTGAGCCCTCATCCCCATCCCTCATTTTTGGAGACTTTAACATACACACTGATAACCCATCTGACTCATACGCTTCTCAGTTCCTCACTCTAACCTCCTCCTTCAATCTCCAACTGAGCTCCACCACCCCTACTCACCAATCTGGACACTGTCTTGACCTTGTCCTCTCCTCTACCTGCTCACCCTCCAATTTCTGCGCCTCAGCTCTTCCTCTCTCTGACCATCACCTGACCACCTCTCCCAACTCCCCCTTCATTATCTTGCTCTTTTACATGCCAAACAGGATTATTATATCCAACTGACCAACTCTCTTGGCTCTAATCCTCGACTTCTCTTCACCACATTGAACTCTCTCCTCAAGGTGCCCCCTCCCCCAACTCCCCCTTCATTATCTCCTCAGGCCCTTGCTGAATTCTTTCACAACAAGGTTCAAAAGATAAACCTTGCTTTCTCTACCTCACCAGCTCTCCCTCCACTAGTCCGTTCCCCTCTCTCTCCTTCCCCTCATTCCCTTTCCTCCTTTCCTGAAGTTACTATTGAGGAAACTACACTTCTCCTTTCTTCCTCAAAATGTACCACCTGTTCCTCTGATCCCATTCCCACCCACCTTCTTAATGCCATCTCTCCTACTCTTATTCCTTTTATCTGTCACATTCTCAATCTCTCACTTTCCACTGCGACTGTCCTTGCTGCCTTTAAACATGCTGTGGTCACACCTCTCCTTAAGAAGCCTTCACTTGACCCTACTTGTCCCTCTAATTACCGACCCATCTCCCTCCTTCCTTTTCTCTCCAAATTACTTGAGCATGCTGTTCACCGCCGCTGCCTTGATTTTCTCTCCTCACATGCTATTCTTGACCCATTACAATCTGGTTTTCGCCCTCTCCACTCAACCGAAACTGCGCTTACTAAAGTCTCCAATGACCTATTACTGGCTAAATCCAGAGGTGAATATTCCATCCTCATTCTTCTTGATCTTTCCGCTGCTTTTGACACTGTCGATCACAACATACTTCTCGATACCCTGTCCTCACTTGGATTCCAGGGCTCTGTCCTTTCCTGGTTCTCTTCCTACCTCTCCCTCCGCACCTTTAGTGTTCACTCTGGTGGATCCTCTTCTACTTCTGTTCCTCTGCCTGTCGGCGTACCTCAGGGTTCTGTTCTTGGTCCCCTCCTCTTTTCTATCTACACTTCTTCCCTTGGTTCATTAATCTCATCCCATGGCTTTTCCTACCATCTCTATGCTGATGACTCCCAAATCTACCTTTCTACCCCTGATATCTCACCTTGCATCCAAACCAAAGTTTCAGCTTGCTTGTCTGACATTGCTGCCTGGATGTCTCAACGCCACCTGAAATTAAATATGACCAAAACTGAGCTTCTCATTTTCCCCCCCAAACCCACCTCCCCGCTCCCCCCGTTTTCTATTTCTGTTGATGGCTCTCTCATTCTCCCTGTCTCCTCAGCTCGAAACCTTGGGTCATCTTTGACTCTTCTCTCTCCTTCTCTGCTCATATCCAGCAGACCGCCAAGACCTGTCGTTTCTTTCTTTACAACATCCGTAAAATCCGCCCCTTTCTTTCCGAGCACTCTACCAAAACCCTCATCCACACCCTTGTCACCTCTCGTTTAGACTACTGCAATCTGCTTCTTGCTGGCCTCCCACTTAGTCACCTCTCCCCTCTCCAGTCGGTTCAAAACTCTGCTGCCCGTCTCATCTTCCGCCAGGGTCGCTTTACTCATACTACCCCTCTCCTCAAGACCCTTCACTGGCTCCCTATTCGTTTTCGCATCCTGTTCAAACTTCTTCTACTAACCTAAAAATGTATTCACTCTGCTGCTCCCCAGTATCTCTCCACACTCGTCCTTCCCTACACCCCTTCCCGTGCACTCCGCTCCATGGATAAATCCTACTTATCTGTTCCCTTCTCCACTACTGCCAACTCCAGACTTCGCGCCTTCTGTCTCGCTGCACCCTACGCCTGGAATAAACTTCCTGAGCCCCTACGTCTTGCCCCATCCTTGGCCACCTTTAAATCTAGACTGAAAACCCACCTCTTTAACATTGCTTTTGACTGGTAACCACTTGTAACCACTCGCCTCCACCTACCCTCCTCTCTTCCTTCCCGTTCACATTAATTGATTTGATTTGCTTACTTTATTTATTTTTTGTCTATTAGATTGTAAGCTCTTTGAGCAGGGACTGTCTTTCTTCTATGTTTGTACAGCGCTGCGTATGCCTTGTAGCGCTATAGAAATGCTAAATAGTAGTAGTAGTAGTACTTCACACTTCTTCACCCTCCCCCTCAGTCCCGCCCAACACTAACCACTACTTCCAGGAATCTCCAGGCTGTCGACCCTCCCACCTTATCCTCTAGTATCTCTAATCTCCTCCCTTCCATCATGTCCTCCGAGTCTGTCGACAAGGCTGTCTCCACTTAGAATGCCACTCTCTCCTCTGCCCTGGACACCCTCGCACCATCCATCCCCCGTCCCACAAGGCGTACTAATCCCCAGCCCTGGCTGACCCCTTGCACCCGATACCTTCGCTCCTGCGCTCGATCGGCTGAACGCCTCGGGAGGAAATCTCACACCCATACTGATTTCATTCACTACAAATTCATGCTATCCTCTTTCCAGTCCTCCCTATTCCTCGCCAAACAGGACTATTACACCGAACTGACTAATTCCCTCAGCTCTAACCCTCCTCGTCTCTTCGCCACCCTTAACTCCCTCCTCAAAGTGCCCTCCGCTCCCCCCCCCCCCCAACTCTCTCCTCAATCACTGGCTGACTACTTCCGCGACAAGGTGCAGAAGATCAACCTCGAATTCACCACCAAACCATCTCCTCCTCTTCACCCTATAACCCACTCCCTCAACCAACCAACTCAGGCCTCCTTCTCCTCGTTTCCTGATATCACCGAAGAGGAAACCACCCATCTTCTTTCCTCCTCGAAATGCACCACCTGTTCCTCCGACCCCATCCCCACCAACTTACTTAACACCATCTCTCCTACTGTTACCCCCCCCATCTGTCATATCCTCAACCTCTCTCTCTCTACTGCAACTGTCCTTGACATCTTCAAGCATGCTGTAGTCACACCACTCCTCAAAAAACCATCACTTGACCCTACCTGTCCCTCCAACTACTGCCCCATTTCCCTCCTACCCTTCCTTTCCAAGATACTTGAACACGCCGTTCACAGCCGTTGCCTTGATTTTCTCTCCTCTCATGCCATCCTCGATCCACTTCAATCCGGATTTCGCCCCCTACACTCGACAGAAACGGCACTGTCTAAAGTCTGCAATGACCTGTTCCTTGCCAAATCCAAAGGTCACTACTCCATCCTCATCCTCCTCGACCTATATGCGGCTTTCGACACTGTCAGTCACAACTTACTTCTTGCTACACTGTCATCATTTGGGTTCCAGGGCTCTGTCCTCTCCTGGTTCTCCGCTTATCTCTCCCACCATACCTTCAGAGTACATTCTCATGGTTCTTCCTCCACCCCCATCCCGCTCTCTGTAATCCAGGCCAAGGTATCAGCCTGCTTATCCGACATTGCTGCCTGGATGTCCAACTGCCACCTGAAACTGAACATGGCCAAGACCGAGCTTATTGTCTTCCCACCCAAACCCACTTCTCCTCTCCCTCCACTCTGTATCTCAGTTGATAACACCATCATCGTCCCCGTCTCATCTGCCCGCAACCTTGGAGTCATTTTTTACTCCTCCCTCTCCTTCTCTGCGCATATCCAGCAGATAGCCAAGACCTGTCGCTTCTTCCTCTATAACAACAGCAAAATTCGCCCTTTCCTCTCTGAGCACACCACCCGAACTCTCATCCACTCTCTCATTACCTCTCGCCTTGACTACTGCAACCTACTCCTCACTGGCCTCCCACTTAGCCATCTATCCCCCCTTCAGTCCGTTCAGAACTCTGCTGCACGTCTTATCTTCTGCCTGGACCGATATACTCATATCACCCCTCTCCTCAAGTCACTTCACTGGCTTCCAATCAGGTACCGTATACAGTTCAAGCTTCTCCTACTAACCTACAAATGCACTCGATCTGCAGCCCCTCCTTACCTCTCTACCCTCATCTCCCCTTATATTCCTACCCGTAACCTCCGCTCTCAAGACAAATCCCTCCTTTGAGTACCCTTCTCCACCACCGCCAACGGGCTCTGTCATTTCTGCCTCGCCTCACCCCATGCTTGGATTAAACTCCCTGAGCCCATACGCCAGGCTCCCTCCTTGCTCAAAGCCCACCTCTTCAATGTCGCCTTTGCCTCCTAACCACTATACCTCTATTCAGAAATATAGACTGCACCAACTTGACATTTCGTCCTTTAGATTGTAAGCTCCTTTGAGCAGGGACTGTCCCTCGTTGTTAAACTGTACAGCGCTGCGTAACCCTAGTAGCGCTCTAGAAATGTTAAGTAGTAGTAGTAGGATGCGAAGGAAATTTTATAACAGCTGGAGGCTGGGAATTAAAGTAGTAATTTGGCCAAGCGCGGGCTGAACGAAACCAACGGAAATGGACGAACAGGCTTTAAATGGATGCTAACGAATATGAGGAGCACTGCATTTGATCGGAGCCTGAAGTTAGAGTTATGTTAAAGTTATTATTCGACCAGGGGAGAAACGCACGGACGTCTGAGTAAGTGAGTAAGCAACTGTGAAAGATTTTGGAGATAGACGAGGCAATGTATCTCGAACGTGCGGGAACTTACTGATTGATCAGGAGACGCAGACAACAGAGTTTTACCTTTTTGGATTACAAATGATAGGCCAGCTGACAGGGCTCTGGAATGGAATTGGAATGACTTAACTGTTAGAGCGGAGCTCTTGATGTAGCCCAAGGATGCTAAGATATCAATAGCTGAACCTTTAAGAGTGAGGAGATCCTTGAGAGTGGTGACGGCCAGCTGAGCAAAATATAGAACTGTTTATGACACTGTTATGTACATATAATGTTCAAGGGAATGTAAGTAATTAATACAGGGAGTGGTAATTTAAACATGCGGGTAGGGGGAGGGATATTACATTGGGCAGAAAGGGAAGAAAGTGATTTAAATTTGATTGATATATAGTGGAATCAAGATGCAATAGGGGTGTTGGAAAGATGCAAGTAGGGAAGGAAGGGAACAAGAAACAGGGTAATTAGGGGGAAGAATGATTACAAGAGTTTAGGGATCATATTAGGGAGAGGAGAGGCGTTGGAAGTGACCTAATTCCGTAAGGAATAAGTGGGGTACGGGGGGGAGCAGGGTGGGAGCAGGGTATATAGGGAGAGGGGGGACTAGAGCCGGGGATGAGGGGGGGTGGGGGGGACATAGGGGGCTTAATCTAAAACTACAATTGCAGTATGAATGAAGAGAGTGGTCTTTCGCTCAGAAAACTGGGATAGAGGGGAGGGCTGGAGGCTGGGCTGGCTCCTCTCGGGTAATAAGAGCACACTAGGGTTCTTATGGACATGTTATATTGGGATACATGATTAAAGTTGTTTCTTGGAATGTGGGGGGCATTCATTCACCCATAAAAAGATCAAAGATTCTGAGGCTCCTTTAACGTATCAGGGCCAATATTGTGTTTCTTCAAGAAACGCATTTGTCAGATGTCGAGCGCACTAAACTGATTAAATGGTGGGTGGGAGATTGTGCAGCTTCAGCAGCGGTAGGTCGAAAGGGTGGGGTGGCAATCCTCTTCAGAAAGGGACTAGCAATTCAAGTACACAAGACTGTTAAAGACCCGGAGGGTCGATTTATTCTTTCCATCGCCACAATTAACAGACAAAAAGTATTATTGGGTAGTATATATGCACCAAATGTCTTAGACCTCAAATTTTATAAAAAATTAATATCGAAGATTACACAACTAGAAGCTCTGCCCATGCTGCTGGGAGGAGATTTTAACATGACTTGGGATCCCCAATTAGATAGATCACATCCCCCAGTAGTTACACAACGGACGAGCACTAGGGGGTTACCTGATTTTTGTACTATATTAGATCTCATAGATGTCTGGCGGAAGCTGCATCCTAGGATTAGAGAATACACTTATCAATCTAGAGCACATGGCTCCTCCTCCAGGATAGATTATCTGCTAGTAACACGTACGTTATTTACAGATATTAGAGAGGCAGAAATAGACCCGTGTGTTATCTCGGATCATTCGGTGGTTCAACTGACTTGGAGTGGGAGAGGGGAAGAGGAGAGATTTAGGGGATGGACGTTTCCGTCATACCTGTTGAGGGATGTGCGGTTTGGGGAATACCTGCAGGCAAAGTGGGCTGAATATAAACACTTTAATGAGGGCTCTGTCATAGGCCCACTAACTTCTGGGAAGCCGCGAAAGTAGTATTGAGAGGTGAGATTACAAGCTATGCCACTCAATACAAACGTACAAGAGATCGTGAAATTTTGCGGCTAGAGAAACAACTACGGGGATTGAATAGGCAATATGGTTTGACTCCATGCCCTCGACTTAGACAAGAGGTGATGGTGGTACAGACGGCTCTAAACTCCCTACTACATGATAGAGAGATAAAATCTCAGACCTACTATCGTTTTCAATTATCTAAGTATGGGACCAAAGGAGGTAAATACCTGGCGAGAATTATCGCCCCTAGATATGCTTCTAGACATATTACTACCATTAAAAGTAAAGAGGGACAATTATTACACACAAACCAAGAGATCAGATTGGCTTTTCAAACATACTATCAGAATCTGTACAGTGCTACAGAACTCTCACTTATTAATCAAGAAGCAAAACTGTTCGCAAAAATTCTAGCAAATAGATTGGGCCGAGTGCTGCCTCATATTATTCATGAAGCGCAGGTGGGGTTCGTGCAGGGAAGATCGGTCGCAAAAAATATTCGACGTATTTTGACATCTTTGGAACAATTGGAGCACATTAAAGAACAAGCTATAATGATGAGTTTCGACGCAGAAAAAGCGTTCGACAGAGTGGAGTGGCCTTTTTTTGTATTCGGTGATGGATAAATATGGCTTGCAGGGCAGATTTGTGCAGGCGATCAGGGCGCTGTATGATTCCCCCCAGGCACAAGTAATGGTCAATGGGAATATATCGGGAGAAATTCAAATTGGCAGGGGAACTCAGCAAGGGTGTCCTTTATCACCACTGCTTTTGGCGCTCTATTTAGATCCTTTAATTAGAGATATCTGCGAATGCCCTGCAATGCCGGGAGTGGAAATACAACAACAGGAGTTCAAAGTGGCAGCATTTACCGATGACCTTCTAGTGATCTTAACGAAACCGCGGGAAGCTTTGGGCAACCTCTTAGAGACATTCCAAGAGTTTGGAGATTACTTGGGTTTCAACTTAAATTTAGACAAATCAGAGGCGCTGGCCATAAACCTAGATACCCAAAGACTTTGGAATAGAGATTTTCCACTGAAATGGGCGAATGCCTTCTTTAAATATTTGGGCATTATGCTTCCGGTTAGCACGAGGGATTTATATAGTTTAAATGTTACTAAACTACTGGAACAGACAACCCAACAATTGGACTCGTGGAACACCTTAATGTTGTCACTGGCGGGGAGGATCTGTCTTGTTAGGATGGTGTTACTGCCGAGATGGCTCTATGCCTTCCAGACATTGCCAATAAAGATTCGGCAAACGGACATAAAGCATTATTATCGACTTGTGCTGAGGTTCTGCTGGGCTGGGAAACGAGCCAAAATCCAGCAGAAATTTCTGCTGGGAGGATGGAGACAAGAGGGAATGGGGATCCCTAATATCAAATACTATAATATGGCTTGTTTATTGCAACAGTTGAGAGATTGGATATTTTCCACCCAGATACATACACCCCTTAAGTTGGAAGAAGCATTTTTCACTCCATATAACCTTATAACGCTATTACATACTCAGAACAATATGCTCCCCTTTAAATTTCGACATAGTGTTTTGTTACTGCCCATTAGAGAAGCGTGGAGGTTTTTAGGAAAATTATTAGGGGGGGGGACCCACTTGTAACTGAGTTCCTAGCAATCAAGGGCAATCCGATGTTCATACCAGGGCTAGAGAATAAAACCTTTACTAATTGGGGACGAAGAGGAATAGCTAGATTGGAAGATGTCTTAGGGGTAGATGGGGCCATAAAAACAATGTCACAATTACGGACTTTAGGGACGATGAGTTGGGGGGACAAATTCGCGTATTGCCAGCTTAAACACTATATACAAACTTTCAATAAAGAAGCCCTAAATAGGAAGTTGGGTGAACAATAAGTACATAAGTAATGCCACACTGGGAAAAGACCAAGGGTCCATTGAGCCCAGCATCCTGTCCACGACAGCGGCCAATCCAGGCCAAGGGCACCTGGCAAGCTTCCCAAACGTACAGACATTCTAAACATGTTATTCCTGGAATTGTGGATTTTTTCCAAATCCATTTAGTAGCGGTTTATGGACTTGTCCTTTAGGAAACCGTCTAACCCCTTTTTAAACTCTGCCAAGCTAACCGCCTTCACCACGTTCTCTGGCAACGAATTCCAGAGTTTAATTACGCGTTGGATGAAGAAAGATTTTCTCCGATTTGTTTTAAATTTACTACACTGTAGTTTCATCGCATGCCCCCTAGTCCTAGTATTTTTGGAAAGCATGAACAGACGCTTCACATCCACCTGTTCCACTCCACTCATTATTTTATATGCCTCTATCATGTCTCCCCTCAGCCGTCTCTTCTCCAAGCTGAAAAGCCCTAGCCTCCTTAGTCTTTCTTCATAGGGAAGTCGTCCCATCCCCGCTATCATTTTAGTGGCCCTTCACTGCACCTTTTCCAATTCCACTATATCTTTCTTGAGATGTGGCGACCAGAATTGGACACAATACTCAAGGTGCGGTCGCACCATGGAGCGATATATCGGCATTATAACATCCTCACACCTGTTTTCCATACCTTTCCTAATAATACCCAACATTCTATTCGCGTTCCAATCCGCAGCAGCACACTGAGCAGAAGGTTTCAGTGTATTATCAACGACGACACCCAGATCCCTTTCTTGGTCTGTAACTCCTAACGTGGAACCTTGCATGACGTAGCTATAATTCGGGTTCTTTTTTCGCACATGCATCACCTTGCACTTGCTCACATTAAATGTCATCTGCCATTTAGCCGCCCAGTCTCCCAGTCTCGTAAGGTCCTTCTGTAATTTTTCACAATCCTGCCGCGAGTTAACGACTTTGAATAACTTTGTGTCATCCGCAAATTTAATTACCTCGCTAGTTACTCCCATCTCTAAATCATTTATAAATATATTACAAAGCAGAGGTCCTAGCACAGACCCCTGAGGAACCCCACTAACTACCCTTCTCCATTGTGAATACTGCCCATTTAACCCCACTCTCTCCTATCCTTCAACCAGTTTTTAATTCACAATAGGACTTTTCCTCCTATCCCATGACCCTCCAATTTCCTCTGTAGCCTTTCATGAGGTACCTTGTCAAACGCCTTTTGAAAATCCAGATACACAATATCAACCGGCTCCCCTTTGTCCACATGTTTGTTTACTTCTTCAAAGAATTAAAGTAAATTGGTCAGGCAAGATTTCCCCACACAAAAGCCGTGCTGGCTTGGTCTCAGTAATCCATGTCCTCGGATGTGCTCTGTAATTTTGTTTTTAATAATAGCCTCTACCATTTTCCCCGGCACCGATGTCAGACTCACCGGGCTATAATTTCCCGGATCTCCCCTGGAACCTTTTTTTAAAAATCGGCATTACATTGGCCACTCTCCAATCTTCCGGTAGCATGCTCGATTTTAAGGATAAGTTGCATATCACTAGCAGTAGCTCCGCAAGCTCATTTTTCAGTTCTATCAGTACTCTAGGATGAATACCATCCAGTCCAGGAGATTTGCTACTCTTCAGTTTGCTGAACTGCCCCATTACGTCCTCCAGGTTTACCGTGAAGTCAGTAAGTTTCTCCGACTCGTCCGCTTGAAATATCATTTCCGACACCGTTATCCCACCCAAATCTTCCTCGGTGAAGACCGAAGCAAAGAATTCATTCAATCTCTCTGCTACGTCTTTGTCTTCCTTGATCGCCCCTTTTACCCCTCGGTCATCCAGTGGCCCAACCGATTCTTTTGCCGGCTTCCTGCTTTTAATATACCGAAAAAAATTTTTACTATGTTTTTTGCCTCTAATGCTATCTTTTTTTCGTAAGCCCTCTTGGCCTTCTTTATCTGTGCCTTGCATTTGCTTTGACACTCCTTATGCTGCTTCTTGTTATTTTCAGACGGTTCCTTCTTCCGTATTTTGAAGGCATTTCTTTTAGCCCTAATAGCTTCCTTCACCCCACTTTTCAACCAGTTGAGGTTTTTTGAGGAGATCTCCGAAAATGCCCCCTCCATTTCCAATATACACTTGAAGTTGTGGGGGCTGGTGCCTGAGAAGGAGTTAGTTCAGCTTCGACAGCGTTGAGAGAAAGATATGGGCAGGGACTTGACATCATGGGATATTGCAGTGCAGATAAAAGGTATTCCCCGCGTCATAGGGGGGAGCAAACCTTAGAGAATGCACGTTTAGAGTGATACATAGAGCCTATTTCACCCAGATTCAATTGTATAGGTCGGGGGGTGTCCAGTCAGCCACTTGCTTGAAATATAACAGGTTTGATAATACTTTATATCACGCGCTTTGGGACTGTACATTAATACAGAGATTTTGGAGACACATAATTTCATTCCTGTCTTGCATAATGAATAGCAGAATCGAATTGAATCCGTTACAGTTAGTCTTAGACCTACAAGGAACATACTCTAGATTAAAAACAGACAGGATAATGTTTTGTCGCAAGGTGTGTTTGGTTGCTACAAAATGTATAATGCAGCACTGGACCTCTGCACACCCACCGACCTTTTGGCATTGGCGTAATCAAGTGCATCAATTAATGGCCTGGGAAGCGAGAGAGGCGAAGGGATCATGCAAACGAAAAGCTCGCTTTCTCAAAATTTGGGGGTGTTCATTGGATGGGATGACCCAAAGAGGGAGAAGTCTTATTCTCAATACCATGTTGTCCCGAGGATAAATCCCTTGAGCCCTTGGGTCCTGCTGGAAGGTTAAGAATAAGGTAGACACCGGCCCTCCAAAGGACAGCTGAACAACCCCAAGTCTTCACCTGCGATGGCTGCCGTTCCCTGGAAGTTGAGCCTCCAGATGCGGGCAGCCAACAGGACTTCTGGAACAGCGGGGTAGCGCCGGCTGAGGCCGCAGGAGTCAGGCATAAGGCAGAGTCTCTGGGCAGGCGGCAACCAAGCAGGAGTCGGGTTCAAAGCAAAGTCTCTGGGCATGCGGCTAGCAAAGCAGTAGTCAGGTTCAAAGCAGGGTCTCTGGGCAGGCGGCTAGCAAAGCAGTAGTCTGGTTCAAAGCAAGGTCTGAACAGGTCAGGCGAAACAGACGAAGAGAAATCACACTGAAGCACCAGCTCCTCTAACGAAGCAGAAGCCGAAGCACTGAGTACAGAGGGAGATGCTCCTAAATAGCCCCCACCCTTGGAAGCAACAAGAATCAGCTGAGGAGAGCAACCCAGGATTGGCTGGCAGCAAGAGAGGGGGTGGAGCCCAGGGCCCTGGTCCAATGCCTGTTGCCGGGGGCGTAGACAGACCTCCCGCGCTCGATGCAACCAAGATGGCGCCGCCACTCCCGCATCGAACTCAGGATGTGCTCAGGAACGGACTCAGGGAACTCAGGCTGCGGCGGAGCGCCAGACGGCGGGAGCGGCAGCCTCACCACATAATCCGGCGCCCGATCTTCCCCTCCTGGGGCTTGGTGGCGCAGGGCGCGAGGCCAAGCGGAACCGCAGAGGCACGTCGCAGAATAGGTGAGGGACGTGACACCATGTAATAATACAAATGATAATTGTAGTTGCAAAATGTGTATGCTAAAGATTGAATAAGGGAGGGAGGGGGGGATAGTGATAAGAAGTAAGAGACCTGTTAGGATGGGGAGGGAGTTAGGGGAGGGGAAACAACACAAATATGAGGATAAACTACATGCTAAACCTCGTGGACTTGCCTCCCAGAAATGCCAAAAGATCATCCCGAAAATTTCTCAATCTTCACTTTCCTAGCTGTAAAAGACTAAAATACAAACTTGTACACGCGAACTCCTTCTCCTACATGAGTACGCAGTTGTGGAACGCACTACCAGCTAACCTGAAAACAATCGACGAAATATCCAACTTTCGTACATCGCTGAAGACGTACCTCTTCAATAAGGCCTACAAAGAGGACCCAAAGCTTAACTTTACCACCTCACCAACCCACTCTAATCCGAAAATCATCTTTCTATGCATATTCTCCTAATACTTCTTTCCATCCTTAATCTCTTTGCATCACCAGTTGTATCTGACACCCTGGAATGGCAATGCCATAACAGACCTCTGTAAGCCACATTGAGCCTGCAAATAGGTGGGAAAATGTGGGATTCTACAAATGTGCTGTTACTAAGTTTCAGTCAAATGGGTGTATCGACTGTTTAATTATGCTGATCTATCAGTAATAACTCGTTGAAACATAAAACAGTAGGTGAAAGGAGGAGGAGAAGATAGGAAATGCGGTTAGAGTAATCAGAAGAAATACACAATACGAGATATCTGTTGAGTTCATCATTTTATTTTACCGATCATTTAACAACAAAGCACCAACAATTGGGTTACAGTGGAGGGGGGGGGTGGGGAGAGAGAAAATGATAAAAGCATTGATGACAGGGGTTATGGATGTATACATATTACTACTACTACTACTACTATTTAGCATTTCTATAGCGCTACAAGGCGTACGCAGCGCTGCACAAACATAGAAGAAAGACAGTCCCTGCTCAAAGAGCTTACAATCTAATAGACAAAAAATAAATAAAGTAAGCAAATCAAATCAACGATGTGTTATTTACTCTGTTTAAAGTCAAGTTTAATGGCTATGTTGAATTACCAATAAAAATTGTTGAAACATAAAATCATTCCCAAAATATTAGACGAATAAAGGTAGCTGAAATCGAATGCTTTCTGAGCACCCCCACGTTTCCCTGAGTGTGTTTCTGATTTGTGTTTCAGATGCGGGTGACATTTGAGGACGTCGCTGTCTCTTTCTCCCAGGAGGAGTGGGAGTATTTAGATGAAGGGCAGAAGGAGCTTTACAGGGAGGTGATGAAGGAGAATTATGAGATCCTGATCTCCCTAGGTAAGAATTGCATTGTCTGAATTTTCTTAAGAGGAACAGCGTCTTATTTAATAGAAATTTGGCACATTTTCTGTACCTTCTGCACTTTGAAGTCTGATCAGAATGTGTCTCGGCTCTGTTGATTGTCTTAGGGTGCCTCAGTCCTGATCCTCACACTTATCTTAAGACCTTCCTTTGTGTCCTACAAGTTTCCTCCTCTTCCAATCAGAGAGAGATTTTCCTCTTGTTCTTCTATCATGACTGAAAAAAGGTGCAGAGCATCACAAATACTCAGTACTTGGATGTAACAGAATGTGTTAAAGTAGCTGCTGAGACCAGTCAAAAGTGTGGTGCTGTGTTCATTGATTATTTCCTCAGCTTTTGACACTGTGAAGCTGCAGAATTGTCTCCAGGATCAACACATGATAAGAGTAATACAAGAAATCATCATTAATTGCTGATTTCATGTGTTAACTAAAGAGGAGTGTACCAGATCATGACAAGGATCAGTCTTTGTTCCTGCTGTTTTCAACATTCATAGAGCGGGTCTTCCACAGTATTGGGTATGAAACATCTACGATTGCCAGTGAGTTGTTATCCTCCACATCAGCAGCTGTTTGGAGGGCTCCCAGATGTCGTTATGGAAATACTAATGTAACTTTATATCATCGTGCCTTAATGTATAGGCAGCTACAGTTAGACCAGCCATAGACCTGGCAGGTGTCTAAATATGACTGCAACTGTAAGTTACACACATAGATGGGAGCCCCGCCCATGCTCTGACCATGTGTAATGCCCCCTTGCCATTAAACACTATAATATTTATACGCACATTTATAGAAGCGTGCTTAGGGTGCCTACGTGAGTAAGTCAAAGTATCTTTCTATTTATGTGTGCCATAGGCGCATAATTACAGAATTGATAGCCGTGTCTTACCCGGCATCAGGAGTGTCCGTGGGGGAAGTGAGATGTGAGCCTTTGCCCGCACTAAACCTCTCCTTTCATCAGCAGGTGTTTCTCCTCTTCAGTTCTTGTATAATTTTATACTGTGACAGCAGGGATGGGAATGTAAAAATGTTGATTTGAATGTGAGGGGAGAGGGAGCTGAAGAGCTAAGCAGTCACCCTTTAAGACAACTCACTAGGGTCTCCCAAAACAGTTCTTTATATTAAGGGATTTTATGATGTGCCAATTTCAAACAATCACAGCCCCCCCGATTCTTAAGTGGTAGACATTTTTATAGTAAAGAACTTGTGACCTGTTCCATTACCAGAGTACTTAAAGCAAGGTATAATAACCCCCAGATCCCTCTGCTTTTTGATGGGTAGCAATGACAGATCCATCATATGCTTTTCCCTTGAGAACTACTGCTGTCTATTGTTTTGTGAATATAAGGAAAATACAGCTAGTATTATTTTTCATTCCTGGAAGCAGGCTATGAAAGGATCAGTCCTGATACATTATCAAGGATTAAACAAGAGGAAGAGCCATATGTCTGGGATCCCCATGAGTCAAGAGAGAGAGAAGTTACTCACGCAGACACAGGTGAGTAATAATACTGTACAGAGTAAGAGCAGGTATTACAGAATACAAATGAATAAAATGAATGTACAGAATAAGAGGAGGTATTACAGGGAATTACAACCATAAGTACATAAGTAATGCCATACTGGGAAAAGACCAAGGGTCCATCGAGCCCAGCATCCTGTCCATGACAGCGGCCAATCCAGGCCAAGGGCACCTGGCAAGCTTCCCATTCTTTAAACCAGGTTTTTAATGGAAGAAGTAACTAACATCCTCCCTGTCTCATCTGCCCGCAACTTTGGAGTCATCTTTGATTCCTCCCTCTCCTCTGCGCATATCCAGCAGACAGCCAAGACCTGTCGCTTCTTCCTCTTTAACATCAGCAAAATTCGCCCTTTCCTCTCTGAACACACCACCCGAACTCTCGTCCACGCTCTCATTACCTCTCGCCTTGACTACTGCAACTTACTCCTCACTGGCCTCCCACTTAGCCACCTATCCCCTCTTCAATCTGTTCAGAACTCTGCTGCACGTCTTATATTCCGCCAGAACCGATATACTCATATCACCCCTCTCCTCAGGTCACTTCACTGGCTTCCAATCAGATACCGCATTCAGTTTAAACTTCTCCTTCTTACCTACAAATGCACTCAGTCTGCTGCCCCTCACTACCTCTCTACCCTCATCTCCCCTTACGTTCCAGCCCGAAACCTCCATTCACAGGACAAATCCCTCCTCTCATTACCCTTCTCCACCACCGCCAACTCCAGGCTCCGCTCAGCCTCGCCTTACCCTATGCTTGGAACAACCTTCCCGAGCCCTTACTCCAAGCCCCCTCCCTGCCCATCTTCAAGTCTTTGCTTAAAGCCCACCTCTTCAATGCTGCGTTTGGCACCTAACTCTTACCTTTCAGGAATTCCAGACTGCCCCAGTTTGTCTGCCCCTATCGGTCTGACTGCTCACGCGTCTTTTAGATTGTAAGCTCTTTGAGCAGGGATTGTCCTTCTATGTTAAATTGTACAGCGCTGCGTAACCCTAGTAGCGCTTTTGAAATGTTAAGTAGTAGTAACATGTTAGTCTCGCTCACACACACAAGGATTGGCACGGGCTGCATGTACTGCAGCGAGACATGTTTATCCACTCCTACCCTAGCTGAGGTAATATTTAACCGTCTCTCTGACCTCATGTGCAACTTTCTTTAAATCAGTCACCTTACTTTTTAACGCTATTTACTCTCTTACCTATCTATATGTTCCATCTTTGCTTCAATAAGACATAGCACAATGATCCATCATTTGAACTTTAGTGCATTACTGCTTTAACTGTTATTACATTCTTGATCTCGTTATACCTAATGCTTTATCCCACTATGTTACTCATGTTCTTATGTAATTATTAATTGTATCTTTACTCTGCTATGGCGATAACCAGAGCGGATTATTGTAAGTCACATTGAGCCTGCAAATAGATGGGAAAATGTGGGATACAAATGCAACAAATAAATACCCTTCACTATCGATTAAAATGTTCTATTACGCAGGGCCGTGCCGACACGGTAAGCGAGGTAAGCATGGCAGGAGGGCGCCGTCCTCTGGGGGGCGCCCCGCCGCACCATGCTTACCTCGCCCTCTTCTCCCCAGATCCTTGTCCTTTTTTTTTGTTTGTTTAAATTTACCTCTCCGGCGCGTGGCAGCGTAGCGTTAGTGAGGAGGCGGCGCTCCCCCGCCCCGACGTGTCAGCCTCTTCCCTTCGCTCGGTTCTGCCTTCTTCTGACGTCAGAAATGACGTCAGAAGAAGGCGGGACACTGAGCGAAGGGAAGAAGACACATCGGGGCGGGGGAGCGCCGCCTCCTTCTCACGCTACGCTGCTGCGCGCCGGAGAGGTAAATTTAAACAAAAAGGAAAAGGATCTGGGGAGAAGAGGGCAGGTAGTGTACCACTCGTTTTTTTTTGGGGGGGGGCGCGCCGGCTGGGCCAACTGCAGGGGGGCGCCAGAGACCCTAGGCACAGCCCTGCTATTACGTATTGTGTTGACATTGTAAGTAGTATACTATGCCATACTTTGTATTGTTATTTGAATATTGTTACTGCTGTAATTGCCTATTGCTCGTTTGATCTATTCTTATTGTACACAGCATTGAGTGAATTCCTTCAAAAACGTGGTAAATAAATCCTAATCTACTATAATAAAACTCACCCTCAATGTTCTGAGGACACTGACGTCAGTGAAGCCAAGCCACTGACTTCAGTTCCTTCAGGTTCGAAGGTTCGTGGTGGTGAAGCCACCGGGCCCCGCCCTCGCGTCAAACGTCATGACATCGAGGGCGGAGCAAACGTTGAGGGTGAGTTTTATTACTGTACCTGTGCTCCGCCCTCGCGTCAAAACGCGATGACGTCGAGGGCGGCCCAGGAAAATCGCCACCCACACAGAGCTACGACAACGCTAACAACAGCGGTGGCGCACGAACCAGCTACAACGGCGACGAGCCACGGGACGGCCCAGGAAAATCGCCACTGTTCTCTGTATGTGAGTCACCCCCCCCCCCCCCCCCACACACACACACAAAAAAAGCTAGCGCCCGTCTCATTGCTCTGAGAAACGGGCCTTCTTTCCTAGTATTTAAATAATAAATACATTATAGACCACTGATGAGTAATATTCTACTGAATAAAAGGAGGTATTATGGAGCAAAGCCAAGCTTGAGGATTTATTACACAGTACAGTTGAGTAATAATACTGTACAGAGTAAGAGGAGATATTACAGAGCAGAAGTGAGAATTAAACATTGTAAAGAATACAGAATAGTAACAGATTACCAAACCCATGTCCTCCTCTGAGTGTCTGTGCTTTGATCTTGTAACTTTGGGAGACATAATTCATGATTTTTTAAAAATATTTATATTCCACCTAAGTAAATAGAATTCATTGAAGCAGATTCCCAATCAACCTTAATAATATTAGATAAACTATACAGTAATACACAAAAATCAGAATAAAAAACATCTTCAGTATTACCACACACACTCATACCTGATCATAAAACCTAGAAAATATGACATTTTTTCACCTCTGCATGTTCATAGAAGAACGTCACAAGCTGCCACCTGAAGGCTTCAGTCTTAAGCTTCAGTGCAGTGTTTCCAAAGCTCAAAGTCAACAGAGGAGAAGGCAGTGGCCTGAGCTGTAACTATTTGAGCCAGCTGACCAGAAAACATGCGATGGGTCACTTTACCCTAAAAATGCAAAGCCAGTGTTCTGAAGAGAGAATAAAATCTTGTTATATGAATAGGAAGCTGTAATATGTAATATGGTCAAAGACGTTTTTTATCTCTACTATAATAAAAAGCACCTCCAATGTTCTGAAGCTGACTCCGTGGCTTCACTGAAGTGAAGGGTTTGTAAAGTTCATCAGATTCGTGAATCTGTAACCATCTCTCTCGGCCCCGCCCTCGCGCCTCTGATAGGTCCGCCGTCCTCGACGTCATCACGTTTTGACGTCGAAGGCAGAGGACCTATCAGAGGCGTGAGGGCGGAGCCCAGAGAGATGGTTACAGACTCACAATTCTGACGAACCTTACCAACCCTTCACTTCAATGAAGCCACAGAGTCAGCTTCACAACGTTGCAGGTGCGTTTTGTTACACTACACAGCTCCCTAATTTTTCATTTAAACATCGCAGGGTGGCTGGAGGGGGGGAAGAGGGGGGGCAACTACCCTGGAACTGGGAGGGAGGGAGAGAGGGGTCAACGACCCTGGAACTAGGTGGGTGCGAGGGAGGGAGGGCGGACCCTGGAACTTGGAGGGGGGCCCGGACCCTGGAACTGGGAGGGAGGGGGTGACCCTGAAACTGGGAGGGAGGGGGGGGGGGGGAGGGGGCAATGACCCTGGAGGTGGGTGGGTGGGAGGGCGGACCCTGGAACTTGGAGGGGAGGCGGGCAGACCCTGAAACTGGGAGGGAGAGGGGGGGCAACGACCATGGAACTGGGTGGGTGGGAGGGAGGGCGGACCCTGGAACTTGGAGGGGAGGCGGGCGGACCCTGAAACTGGGAGGGCGGGAGGGGGCCCCTGGCACACACACTCTCGCACACAGTCTCACTCTCTCTGTCACACACACTCACACATTCACTATCTGTCACACACATTCACTCTCTATCACACACTCACTCTCACACACACTCCGAGGAAAACCTTGCTAATGCCCGTTTCATTTGTGTCAGAAATGAGCCTTTTTTCCTAGTTCATTAATAAAGGAACAGCATTCTCTTGAATTGATGGTTTGTGAGGCCACAATACAGAAATGAATTACAGTAATCCATTCTAGAGGTGACATAAGCATGAAGTAATTGTAGATTTACAAAGGAAGTTTGTATGACGGAAGAAATCTGTTAGTGAATCCAGCCATACTCCCACTCATTGTTTTTACTAGAATAACACCAGGTACTACAGAAAGAGTTCTCTGACTTTTCCCCCTCCCCCCCCCCCCCCCAAATCACCTTTCATTTCTTTGTGTTACACCGTTCCTAAGGTTCATGCAGGCACTTTCCCAAATGCTTCTCAACAGCTGCTTGATCTTCCTGAAATGAATGTAGACAGGGCCATTGAGGTGTGGTTTTTTTCTCTCTTGGCACATTTGCCAATGACCTACTCAGTGTTTTGAAATGTCCTATGAGGAGCAGTTCTTATGTATAACTTGGCGCCCCTCACTGGAGGAGCCAAGTTATACATAAGAACTGCCCCTTATAGGAACACACTTAGTATGGCCTTCAACCGTGACACATTCATGTTGTCTTGAACGCCACTGAGCTGTTGGCTTAATGAATTCTGGGGTTTCATTCATTAAAAGCTCAATTGTTTTGCATTCTTGATGTTCTGAGCTCCATCCTGTTGAAAAATAAAATGCTCGGAAACGAAGTTCAGGCAGAATGGTGCCTGGTGAACTTTTGCACGTTCTTACCAATTTTGGATCCTCTGGTGCACTTTCCTGCCTATGAGCCCAGAAAATTCTGTTTCTTGATCAATAATAGTTATCCATATAGTAAACATAGTAAACATAGTAGATGACGGCAGAAAAAGACCTGCACGGTCCATCCAGTCTGCCCAAGAAGATAAATTCATATGTGCTTTTTTATTTGTACTGTCCTCTTCAGTGCACAGACCGTATAAGTCTGGCCAGCCCTATCCCCAAAAGTCTGCCTAGCACTAGTCCCGCCTCCCAACCACCAGCCCTAGCACACACCGTATAAGTCTGCCCAGCACTAGCTCCGCCTCTCAACCACCAGCTCTGCCACCCATTCTAGGCTAAGCTCCTGAGGATCCCTTCCTTCTGCACAGGATTCCTTTATATTTATCCCACGTATGTTTGAATTCCGTTACCGTTTTCATCTCCACCACCTCCCGCGGGAGGGCATTCCAAGCATCCACCACCCTCTCCGTGAAAAAATACTTCCTGACATTCTTCTTGAGTCTGCCCCCCTTCAATCTCATTTCATGCCCTCTCGTTCTACCGCCTTCCCTTGTCCGGAAAAGGTTTTTGCGGATTAATACCTTTCAAATATTTGAACGTCTGTATCATATCACCCCTGTTTCTTCTTTCCTCCAGGGTATACATGTTCAGGTCCGCAAGTCTCTCCTCATATGTCTTGTAACGCAAATCCCATACCATCCTCGTAGCTTTTCTTTGCACCACTTCAATTCTTTTTACATCCTTAGCAAGATACGGCCTCCAAAACTGAACACAATACTCCAGGTGCGGCCTCACCAACGACTTGTACAGGGGTATCAACACCTCTTTTCTTCTGCTGGTCACACCTCTCTCTATACAGCCTAGTAACCTTCTAGCTATGGCCACCGCCTTGTCACACTGTTTCATCACCTTCAGATCCTCAGATACTATGACCCCAAGATCCCTCTCCCCATCCGTACCTAGCAGACTCTCACCGCCTAACACATACGCCTCTCTTGGATTTCTACTCCCTAAGTGCATCACTTTGCATTTCTTCGCATTGAATTTTAATTGCCAAACCTTAGACCATTCTTCTAGCTTTTTCAGATCCTTTTTCATGTTTTCCACTCCCTCCGGGGTGTCCACTGTGTTACAAATCTTAGTATCATCCGCAAATAGGCAAACTTTACCTTCTAGCCCTTCGGCAATGTCACTCACAAATATACTGAACAGAATCGGCCCCAGCACCGATCCTTGAGGCACTCCACTACTCACCTTTCCCTCCTCCGAGCGAACTCCATTCACCACCACCCTCTGGCGTCTGTCCGTCAACCAGTTCCTAATCCAGTTCACCACTTCGGGTCCTATCTTCAGCCCATCCAGTTTATTTAAGAGCCTCCTGTGGGGAACCGTGTCAAAAGCCTTGCTGAAATCTAAGTAGATTACGTCTATAGCACGTCCACGGTTCAATTCTCCGGTCACCCAGTCAAAGAATTCAATGAGATTCGTTTGGCACGATTTCCCTTTGGTAAAACCATGTTGTCTTGGATCTTGCAACTCATTTTCTTCCAGGAAGTTCACTATCCTTTCCTTCAGCATCGCTTCCATTACTTTTCCAATAACCGAAGTGAGGCTTACCGGCCTGTAGTTTCCAGCTTCTTCCCTATCACCACTTTTGTGAAGAGGGACCACCTCCGCCGTTCTCCAATCCCTCGGAACCTCTCCCATTTCTAAGGATTTATTAAACAAATCTTTAAGAGGACCCGCCAGAACCTCTCTGAGCTCCCTCAGAGTCCTGGGGTGGATCCCCATCCGGTCCCATGGCTTTGTCCACCTTTAGTTTTTCTAGCTGTTGATACACACTCTCTTCCGTGAACGGTGCTATATCCACTCCATTCTCAAATGAACTTTTGCCAGTCCATCGTGGTCCTTCTCCCGGATTTTCTTCAGTAAAAACAGAACAAAAGTATCTATTTAGCAAATTTGCCTTTTCTTCATCATTTTCTACATAGCGGTTTGCAGTATCTTTTAGTCTCACAATTCCCTTTTTAGTCATTCTCCTTTCACTAATATACCTGAAGAAATTTTTGTCACCCCTCCTTACTTTTCTAGCCATTTGTTCTTCCGCTTGCGCTTTCGCCAGACGTACCTCTCTCTTGGCTTCTTTCAGTTTCCTCCAGTATTCCTCCCCGTGTTCCTCGTCTTGAGTTTTTTTGTATTTCTGGAACGCGAATTCTTTAGCCTTTATTTTCTCAGCCACTTGCTTGGAGAACCATAGCAGTTTCCTTTTTCTCTTGCTTTTATTTACTTTCCTTACATAAAGGTTTGTGGTCCTATTTATAGCTTCTTTCAGCCTGAACCACTGTCCTTCCACTTCTCGTACGTCCTCCCAGCCCATCAGCTCCTTCCTTAGGTATTCCCCCATTTTACTAAAGTCAGCACGCTTGAAATCCAGGACTGAGTTTTGAGTGGCCACCCTCCTCTTCAGCCGTCATATCAAACCAAACCGTTTGATGGTCACTGCCGCCCAGGTGGGCACCCACTCGGAGATTTGACACGCTATCTGCATTTGTGAGCACCAGATCCAGCGTCGCTCCCTCCCTCGTGGGTTCCATGACCATTTGTCTGAGCAGAGCACTTTGGAAAGCATCCACAATCTCTCTACTTCTTTCCGATTCCGCAGATGGAACCTTCCAATCTACATCTGGCAGATTGAAATCTCCCAGCAACAGCACCTCTCTCTTCTTTCCCAACTTTTGAATATCTGCGATCAGGTCTCTATCTAATTCTTCCAATTGTGTTGGAGGTCTGTAGACAACACCCACGTGGACAGAGGTTCTATCATCTCTTTTTAAGGTGATCCATATCGCTTCTTCCTTACCCCAGGTCCCTGTCATTTCGGTTGCTGTGATATCATTTCTCACATATAGAGCTACTCCTCCACCTTTACGACCCTCTCTATCCTTCCTAAATAGATTATAGCCTGGTATGTTTGCATCCCATTCATGGGAACCATTGAGCCATGTCTCTGTGATTGCAACAACGTCTAAGTCTGCCTCCAACATCAGGGCTTGAAGGTCATGAACTTTGTTGCCAAGATACAGGCATTTGAGGTCATCACTTTACATTTACATTTCCTGGTATGTGTTTCAACATTTGATATTTTGGTGTGTGTTTTGTCTTTGGGTCCCTCCATATCTTTTTGTTCCACCTTAATTTCTTTTGCTTTTGCTGTTTCTTCTGGCTCAGTTCTATTTTTAGGAACCTCACAGAGCTCTAATGGAGCAAAAGAATTCTGTAGGGGTAACACTTGTGAGGGAGTATGCCTTTGTGTCACATGACGAAGTCTGCCTGAGCCTACTGTGAACCATCTATTCTTAGGTGGTTTTATCCTTTGAGGCAGTGTTGTGAATTTCATTTGATTTTGCTTTAAGTGCATCTAATTCCTGCTTTAATTTACTGACCTCTTGTTTTAAACTAGCGAGCTGATTACAGATAGGACAAGCCTTAAGTTTCCAGATGATTGGCCTTGAAACTAAAGCTCCACCATTATTACAGAGAATAAAAGTCATCTTGATTTGTTGAATGGGTATGAGTAGGTATTTTATGATGGGGTTTGACAGTGTACAAGATTAACTTTACTCCTCATCTTCTTTTCATATCCAGCAGTTGATGAGGCTCTACAGAAGCTCAAGCAAGAGCAAAATCACGAAGAAGCTCCTGTCGAAACGGAACAAATACCAGGACAGTCAAAAAATGTCTGTGAGAATATTTCCCAAGGGATGGAGAGGAGACACGCAAGGAATCATCAGCAGGAGTTGGAGAAGGAGCAGAGAGACCCTGCCGGAGAAACACCTTCTGGAATTACTGAGAGTAAGAGAAGTGATGGGAAACTCATAAACATCTCTGAGCACCAGAGACACTTGAGAACAAAGAGTCCCTTCCAAGATAGTAACAGTGATCCAAAACCTTCTAAACTCCCCCAAGAAGAGAGGACAGAGAACGAATCCTTTCAGTGTGACATCTGTGGAGCAATCTTCAATATGAATGATAATTTCTTACTGGATAAAAGAACCAACAGTAGGGAGAAATCCTTCTCATGTTCGCACTGTGAAAAAAGTTTCAGACAGAAGATAAACTTGAAATTAGACCAAAGTTTTAGTTTATCCTCAGTTCTGAAAAGGAACAAAGTAATCCACAGTGGACAGAAACCTTTTCCATGTAGTGAGAGTGGTAAAAGTTTCAGTGAGCTGTCACAGCTGAAGATCCACAGAGAAAAGAAACCTTTTGTATGCACTGAGTGTAATAAAAGTTTCACTTGTTCATCATACTTGAAAAAACATCAACTGATCCACAGTGAAAAGAAATTTTTTACATGTCCCGAGTGTAATAAAAGTTTCACTCGTTCATCAAACTTAAAAATTCATCAAATGATCCACAGTGGAAAAAATCCTTTTACATGCACTGAGTGTAATAAAAGTTTCTCTCGTTCATCAATCTTGAAAACTCATCAAATGATCCACAGTGGAAAGAAACCTTTTACATGCTCAGAGTGTAATAAAAGTTTCATATGTTCATTATACTTGAAAAAACATCAACTGATCCACAGTGGAAACATTCACAGCGGAAAGAAACATTTTACATGCACTGAATGTCCTAAGAGTTTTACTCGTTCATCAAACTTGAAAACTCATCAAATGCTCCACATTGGGGACAATCCTTTTACATGCTCTGAGTGTAATAAAAGTTTCACCTGGCCATCAACTCTGAAATTACACCAAAACATTCACAGTGGAAAGAAACCTTTTCCATGCACTGAGTGTAATAAAAGTTTCAATCGTTTATCATGCTTGAAAACTCATCAAATGATTCACAGTGGAAAGAAACCTTTTACATGCACCAAGTGTAATAAAAGTTTCATTTGTTCATCATACTTGAAAAAACATCAAATGATCCACAGTGGAAAGAAACCTTTTCCATGCACTGAGTGTAATAAAAGTTTCTCTCGTTCATCAGTCTTGAAAACTCATCAAATGATCCACACTGGAAAGAAACCTTTTACATGCACCGAGTGTAATAAAAGTTTCTCTCGTTCATCAATCTTGAAAACTCATCAACTGATCCACAGTGGAAAGAAACCTTTTACATGCACTGAGTGTCATAAAAGTTTCATTTGTTCATTATACTTGAAAAAACATCAACTGATCCACAGTGGAAAGAAACCTTTTACGTGCCCTGAAAGTTTTACCTGGTCATCAACTCTGAAAGTACACCAAAACATTCACAGCGGAAAGAAACATTTTACATGCACTGAATGTCCTAAGAGTTTTACTCGTTCATCAAACTTGAAAACTCATCAAATGCTCCACATTGGGGACAATCCTTTTACATGCTCTGAGTGTAATAAAAGTTTCACCAGGTCATCAAATCTGAAAATACACCAAAACATTCACAGTGGAAAGAAACCTTTTCCATGCACTGAGTGTAATAAAAGTTTCAATTGTTCATCAAACTTGAAAAATCATCAAATGATCCATAGTGGAAAGAAACCTTTTACATGCACCGAGTGTAATAAAAGTTTCATTTGTTCATCATACTTGAAAAAACATCAAATGGTCCACAGTGAAAAGAAACCTTTTACATGCACTGAGTGTAATAAAAGTTTCAATCGTTTATCATACCTGAAAGTTCATCAAATGATCCACAGTGGAAAGAAACCTTTTACATGCACTGAGTGTAATAAAAGTTTCAATCGTTTATCATGGTTGAAAACTCATCAAATGATCCACAGTGGAAAGAAACCTTTTACATGCACCGAGTGTAATAAAAGTTTCATTTGTTCATCATACTTGAAAAAACATCAAATGATCCACAGTAGAAAGAAACCTTTTCCATGCACTGAGTGTAATAAAAGTTTCACTTTTTTATCGAGTCTTAAATTGCACCAAAAACGTGCACATTTGAAAATCCACCAAACATCCACAATGTCATGAAACCTTTTCCATGTAAAGAGTTTGGTAAATGTTTCCCTGAGCCGTCACAGCTGAAGAGGCAACAAGTGATCCACAGTTTAAAGAAATCTTTTACATGCACTGAGTGTAATAAATATTTCAGTCGCTCAATATATCTGAAAATCCACCAAATAAACCACAGCAGAAAGACACCTTTTACATCATTGCTGAACCATGTACCAAATAATGCAGATTGGAAAGAAATCTTTTATATGCACAGAGGTTTCCCTTTTTAGGGATTACCTTAAATGTGTTTTCTGCAAATGCTATAAAGTCTCCAGTTACAACCACCTCCTTCTCTGTGGATCCTGCAATCATAATGTCATCGTCATAGTGGAGGACGCGGGTCTTCTCACTGTCCAGTCCCCTTCCACTACCCGATGACATCTAGTTGAAAACTATGTTTCAGAGGTTGAAGGAGATGTGTAAAAACAGACTGTCTGGAATTATGAGAGAATGCTGTAGTCTCTTCGGTTTGCTCAGAAATTTTAATTACAAAAAATACAAAAAAAGTGAAATATCTATGAAAGTAAACACAGAATGTTCCGGTCTCAATTGTGACAATATATCCAGTGTTATCATTACAAATGGAGCGCCCCATTTATCTTTCTAAAATTTATACCATCAATCTTGATTATGAGAAATATAAGAGAATTAAAAGGGACACCTCTTCCTTAATAACTCCTGCTTACTGGAGAAAGCGAATGCTACATACCTGTAGAAGGTATTCTCCGAGGACAGCAGGCTGATTGTTCTCACTGATGGGTGACGTCCACGGCAGCCCCTCCAATCGGAACACTTTCTAGCAAAGTCCTTTGCTAGTCCTCGCGCGCCGATGCGCACCGCGCATGCGCGGCCGTCTTCCCGCCCGAACCGGCTCGTGCCGGCCAGTCTCATATGTAGCAAGACAAAGAGAAGGGAAGACACAACTCCAAAGGGGAGGCGGGCGGGTTTGTGAGAACAATCAGCCTGCTGTCCTCGGAGAATACCTTCTACAGGTATGTAGCATTCGCTTTCTCCGAGGACAAGCAGGCTGCTTGTTCTCACTGATGGGGTATCCCTAGCCCCCAGGCTCACTCAAAACAACAACCATGGTCAATTGGGCCTCGCAACGGCGAGGATATAACTGAGATTGACCTAAAAAATTTACCAACTAACTGAGAGTGCAGCCTGGAACAGAACAAACATGGGCCTAGGGGGGTGGAGTTGGATTCTAAACCCCGAACAGATTCTGAAGCACTGACTGCCCGAACCGACTGTCGCATCGGGTATCCTGCTGCAGGCAGTAATGAGATGTGAATGTGTGGACTAGAGAGTTGCATGGGGACAGAAATCCTACCCATCCCCGCCCGTCCCTGCTGGAATCTTACCCATCCCCACCCATCCCCGCTGGAATCTTACCCGTCCCCACCCATCCCCGCAAAAATTAAAACCATTCCAACCCGTCCCCGCAAGAATTTAACCCATCCCCACCCATCCCCGTAAGAATTTAATAGTACATAAAAGAAAGTTCCAGTCAGCTCCCTTTCTGGATTTGAGCCACAGCACTGTAGGCAAGGAAGGAATAGAAGTTGGAACTTGGAACACTCTGGTGCGCACATGTAAGATTTGTCTCTGATTCACTGGCAGTGTGTGCTGAGGATGAGTCCATTCACGCCACATGCACGCGCCAGTAGGTCAGGTGACATCTGATTCTCGTGCCTGTGTCAGAGCTGAGGTCTGTGCACCAGCCTGGGAGCAAAGAGGATTAACAGTAACATAGTAAGTGACAGCAAATAGACCTGAA
Source organism: Microcaecilia unicolor (assembly GCF_901765095.1). NCBI lineage: Eukaryota > Metazoa > Chordata > Amphibia > Gymnophiona > Siphonopidae > Microcaecilia > Microcaecilia unicolor. The sequence continues at coordinate 7,447,659 of NC_044031.1, forward strand.
CGGTCCATCCACTCTGCCCAATAGTCACACTCATGATCAATTCATCATTAAATCAACGAGTGTGATATTATATACTTGATTATGGTCTTTCTTTCGTGTTTCTGGAACAAAGACCACAGGAGTCTATCTGGCCCCATCCTTATGTTCCAACTGCTGGAGTTGCCATCGAAGCCCACTCCAGCCTATTCATGTTCTCATTTGTGGGACACAGACCATAAAAGTCTGTCCAGCACTGTCCTTATGTTCCAGCCACTGAAGTTGCTGTCTAAGCCCTTTCCAGCCCATCCTACACCAGATTGCCATGTATGAGACACAGACCATACAAGTCTGCCAGGTATCAGCTCTAGTTCATCACAGCCAGAGTCGCCATCTATGTGTCACTTGACATATCCACACACATGCAGCCATTTAAGGTTAGCTTTTATATAACTTCCATTTTCTAATTAGAGATCCTCTGTGTTCATCCCACGCCTTTTTGAATTCCGTCATCATTTGTGACTCTACCACCTCCTTAATGGAAGACTTTCCACATTTATGCTGTTAAAGCAAGGAAGAAGAGGAGGAAGAGACAGCACTCAAATAAATTGGTATTCGGTAGATGAGAGGCTGGTGCAGGTGCAGCTTACACTTCCACGAGAAGCCCACAGAACTGTTTCCATCCCCGCGGGAACCCCGCAGGAACTGCCTCCATCCCCGCGGGATTCCCGCGGGGACGGAAGCCGTGCAGCTCTCTAGTGTGGACAGATGACCACGTCGCAGCTTTGCAAATCTCTGCAATAGTGGCTGACTTCAAGTGGGCTACCGACGCTGCCATGGCTCTAACATTATGAGTCGTGACATGACCCTCAAGAGCCAGCCCAGCCTGGGCGTAAGTGAAGGAAATGCAATCTGCTAGCCAATTGGATATGGTGCGTTTTCCCACAGCCACTCCCCTCCTGTTGGGATCAAAAGAAACAAACAATTGGGCGGACTGTCTGTTGGGCTGTGTCCGCTCCAGATAGAAGGCCAATGCTCTCTTGCAGTCCAATGTGTGCAGCTGACGTTCAGCAGGGCAGGAATGAGGACGGGGAAAGAATGTTGGCAAGACAATTGACTGGTTCAGATGGAACTCCGACACAACCTTTGGCAAGAACTTAGGGTGAGTGTGGAGGACTACTCTGTTATGATGAAATTTGGTGTAAGGGGCCTGGACTACCAGGGCCTGAAGTTCACTGACTCTACGAGCTGAAGTAACTGCCACCAAGAAAATGACCTTCCAGGTCAAGTACTTCAGATGGCAGGAATCCAGTGGCTCAAAAGGAGGTTTCATCAGCTGGGTGAGAACGACATTGAGATCCCATGACACTGTAGGAGGCTTGACAGGGGGCTTTGACAAAAGCAAACCTCTCATGAAGCGAACAACTAAAGGCTGTCCTGAGATCGGCTTACCTTCCACACGGTAATGGTATGCACTGATTGCACTAAGGTGAACCCTTACAGAGTTGGTCTTGAGACCAGACTCAGACAGGTGCAGAAGCTATTCAAGCAGGGTCTGTGTAGGACAAGAGCGAGGATCTAGGGCCTTGCTGTCACACCAGACGGCAAACCTCCTCCATAGAAAGAAGTAACTCCTCTTAGTGGAATCTTTCCTGGAAGCAAGCAAGATGCGGGAGACACCCTCTGACAGACCCAAAGAGGCAAAGTCTACGCTCTCAACATCCAGGCCGTGAGAGCCAGGGACCGGAGGTTGGGATGCAGAAGCGCCCCTTCGTCCTGCATGATGAGGGTTGGAAAACACTCCAATCTCCACGGTTCTTCGGAGGACAACTCCAGAAGAAGAGGGAACCAGATCTGACGCGGCCAAAAAGGAGCAATCAGAATCATGGTGCCTCGGTCTTGCTTGAGTTTCAACAAAGTCTTCCCCACCAGAGGTATGGGAGGATAAGCATACAGCAGACCCTCCCCCCAGTCCAGGAGGAAGGCATCCAATGCCAGTCTGCCGTGGGCCTGAAGCCTGGAACAGAACTGAGGGACTTTGTGGTTGGCTCGAGATGTGAAGAGATCTACCAAGGGGGTGCCCCACACCTGGAAGATCTGTCGCACTACGCGGGAATTGAGCGACCACTCGTGAGGTTGCATAATCCTGCTCAACCTGTCGGCCAGACTGTTGTTTACGTCTGCCAGATATGTGGCTTGGAGCACCATGCCGTGACGGCGAGCCCAGAGCCACATGCTGACGGCTTCCTGACACAGGGGGCGAGATCCGGTGCCCCCCTGCTTGTTGACGTAGTACATGGCAACCTGGTTGTCTGTCTGAATTTGGATAATTTGGTGGGACAGCCGATCTCTGAAAGCCTTCAGAGCGTTCCAGATCGCTCGTAACTCCAGAAGATTGATCTGCAGATCGCGTTCCTGGAGGGACCAGCTTCCTTGGGTGTGAAGCCCATCGACATGAGCTCCCCATCCCAGGAGAGACGCATCCGTGGTCAGCAATTTTTGTGGCTGAGGAATTTGGAAAGGACGTCCCAGAGTCAAATTGGACCAAATCGTTCACCAATACAGGGAATTGAGAAAACTCGTGGACAGGTGGATCACGTCTTCTAGATCCCCAGCAGCCTGAAACCACTGGGAAGCTAGGGTCCATTGAGCAGATCTCATGTGAAGGCGGGCCATGGGAGTCACATGAACTGTGGAGGCCATGTGGCCCAGCAATCTCAACATCTGCCGAGCTGTGATCTGCTGGGACGCTCGCACCCGCGAGACGAGGGACAACAAGTTGTTGGCTCTCGTCTCTGGGAGATAGGCTCGAGCCGTCCGAGAATCCAGCAGAGCTCCTATGAATTCGAGATTCTGCACTGGGAGAAGATGGGACTTTGGATAATTTATCACAAACCCCAGTAGCTCCAGGAGGCGAATAGTCATCTGCATGGACTGCAGGGCTCCTGCCTCGGATGTGTTCTTCACCAGCCAATCGTCGAGATATGGGAACACGTGTACCCCCAGTCTGCGAAGTGCCGCTGCTACCACAGCCAAGCACTTGTTGAACACTCTGGGCGCAGAGGCGAGCCCAAAGGGTAGCACACAGTACTGGAAGTGACGTGTGCCCAGCTGAAATCGCAGATACTGTCTGTGAGCTGGCAGTATCGGGATGTGCGTGTAGGCGTCCTTCAAGTCCAGAGAGCATAGCCAATCGTTTTCCTGAATCATGGGAAGAAGGGTGCCCAGGGAAAGCATCCTGAACTTTTCCTTGACCAGATATTTGTTCACGGCCCTTAGGTCTAGGATGGGACGCATCCCCCCTGTTTTCTTTTCCACAAGGAAGTACCTGGAATAGAATCCCAGCCCTTCTTGCCCGGATGGCACGGGCTCGACCGCATTGGCGCTGAGAAGGGCGGAGAGTTCCTCTGCAAGTACCTGCTTGTGTTGGAAGCTGTAAGATTGAGCTCCCGGTGGACAATTTGGAGGTTTTGAGGCCAAATTGAGGGTGTATCCTTGCCGGACTATTTGGAGAACCCACTGATCGGAGGTTATGAGAGGTCACCTTTGGTGAAAAGCTTTCAACCTCCCTCCGACTGGCAGGTCGCCCGGCACTGACACTTGGATGTCGGCTATGCTCTGCTGGAGCCAGTCAAAAGCTCGTCCCTTGCGTTTGCTGGGGAGCCGAGGGACCTTGCTGAGGCTCACGCTGCTGACGAGAGCGAGTGCGCTGGGGCTTAGCCTGGGCCGCAGGCTGTCGAGAAGGAGGATTGTACCTACGCTTACCAGAAGAGTAGGGAACAGTCTTCCTTCCCCCAAAAAATCTTCTACCTGTAGAGGTAGAGGCTGAAGGCTGCCGGCGGGAGAACTTGTCGAATGCGGTGTCCCACTGGTGGAGTTGCTCTACCACCTGTTCGACTTTTTCTCCAAAAATATTGTCCGCACGGCAAGGCGAGTCCGCAATCCGCTGCTGGATTCTATTCTCCAGGTCGGAGGCACGCAGCCATGAGAGTCTGCGCATCACCACACCTTGAGCAGCGGCCCTGGACGCAACATCAAAGGTGTCATACACCCCTCTGGCCAGGAATTTTCTGCACGCCTTCAGCTGCCTGACCACCTCCTGAAATGGCTTGGCTTGCTCAGGGGGGAGCTTGTCCACCAAGCCCGCCAACTGCTGCACATTGTTCCGCATGTGTATGCTCGTGTAGAGCTGGTACGACTGAATTTTGGCCACGAGCATAGAAGAATGGTAGGCCTTCCTCCCAAAGGAGTCCAAGGTTCTAGAGTCCTTGCCCGGGGGCGCCGAAGCATGCTCCCTAGAACTCTTGGCCTTCTTTAGGGCCAAATCCACAACTCCAGAGTCATGAGGCAACTGAGTGCGCATCAGCTCTGGGTCCCCATTGATCTGGTACTGGGACTCGATCTTCTTGGGAATGTGGGGATTACTTAAAGGCTTGGTCCAGTTCGCCAGCAATGTCTTTTTTAGGACATGATGCATGGGTACTGTGGACGCTTCCTTAGGTGGAGAAGGATAGTCCAGGAGCTCAAACATTTCAGCCCTGGGCTCGTCCTCCACAACCACCAGGAAGGGGATGGCCGTAGACATCTCCCGGACAAAGGAAGCGAAAGACAGACTCTCGGGAGGAGAAAGCTGCCTTTCAGGAGAGGGAGTGGGATCAGAAGGAAGACCCTCAGACTCCTCGTCAGAGAAATATCTGATGTCTTCCTCTTCTTCCCACGAGGCCTCACCATCGGTGTCAGACACAAGTTCACGGACCTGTGTCTGCAACCGTGCCCGGCTCGACTCCGTGGAACCACGGCCACGGTGGGATCGTCGAGAGGTAGACTCCCTCGACCGCACCGGCGAAGCTCCCTCCACCGACGTAGTCGGGGAGCCTTCCTGGGAGGCGACCGCAGTCGGTACCGCACGCGGCACCGACGCCGGAGACCTCACCCCAGGCAATGGGCCAGCCGGTGCCTCGCTCGACGGTACCGGAGGGGTAGGGCGCAACAGCTCCCCCAGGATCTCTGGGAGAACGGCCCGGAGGCTCTCGTTCAGAGCGGCTGCAGAAAAAGGCATGGAAGTCGATGCAGGCGTCGATGTCAGAGTCTGTTCCGGGCTGTCCAGAGTGGAGCGCATCGACACCTCTTGAACAGAGGGTGAGCGGTCCTCTCGGTGCCGATGCCTACTGGGTGCCGACTCCCTCGGCGACCCAGAGCTCTCGGTGCCGACACGGGAAGGAGACCGGTGACGATGCTTCTTCGACTTCTTGGAATGAAGCATGTCACCGGAGCTTCCCGGCACCGACGAGGAGGACGTAGAATCCAGCCATCTCTTCCTCGGGGCCGAGGCCGAAGGAGGTCGGTCTCGAGGGGGCTGTACCGCAGGAGCCCTCAGGGTAGGGGGAGACCCACCCGAAGGCTCACCGCCACCAGCAGGGGAATGGACAGCCCTCACCTGCACTCCAGATGAAGCACCACCGTCCGACGACATCAGCAGACGAGGAGGTCTCGATACCACCGACGCAGCCTTCCGATGACGCCCCGATGCAGAGGGCCGATGCCTCGATGCACTCGATGCACTCGGGGACGAAGATGAAGGTCCAGGCACCGACAACGTCGATGCAGTCGATACTCCCGGTGCCGATGCCGATGAAGAGCCCGAGAACAAAATGTTCCACTGGGCTAGTCTCGCTACCTGAGTCCGCTTTTGTAAAAGGGAACACAGACTACAGGCCTGAGGGCGGTGCCCAGCCCCCAGACACTGAAGACACGACGCGTGCCTGTCAGTGAGCGAAATTACCCGGGCACACTGGGTGCACTTCTTGAAGCCGCTGGAAGACTTCGATGTCATGGGCAGAAAAATCGCGCCAGCGAGATCAAAACTCGAAATGGCGAAAAAGGCACCGCAAAAAGTAGGGGAACAAAACTTCGACCGAGGCCGAAAAAGGGCCTACCCCGACGACGAAAGAAAACTTACCGGGGCAAAAAACTAGAAGTATGGGAAGGGAAAAGACCATGAAGGTCTCCTTCCGACACTTTTTTTTTTTTTTTTTGAGAGACACAGTCGATAAACGATGCGCGAAGTCAACCTTTGGGGCGCGAACGGCGATAACACGACCGTACCGAGCGCGGACAAAAGAAGACTGGCCGGCACGAGCCGGTTTCGGGCGGGAAGACGGCGCGCGAGGGCTAGCAAAGGCTTTTGCTAGTGAAGATTCCGATTGGAGGGGCTGCCGTGGACGTCACCCATCAGTGAGAACAAGCAGAGAATATTAATACTGTGCTGTATATATAGGTTTTCTTTCTGGCTTTAATGGAAAATCAATAGTAACGTGGAGGGGAATAATCGAACGGCGCTGGCGAAATACATGGCCGGCGATGTATTTTGGCAGTGCCACAAACAGCTGGGCCCCTCCTTTTTTCAATCTACACCTCTTCCTTAGGCTCCCTGATCTCATCTCATGGTTTCCACTATCATCTTTATGCTGATGACACCCAGCTGTATCTCTCCACACCAGACATCACTGCGGAAACCCAGGCCAAAGTATCGGCCTGCTTATCCGACATTTCTGCCTGGATGTCCAACCGCCACCTGAAACTGAACATGGTCAAGACGGAACTTATTGTTTTCCCACCCAAACCCACTTCTCCTCTCCCTTCACTCTCTATCTCATTTGATAACACCCTCATCATCCCCGTCTCATCTGCCCGCAACCTCAGTGTCATCTTCGACTCCTCCCTCTCCTTCTCTTCGCATATCCAGCAGATAGCCAAGACCTGTCGCTTCTTCCTCTACAACATTAGCAAAATTCGCCCCTTCCTCTCTGAGCACACCACCCGAACTCTCATCCACTCTCTCATTACCTCTCGCCTTGACTACTGCAACCTACTCCTCACCGGCCTCCCACTTAGCCACCTATCCCCCCTTCAGTCCATCCAGAACTCTGCCGCACGTCTTATCTTCCGCCTTGACCGATATACTCATATCACCCCTCTCCTCAAGTCACTTCACTGGCTTCCGATCAGATACCGCATACAGTTCAAGCTTCTACTAACCTACAAATGCCACTCGATCTGCAGCCCCTCCTTACCTCTCTACCCTCATCTCCCCCTTACATCCCTACCCATAACCTCCGCTCTCAAGACAAATCCCTCCTTTCAGTACCCTTCTCCACCACCGCCAACTCTAGGCTCCGCCCTTTCTGCCTCGCCTCACCCCATGCTTGGAACAACTCCCTGAGCCCATACGCCAGGCCCCCTCCCTACCCATCTTCAAATCATTGCTCAAAGCCCACCTCTTCAATGTCGCTTTCGGCACCTAATCACAACACCCTGTATTTAGGAAAACTAGACTACCCAACTTGACATTTCGTCCTTTAGATTGTAAGCTCTTCTGAGCAGGGAACGTCCTTAGTTATTAATTTGTACAGTGCTGCGTAACCCTAGTAGCACTCTAGAAATGTTAAGTAGTAGTAGTAGTAGATCGCCGGCCATCTCCTGATTTGTGTCGGGAAATGGCCGGCGATCACTTTCGATTATGAGCTGGATAGTAACATAGTAGATGACGGCAGAAAAAGACCTGCACGGTCCACCCAGTCTGCCCAACAAGATAAACTCACATGTGCCATTTTTTTTGTATACCTTACCTTGATTTGTACCTGTCTTTTTCAGTGCACAGACCGTATAAGTCTAGCCAGCACTATCCCCGCCTCCCAACCACCAGCCCCGCCTCCCACCACCGGCTCTGGCACAGACCGTACAAGTCTGCCCAGCACTATCCCTACCTCCCAACCACCAGCCCTGCCTCCCACCACCGTCTAAGCTTCTGGGGATCCCTTCCTTCTGAGCAGGATTCCTTTATGTTTATCCCATGCATGTTTGAATTCCGTTACCGTTTTCATTTCCACCACCTCCTGCGGGAGGGCCATTCCAAGCATCCACCACTCTCTCCGTGAAAAAATACTTCCTGACATTTTTTCTTGAGTCTGCCCCCCTTCAATTTCATTTCATGTCCTCTAGGTCTACCGCCTTCCCATCTCCGGAAAAGGTTCGTTTGCAGATTAATACCTTTCAAATATTTGAACGTCTGTATCATATCACCCCTGTTTCTCCTTTCCACCTTTTCCAATTCTTTTATATCTTTCTTGAGATGCAGCGACTAGAATTGAACACAATACTCAAGGTGTGGTCGCACCATGGAGCGATACAATGGCATTATAATATCCTCACACCTGTTTTCCATACCTTTCCTAATAATACCCAACATTCTATTCGCGTTCCAAGCCGCAGGAGCACACTGAGCAGAAGGTTTCAGTGTATTATTGACGACGACGACACCCAGATTCCTTTCTTGGTCTGTAACTCCTAACGTGGAACCTTGCTTGGCGTAGCTATAATCCGGGTTCTTATTTCCCACATGCATCACCTTGCACTTGCTCACATTAAACGTCATCTGCCATTTAGCCGTCCAGTCTCCCAGTCTCGTAAGGTCCTTCTGTAATTTTTCACAATCCTGCCGCGAGTTAACGACTTTGAATAACTTTGTGTCATCCGCAAATTTAATTACCTCGCTAGTTACTCCCATCTCTAAATCATTTATAAATATATTAAAAAGCAGAGGTCCTAGCACAGACCCCTGAGGAACCCCACTAACTACCCTTCTCCATTGTGCTGCCCATTTAACCCCACTCTCTGTTTCCTAACCGTCAACCAGTTTTTAATATACAATAGGACATTTCCTCCTATCCCGTGACCCTCCAATTTCCTCTATAGCCTTCTACACCCAAGCATCCTTCTAGCTTTTGTCCTTGCCTTTCTACCTGTTTGGCCACCTTAAGATCATCACATATGACCACACCCAAGTCCCACTCCTCTTTCATGCATAAAAGTTCTTCATCTCCTAAACTGTACCATTCCCGTGGTTTTTTGTAGCCCAAATGCATGACCCTGCGTTTTTGAGCCTTAAATCTTAGCTGCCAAATTCAAGACCATTCCTCTAACTTTATTAAGTCCTTCCTCGTGTTATCCACACCATTAGGGGTGTCTATTTATTAATTTTTTAAATTGGGATTTATTAACTGCCTTTATGAAGAGATTTACTCAAGGCAGGTTATAACAGGTACAGTTTAATACAAACACAATTCAGAAGGGATGGGGTGGTTGACTCCTCTTTTACCATATAGAAGAAGTGACTATATTGAAGTCTTGTATATCCAGGCTGATCACGATGTTTCAGTGATGTTCTTACTAGTACAGCCGATGGAAGTTAAATGTGTGGGGGAGAAAGAAGATGGGGGGTGGGGAGAAAATTGCTAAAAAGTTTGATGATGGACTATCACAGTTAATATGATTATGACTGTCTTGATGTTGGCAACTCTGTTTTTGTCGAATGTTGAATGTATCTAAATTGGTTTGTCATCAATAAAAATGTTGAAACATAATACAAACACAATTCAAAAAAAGGGAAGAAAATCCGAAGAATATTCACAACATATCAACAATGTCAATAGGATTCCTCAAAACATACCAGCAAGCACTATTCATTAAACTAAAAATCAGAAAATACATAGGAGGAAAAAGCCTCAAAGAGCTCAAAATGACTTCACAACTACAGAGCTACATACTCTTTCATCATCGGCATGAAAAAACTCCTGTTCAGAACTTATTTACTCAGTATCTATGAAAACCGATTAAATACTTAGCTGTATAACTTAAGCATAGACCTCTCTTCTTTCAGTGCCTGAAATGCATTAAGTCCAAGCCCATGGCCAGGAAGCAGAAAGTGACAGTCAGAGGGAAAGAGAAAGGAAGGAGAATGTAAAGAGATTACAGGATGCAGAAAGTGAGAAACTCCTAAAACAGGAAGAGCAGCTATGTGTGAGGGGAGGAGAAATCAGGAAGAAGAGTCTGTCTGCAGACAGGGATCACTGCACAAATTAGGGAAAGGGAAATGGGACTTGATATACCGCCTTTCTGGGGTTTTTGCAACTACATTCAAAGCGGTTTACATATATTCGGGTACTTATTTTGTACCAGGGGCAATGGAGGGTTAAGTGACTTGCCCAGAGTCACAAGGAGCTGCAGCGGGAATCGAACTCAGTTCCCCAGGATCAAAGTCTACTGCACAAATCACTAGGCTACTCCTCCACTATTGTAGTGGTATACAGTTGGGTACAGTAGGTTTTTGGTGGGTTTTGGAGGGCTCTCCATACAATATAAGGGTGTAACGGTGAGATGTGTACCTGGGAAGTCCACAGCAGCGCCCCCTAGGCTGCCCCACTGCTCTGCTGGGATGTCTGGGTGCCGCGTTGCTGATCTGTACGTGCAGGACGTCAGACTCACAGAAACAGAAGCCTGCGCGGCTGCGTTGCTGATCTTCAAGGGCAGGCTTCTACATGGAATATTGCTAGTGGAATTAGCAATATAACATTCCATGTAGAATCTCAAACAGCAGCAACAGAATCTCAATAGTAGCAACATTCCATGTAGAATCTCAAATAGTAACAACAGAATCTCAATAGTAGCAACATTCCGTCTAGAATCTCCAATAGTAGCAACATTCCATGTAGAATCTCAAATAGGGAAATGGGACTTGATATACCGACTTTCTGAGGTTTTTGCAACTAAATTCAAAGCGGTTTATTTATTTGTTTGTTTGTTTGTTGCATTTGTATCTCACATTTTCCCACCTATTTGCAGGCTCAATATGGCTTACATTGTACCGTGATGGCGATCGTCAGTTCCGGATTAAGAAATACATAGTGGTATTGTAATAGAGTTCGTACATGACACAAAATTATTCAGGGTTGTCAAGTCGCAGGAGGAATGTGAACGATTACAGGAGGACCTTGCGAGACTGGGAGAATGGGCGTGCAAGTGGCAGATGAAGTTCAATGGTGACAAGTGCAAAGTGATGCATGTGGGTAAGAGGAACCCGAATTATAGCTACGTCTTGCAAGGTTCCGCGTTAGGAGTTACGGATCAAGAAAGGGATCTGGGTGTCATCGATGATACACTGAAACCTTCTGCTCAGTGTGCTGCTGCGGCTAGGAAAGCGAATAGAATGTTGGGTGTTATTAGGAGGGTATGGAGTCCAGGTGTGCGGATGTTATAATGCAGTTGTATCGCTCCATGGTGCGACGCACCTGGAGTATTGTGTTCAGTACTGGTCTCCGTATCTCAAAAAAAGATATAGTAGAATTGGAAAAGGTACAGCGAAGGGCGACGAAAAATGATAGTGGGGATGGGACGACTTTCCTACGAAGAGAGGCTGAGAAGGCTAGGGCTTTCAAACTGGAGAAGAGACGGCTTGAGGGGAGATATGATAGAAGTGTATAAAATATGAGTGGAATGGATGGGTGGATGTGAAGCGACTGTTCACGCTATCCAAAAATACTAGGACTAGAGGGCATGAGTGAAGCTACAGTGTGGTAAATTAAAACGAAATCGGAGAAAATTTTTCTTCACCAACGTGTAATTAGACTCTGGAATTCGTTGCCGGGAGAACGTGGTAGGGCGGTTAGCTTGACGGAGTTTAAAAGGGTTAGATAGATTCCTAAAGGACAAGTCCATAGACCGCTAGTTAAATGGACTTGGAAAAATTCCGCATTTTTAGGTATAACTGTTCTGGAATGTTTTTACGTTTGGGGAGCGTGCCAGGTGCCCTTGACCTGGATTGGCCACTGTCGCGTGACAGGATGCCTGGGCTAGATGGACCTTTGGTCTTTCCCAGTATGGCACTACTTATGTACTTATGTACAAGTGAATTAAGCAGTTAAGCGTTAAAGATTTTTCCGGGGTAAGAGATCAAGTGGTAGTGTGTTAAAGTTCAGTAATTGACAGTGTAGGTGAGGTATTCAAGTGTTTAAAGTTCATTTTGTCTATTTCTGGTATTGGTTTCCTTGTCTGATAATTAGGATGGATCAATTGTGGTATGCTTTTTTGAACAGGTTGGTTTTCAGTGATTTTTGTTAGTTCGTGCATTGATTTTATGGCTTTTGGTAGTGCGTTCCATAATTGCGTGCTTATGTATGAGAAGCTGGATGAGTATGTTGATTTATATTTTAGTCCTTTGCAGCTAGGGTAGTGGAGGTTCAGGAATGTTCGTGCTGACACTTTTGTGTTCCTGCTTGGTAAGTCTATGAGGTCTGTCATGTAGATTGGAGCTTACCGTGAATAATTTTGTGTACCAGGGTGCAGATTTTGAAACGTAATATGTTCTTAAGAGAGAGCCAGTGTAGTTTTTCTCATAGGGGTTTGGCGCTTTCGTTATTTTGGTTTTCCAAAAATGAGTCTGGCTGCTGTGTTTGAGCAGTTTGGAGCTTCTCAATGATTTGTTCTTTGCATCCAGCATAAATTGCATTACAGTAATCTAGGTATTCAGGTACTTATTTTGTACCAGGGGCAATGGAGGGTTAAGTGACTTGCCCAGAGTCACAAGGAGCTGCAGTGGGAATCGAACTCAGTTCCCAGGATCAAGTCCACTGCACTAACCACTAGGCTACTCCTCCACTCATTCCACCAATAAGAGCCAACCTCATCAGTGATGTCACAATGGCTTGCTCACTTCTGATATTGTGATGTCATAAGGAAACGGGGAAGGGAAATGGACTTAATATACCACCTTTCTGTGGTTTTTGCAACTACATCAGGTACTTATTTTGTACCGGTGGCAATGGAGGGTTAAGTGACCTTGCCCAGAGTCACAAGGAGCTGCAGTGGGAAATCGAACTCAGTTCCCCAGGATCAAAGTCCACTGCACTAACCACTAGGCTACTCCTCCACTCATTCCACCAATAAGAGCCAACTCATCAGTGATGTCACAATGGCTTGGCTCACTTCTGATATTGTGATGTCATAAGGGAAACGGGGAAGGGAAATGGGACTTAATATACCACCTTTCTGTGGTTTTTGCAACTACATTCAGGGTACTTATTTTGTACCATGGGCAATGGAGGGTTAAGTGACTTGCCCAGAGTCACAAGGAGCTGCAGTGGGAATCGAACTCAGTTCCCCAGGATCAAAGTCCACTGCACTAACCACTAGGCTACTCCTCCACTCATTCCACCAATAAGAGCCAACCTCATCAGTGATGTCACAATGGCTTGGCTCACTTCTGATATTGTGATGTCATAAGGGAAACGGGGGAAGGGAAATGGGACTTAATATACCACCTTTCTGTGGTTTTTGCAACTACATTCAGGTACTTATTTTGTACCATGGGCAATGGAGGGTTAAGTGACTTGCCCAGAGTCACAAGGAGCTGCAGTGGGAATCGAACTCAGTTCCCCAGGATCAAAGTCCACTGCACTAACCACTAGGCTACTCCTCCACTCATTCCACCAATAAGAGCCAACCTCATCAGTGATGTCACAATGGCTTGGCTCACTTCTGATATTGTGATGTCATAAGGGAAACGGGGGAAGGGAAATGGGACTTAATATACCACCTTTCTGTGGTTTTTGCAACTACATTCAGGTACTTATTTTGTACCAGGGGCAATGGAGGGTTAAGTGACTTGCCCAGAGTCACAAGGAGCTGCAGTGGGAATCGAACTCAGTTCCCCAGGATCAAAGTCCACTGCACTAACCACTAGGCTACTCCTCCACTCATTCCACCAATAAGCGCCAACCTCATCAGTGATGTCACAATGGCTTAAAGTCCATTGCACAAATCACTAGGCTATTCCTCCACTCCTTAGAATCTCCAGCCCAGATGTGAAGCAGTTCAAGTCACCTTGCAAATGCTTCATCATTCAGGCACAGTAGATCCTGTCCACAGATGCGATTGGGGAATAGGAAGTTATTCATTTACTTGTAGTTCCAAATAAGGGGATTCCTTCCACCTGAGCGTGGACTTCAAAAGAGTCAAAGGTTCAGCATTTCACAATGGGAACATTACAGTCCAGTCCAGCGGAAAGAGTTTCTAACCTTCATGGATCTCAAGGAAGCGTACTTTCATATTCCCATTTGACCTCCACACAGAAGATTTCTGTGACTTGCAATCCTTGGAGAACATTATCAATTTATGGCCATGCCATTCAGCCTTTGCACATCACCAAGGACATTTTTCCAAGGTTATGGTAGTGCTGGCAGTCTTCCTTCGCAAGATGGAACTTGGGTTCATCCATACTTTGACGACTGGTTGATTTGCGACTCTTCCTATCAAGAGAGTCTGCAAGTTTCATCCACTTGGGTTCATCCATACTTTGACGACTGGTTGATTTGCGACTCTTCCTATCAAGAGAGTCTGCAAGTTTCATCCAAGACAGCTGCTCTTCTTCAGTCCTTAGGACTGGTAATCAGTTTCACCAAGAGTCAGTTATTTCCAACAGAAATCTTGGACTATTCAACACAAGCTTAGGGAAGACATTTCTTCCTGTTGCTCATGAGCAAAAGATTCACACCCAAGTCAGGATCTACTTTACCTTCCATGTGAATACTCCAGGGGGTGTTGAATGGCAGCAGAACATGTTAAGCACTGTTACCCGGTGTCGGAGTTGGAGAATATCTGCCGGATAGTGCACAGAGGCTGGTTTCCTCGGACCTGTGATTGGGTCCTGAGGCTGTGGTGTTGCCAACAATGGGAGCAGAGATTTTAGTGGGGCTTTGATGTGGAACTGTTGGTGCAGGAAACCCCACAACAGCAATTTTAAATACTGCAGTCGTTTCTTCCCACAGCTACCGCCGCTCTCCCAGACCAGGTTGCCGACACTGGAGGTGGGGGATTCTGCCTCTCTAGTGCCTCTCTCACTGGAATTCATCCTCCTGAAGCATCAGGCATTTCTTTTGAAGGGGTAGCAGGCTATTCCTCTACCTCCCTTGCACCAGCTGGTCCTGGGTCCAAGTGTAGGGTGGAGGCCTTCCAAGATCTGGAGAAGGTTGCCCCCTCTTTTCCTCAGGGCTCAGTGAGTGACTCATCCATGGGCTCTATTCCCTCTGAGCCTATGCTCTTTGATGACAGGGAGCTCACGGGGGGGGGGGGGGTGAAGGGGACAATCTTTCAGCCGTGCGGTTGTTTGCTATCACGCAGGCCATGGAGGTTCTCCATATTTCTTATCCTGCGGAATCAGGTGCTTTGGTGACTCCCTCAATCATGTCAGGGATTAGGAGGCCCCCTAAGCCCTTTCATGTGCATGAAGCCATGAAGGAGTTGATCCAGGCACAGTGGCAGTCTCCGGACTCAGGTCTGAAGAGAGCAAGAGCCATGGCCAGGCTTTATCTACTGTTGCCAGTGGAACTAGAGAGGTTTGGTCTTCCCAAGGTGGATGCCCTGATTACGGCAGTTACTAAAAAGGCCATTCCTGTGGAGGGCAAAATGGTCCTCAAGGATGTCCATGATCGCAAGATTGAGTTGACGCTGAAACTAAAGGTAGCCACGCTCGGTCTCCATACAGCAGTCTGTGTCTCTTACACAGCCAGAAAATCCTTGTCATGGACACAACAGCTGGCTGAGACTGACTCTCAGGAATTCCTGCCCGCCTTTGGAAGCCATTTTGTCTTATGTGGTGGACGCCTTGTATGACTTGTTCCAGGCCTTGGCCAAACAAATGGCGTTGGCAATGTCCACTTGGAGGTGGCTCTGGATGCGAAATTGGATGGTAGTTGCGGCCTCTAAGTCCTGCACTGCTAGGCTTCCCTTTAGAGGCAAATTGCTCTTTGAGGAGAGCCTAAAAAAACTAGTTAAGGATCTTGGGGACTCTAAAGTCTAGCACCTGCTGGAGGATAAGTCTAAGATGTTTTGGTCTTCCAGGGTCTGGCTTCAGGAAGTGAAGTGGTGCAGGCCCAGGAGGACTCAGCTGGATCCCAAGCCGCATTTGCCTCAAAGCCAGTCAACCTCTCGAGGGCCATAGAATGTCGGGGCAGCTGCAGCATGGCCCGCTCAAGCCTGTGTTGCCTCCCAGTGATGGGTTGCCGGTCCACTCCTTTCCAGGTTCCACTGGGGGCGTCTAGCTCTTTTCTGGGAGAAGTGGGCCATAATCACCATGGATCAGTGGGTGCTCGATATCATAAGAGAGGGCTACAGGCTCGGGTTTTGCTGCCCCATCACAGATTCCTTCTTGGTCTCTCCATGCTCAGCTCCGGCGAAGAGGCGGGCAGTGCAGAGCAGTTGCTTCTGGCCCTAGATGCTATTCAGTCAGCTCACCCAGCAGAGTAGGGCACGGGCAGGTACTCCATTTACTTTGTTGTGCCCAAGAAAGGTGGCTTCTTCCGGCCTATGCTCAACCTCAAATGGGTTAACCAGGTGCCCAAAGTGCAGCACTTTTGTATAGAAACTCTACAGTACGTCATCACGTGAGTCCAGTTGGGAGATTATCTTTTTTTTTTTTTTTTTTTTTTTTATGTTTCATTATTACATTTACATAACATAAATGTTAATTGGAAAAAAAGAAAAATATATTGCAGGAAAATCTACATACATAAGATTGAAATAGCATATAATTTTGTCCACTACTTATTAAAGGCAAGATACAAAGAAAAATATAATTTGAAATATTATTCTAACAAAAGAGGGGATATGTTAAAGGACCACTAGCGATTGCCAGCATTTTCATTAGTAGGGGCATCTCGACTACCAACTACTTCTCCTTCATGAGATAAGATAAACTCGTGTAGTTTCCTTGAGTCAAAAAAAAAAACATAACTAACTGCATTTAAAGAAATTAAGCATCTACATGGAAATTTTAAAAGAAAAGTCCCATTCAAAGCAAGAACCCTTGACTTTAAGTCTATAAATTGCTTTCTTCTTTTCTGAGTCTCTCTGTTCAAATCAGGAAACGCCAGTATTTAGTTCCAAGAAATTCTGTTGAAATGTGTCTAAAGTAAGACGGAGTATGTTGTTTCTATCAGTTTCAATGCGAAAGTCACTATTAAAGTTGTACGCTCCGTGATGACATCAAGAGAACTTTCCAAAAATTCCGTTAAGTTGTTGTTGAGGGTCAGCAGGGACCGATGCCCGAGTGATGTAATATGCCTTAACAATAGGAGGAAATGCTTCTGTAGGAATCATCAATACTTCTGTGCAATACTTCTTAAGCATATCAATAGGAGTAATTAAAGGAGATCTCGGAAACTTAAGGAATCTCAGGTTATTCTTCCTCATTTGATTGTCTAAATATTCTAATCTTCTGTCCAAGATATTTCTATCCTGGATCAAGGTTCAGTGGAACTTTGCAATTTTTTAATTTCACCTTCATTCATTTCAGTTTTTTGTTCATTCAGTTCAACTCTTTCAGTAAAGAAGTTTAAACTGATTCAATGCCAAAGTTCTTGCTTAAGTGAGTTATTTGCCTGAAGGAATGAAGTGTTTAGAGTCTGGATAGCTTCCCACAGCACATCTAGTGTTACTACCCCAGGTTTTGCAGTCATCCCGAGACTTCCAGAGGAAACTCCCTCGATTGGAGAAAACAGAGGGGCACCAGCTCCAACTGTTTCTGTTGGTATCTTTTCCATCGGGGTAAATGAAAACAGCAGGGCCTCTCCCAGCCTTTGAGGTGGAATTTACGTCTTCGGAAAACTCCCCTCGGGGCTCAACTGCTGTCCATTGTTTCCCTTCCTGGTCTCGGGGGTGGTAGCTGATAGAGCGGACTTAACTAAGCCGCTTCTATGCTGGATTCCCCCAGCTGAACAAGGGGATTCAATCAAGGTAGGCCTTTGCATAGCTGGTGGTGGAACTCTGAAATCTTCTAGCATCGTCTGTCTGAGAGTGGGATTACCTCCGGGGTTAGGGGAGGCTTTCACCCCAGTTTTCCTTTTCCTTTTTCCCCATTTAAAACGATGAAAAAGTATTTCTCTTCAAGAATACGCAATTCAGATTGCAGGAGCTCTCAAACCACGTCTCCTCCCACAGACCGCCATCTTTGCCCTTCACCAGTTGGGAGATATCTGACCTCCCTTGACCTCAAGGAAGCTTATCTCCATACTCCGCTTTGGCCTCCGCAAAGGAGATGTCTTCACTTCATGGTCATGGGTCGTCACTTTCAATTCAAGGCCATGCCCTTCGGCCTCTCCACATCGCCCAGAACCTTTTCCGTGGTAATGGTGGTGGTTGTAGCCGCTTACCTGAGGCGGGCAGGGAGTCTAGGTCCATTCCTATCTGGACGACTGGCTTATTTGGCCACCTTCCATGGAGGACAGTCTAGAAGCGACCTCCAGGGTGGCATCGCTGCTGTCTTCCCTGGGTTGAGTGGTCAATTTCAGCAAGAGCCACCTTACCTTGACTCAGTCACTGGAGCACTTGAGGGTCCAGTTCAAAACTCAGTCTGCTTGAGTGTTTTTACCTCCGGTTCGCCAATTGAAGCTTTGATGTTAGATAGAATGTCTTTTGGCCCTTTGCAAGCCCAGGGTCTGGGATTATGTTCAGGTTCCGGGCTCCATGGTGGTGATGCTGGAGGTGGTTCCGTGGGCCAGGTTCCACATGAAACCTCTTCAGGCATCCCTCCTGAGCAGTAGGTCTCCACTCTTGGGAGATTACGAGACACGTCTTTCTTGGCCTTTTCCGGCCTGGTCAAGCATGGCATAGTGGCTCTCGACACGGCACCTCCAGGTTGGGCTTCCCCTTGTCACACAGCCTTGATGTGCAATCATGTCAGATGCAAGCCTCTTGGTGTGGGGGGCCCATTACCTCCATCACACAGCGCTGTGCCGGTGGTCCCCAAAGGAGGCCTCTTGATCTATCAACAGGCTGAAGCTCAGGTCGATCAGAAACGCTCTCCTCAGTTTTGCCCTGCTAATTTGGGGTCAATCGGTGTGGAGTTTCTCAGACAACATGACGGCATATGTCAACAGGCAGGAGGGGGACTAGAAGTGCCCCCCCTTGCTCTGGAGACCAGTCTTCCTTTTCAGTGGGCGGAGGACAGCATTCCCCTTTTGTCCACTCACATATAAGGAATTCTCAATATGGAGGCTGACTACCTCAGCTGAGTCTCCCTCGATCCAGGGGAGTGGCAGCTCGATCAGGAGGTCTTTGACTTGATAGTGGCCCAGTGGGGCCCCAGTTTTCAATCTAGGACCAATGCACAGCTGAGCAGCTTCTTCAGTCACAGGAGGGAACTAGGTTCCCAGGGAATCAATGCACTGGTTCAGCAGTGGCCGTTGGAGGGCATACTGTGTCTCTCCCCCTGGCCAACGGTCAGCAGGGTTGTGCACAGGATTGTGACTCAACCAGGACCGGTGGTCCTCATTGCCCCGGATTGACCCAAGCATCCGTTGTATGCTGACCTTGTCCATCTTCAAATAGCCACCCCTCTACCAGTTTCCTTAAGGAGGGAGCTGCTCCATCAGGGGCAAATTCTCATGGAGGATCTTTCCCCCTTTGGTCTTATGGCCAGGCTCTTGAAAGGTCACGCCTGAGGAGGAAGGGCTAGTCAGACAGTGTCATTTCTATCTTGCTTCTGGTCAAGAAGCACTCCACTTCTACAGCCTTTGCGAGGGTCTGGAGGACCTTTGAGGGCTGGGCGGCCCAGCGCAGGATTTCACCATTTCAGGCTTCCTTGACTCATATTTTGGCCTTCCTTCACGAGGGTCTGAAGCATGGCTTGGCCCTCAACATGCTTGTTCAGATGGTGGCTTTGGCCTGCTACCGGGGTTACACGCAACGTTCTTCTTATTGCAGCCCATCCGGATGTGGTTCGGTTCCTAAAAGGGGCCTCGCATCTCAGTCCTCCACTTAAGGCGGTCTGTCCACCGTAGGATGTTTATCTGATTCTCCAGGCATTGAAGCGTCCTCCATTTGAACCTCTGGCTAAACGCATAGTTAAGGATCTAACCTTGAAAACGTTTTTTCTAGTTGCCTTGTTCTCGGAAGGAGAATCTTGGAGCTTCAGCCTTTGTCATGCAGGGATCCCTTTCTGCAGTTTTCGCAGGTGGGGGTTTCTGTTCACACGGTGCCTTCCTTTCTGCCCAAAGTGGTCTCCGTTTTTCATCTTAATCAGACGCTATTTCTCCCTTCCTTTTTGCATGAGGACTATGGTTCAGATCACGTAGCTCTGCATTTACTGGACATTAAGTGCGCTCTTTTGTGCTATCTCAAGATTACCAATGACTTATGTTGGTCAGATCATCAGCTTGTTCTTTTCTCAGAGCCCAGGAAAGGGCTCCAGGCTTCTAAGGTCACTGTTGCTCAATGGCACAGGGAGGCTATGTCGTCAGCTTATATCCTGGTAGGTAAGCAGCCCCCACTGCAGTTGTGAGCTCACTCCACTCAGCTTCTCGCTACATTATTATTATTAACATTTGTATAGCGCTACCAGACACACGCAGCGCGGAACACCTGACATAGAGAGACAGTCCCTGCTCAATACAGCTTACAATCTAAAAATAATACAGACAGACAAGACAATTAAGGGTGAGGGAAGTACTGGGTGAGAAGGAACAAGGGGAGGTAATTGAGTAGTAGCTAGGAGCCAAAAGCAGTGGTGAAAAGGTGGGTTTTCAGCATAGATTTGAAAACAGGTAGAGATGGAGCTAGACGTACAGGCTCAGGAAGTCTATTCCAGGCATAAGGTGCCACGAGGGAAAAGGGACGAAGCCTGGAGTTAGCGGTGGAGAAGAAGGGGGACGACAAGAGAGATTTGTCCAGTGAGCGGAGTTCACGGGGAGGAATGTAGGGAGAGATGAGAGTGGAGAGGTAATGGGGAGCTAAACGTCAGTAAGAGAAGTTCGAATTGTATGCAGAAGCGGACAGGGAGCCAGTGAAGTGACTTGAGGAGTGGGCTAGTGTGGGTTTAACGATTTTGGCGGAAAATAAGTCGTGCTACAGAATTTTAGACAGACTGGAGAGGAGAAAGATGGCTGTGCGGAAGACCAGTGAGAAGTAAATTGCAATAATCCAAACGAGAGGTGACAAGGGTTTGGATAAGGGTTCTGGTAGCATATTCAGAAAGGAAGGGGCGGATTTTGCTAATGTTGTAGATAAAGAAACGACAGGTTTTGGCGATCTGCTGAATATGCGCAGAGAAGAAGAGAGAGGAATCAAAGATGACTCCAAGGTTACAAGGGCTACATCCCTTGTGGCAGTCCAGGCGATCACTTTGGAGGATATTTTCTGACCGGCTATCTGGGCATCCTCTGACACCTTTGTTAAACATTACAGACTCAACGTTGGGGATAGGGCGGACGCCTCCTTTGCAGCCAGGGTTCTTGGCTGTGTGGTGTGTCAGTCCCTCCCTCATTAATGATTGCTTTCTACATTCCTGTTGTCTGGACTGATACTTTTTGATGGAATGGAAAAGTAGGTCCTCACCTGGTAATTTTATTTATTTATTTATTTATTTTAGGTCATTTATATCCCGCCTTTTGCCACAGTTTTGCAGCCCCAAAGCGGCTTACAATGAACTATTAAATAAATACAATACAGTGCATAGAGAAGTCAGAATCCTTCCCTCTGATTTTACATAGTATGTGATACTTTATACCCGAGTTTGATTTGTCCTTGAAATTCTCAGGGCACAGACTGTAGAAGTCCACCCAGCACTGTTCTTGTACTAAGTTCTGAAGCTAACGTCGAAACCTGTTAAAATTTACACTCCAGCCCATCCATTTCTATTCACACAAGATCAGGACAAAGACCGTAGAAGCCTGCCCAGCACCAGTTTTGCTTGCCAATCACTGGCGTCGCCACCTAATCTCCGCTAAGATTCCGTGGATCCATTCCTTCTAAACAGGATTCCTTTGTGTTTATCTCACACACGTTTGAATTCCATTACCGTTTTCATATCCACAACCCTCTCTGTGAAAAAATACTGACTGGCATTACTCCTGAACAGAGAGGCACACTGGCAGGAAAGGGAACTTGCTATGTTGTTGTGATGGACTTAACTGCAAACGTTTGCGCACACAGGACTTTGCCTAGAAGCCTCAGTGCAGACAAGATTGCCTGTGCGGTCAAAGGAGCTGCACAGGGCATACCAAACTCAGGCCTGTGCAAGCATTAAGGAGGCAAATGCCCTTTTAGCATAGTAACTTACAAGGAGCTTTTCTGCCATATCAATGGAGCTTTCTTTAACTGGACCCGGGAGACTACTCCACAGGAAAAGTGGATGCTGAGTACAATTATATGTCAGACCTTATAGACCTACCAAAAAGGAACTCGATTATTAAATCATCTCGCACGTTCCTGAACCTTCACTACCCCAGCTGTAAAGGAGTGAAGTATAAATTATCATATGCATCCAGGTTCTCCTATATAAGTACGCAAATATGGAACGAATTACCTAACATAGTAAATGATGGCAGAAAAAGACCTGCACAGTCCATCCAGTCTGCCCAACAAGATAAACTCATATGTGCTACTTTTTGTGTATACCCTACTTTGATTTGTACCGGACCTCCAGCCCCCCCCCCCCCCCCGTCAATGGAGCAACGATTTCTGGGGTTTCGGGGGCTGGAGACCCACCGGACCGCCAGCCCCCCCGTTCGTGTTTGCCTTGGGGGGGAAGGGCGGCCTGCCAGCATGCAACTGCATGCTGGACAGGGCTCACCGTTCCTCCCCAATGATCCGCAAAATCTAACGCCAGCTCGGAGCTGGCGTTGATTTTGCTGCGGCCAGCGACCCAATCTTTGGCGCGCTGGTCGCTGATCATTGGGGATGAATGCGTTAAGCACCAATTAGCATGCATTTGCAAGCTAATTGCGCTAGAAGCCCCGTTTAGCATGCATTTGCATGCTACTTGCGCTGAGAGCCCTCGAGTGCGCTGTTTCAGGCGCTCGAGGGCTCTGATCATGGGTCGGCTGCAAACTCTGGCGCTAATATGGTGTTAACAGCCTCTAGCGCCAGAGTTTGCTTTTGATCATGAGGGCCATAGATTCTGAGTTTTTGGGTTCAAAGATAAGAGTTTTTCCGGATGTTTCCAGGAAAACGCAGAGGAGACGTAAGAGGTTCCTACTGCTGTGGTCTAGAACAGTAGCAGTGGGGGTGGAATTTCTTCTGCAGATTCCCTGTATTTGTAGAGTTAAATTTCAATCTAAACTATACCAATTCTTTGACCCAAAGCAACTAGAAGAATTTCTGAGTAGCAAAGAAGAGGTTAGTGTACAAGTTTAATCCCATATGTACTACTGTATAGCAGGCTCGAGTTAACCACTTGGGAAAGACGCTTCTTTAGTTATAGTTATATTGATAAATGACTGTTTAATATAAGCAGAATTATTTTATTTTCCTTATCTTGGATCATTACTTGGTGTATATTGTGGACGTTAGTAAAAGGGAACTTAGATATTAGTTGTTATTTATATGTGAAGAAATTTTCTTTTTGTGTATTAACACTCATATAATTCATTATGTTTGTTAAAAACTATAAATAAAGATTTAAAAAAAAAAAAAAAGAAAACTCTTATTCACGGAGAGGGTGGTCGATGCCTGGAAAAAGCCATAGAATGTTATTGAATGGACGAGGGAATACAGTATTTCTAGGATGGGTGGGACAAATTGCTTGTTCTTTTGGCCACTGGCGGTGACAGGGTGCTGGGCTCGATGGACCCTTGGTCTGTCCCAGCATGGCGATGCTTATGTCTTATGGAATGCCCTCCCGAGGCAGATGGTAAAGACAAAAGCAGTGACAGAATTCAAAAAGGCATGGGATGAACACAGAGGAACTCTATTTAGAAAATAAATGGTAGAAAACAAAAATAAAAAACGTAAATGGCTGCAAGGTGTGGATCTATGAGTGATGCTTAGACGGCTACTTCGGCTGAAAGAACTGAGGGCCAGATGCACTAAACTTAATGAGCCAGCAACGTGGTTTTTAAACTGGTTCTAGCCAGTTTAGCATGCAAGTAGTAAACCGGGACATGCACAAAAGGGTTCTCTGAGCCATTTTCCTGTCACGGTAGTAGCTAACGAAAACGGAACGCAAATGAGCTAATTACTATTATAATGTGAATGCGATGCGATGCGATGCACTATCGTTTCCGATCCCATGCACCGTGGAAAACCTAATGGGAGGTCTGCACCTCTCGTTGGGGCTGCTGTGAGCGGGACCCATGCAGAGGAGGACGCCCATCGCAAAATCGGAAGAAAAAAAAAAAGACCAAGTGCTCGTCAGGGACATCCTTCAAGTGCTAACACAAAAAAAAGGATGTCCCTGATGAACACTTGTACGTCTTTTTTCTTCAGATTTTGTAATGGGCGTCCTTTTTGGACGTGTTTTTCTTACGTACCCGAAATGACCACTACCGGAGAGAATCAGGGATCGGGACATGCGAGGACGTCCAAATCAAAACTATTTGGACGTCCCTTTTGATTATGCCCCTCCAGGTCTCTCTCAGCCAATCACAGTGCGTTTAGCTGACACCAGATGGACTTCTACGGTCTATGTCCCAGAAGCCAAAGAAAGACTTGTGATCAAGTATATAATATCACATTCATTGTTGATTTAATCTTGAATTGATAATGAATGTGACTGTTGGGCAGACTGGATGGATCATTCAGGTCACTTACTATGTTACTGTGCAATGCCTGGATGTGCGGTGTGTTCTTCTCCGCTATCTGGAGGTCACTAATGACTTTTGCCGTTTGGATCATCTTTTTGTCCTCTTCACTGAACCCAAGAAGGGAGATCTGGCCTCCAAGGCCATTTCTTCAGTGTACCTCTCATCAGGGAAAGTTCCACCGAAGGTGCGGGCAAGAAGGAGCTGTTGGCGTGGGAAGGCGTAAGAGAAGTGGAAAATCAGTGGTCAAAGCTAAAGGCTGCTACAAATATGGCAACTGATCTTTATGCAAGGAAAGTAAACAAAAACAAGAGAAACAGGAAGCCTATATGGTTCTCCAAACAAGTAGCTGAAAAAATAAGGGCAAAAGAGGCTTTGTTCAAGAAATACAAAAGAACGCAACGAGAGGATCACGGAAAAGATTATCAGATTAAACTCAAAGTGAAGAGGGAAATACGGCTAGCAAAATTGCAAGCAGAAGAAAAAATGGCTAAAGCTGAAAAAGTCTTCAGCTATATTGGAGAAAAGAGAAAAAATAGGAATAGAATTACGAGACTGAAAGATAATGAGAATGGTTATATGGAGAGTGATGAGGATAGAGCAAATGTTCTAAACAATTACTTCTCTTCGGTGTTCACAGAGGAAAATCCTGGATGACTGTGGTTGGCTGCCGAGGGAACATCTGGGAATGGAGTGGATACTGCGCCGTTTACGGAAGAAAGAGTTTATAAACAGTAGGAGAATCTGAAGATGGACAAAGCTATGGGGCCGGATGGGATACATCCCAGGATACTGAGGGAGCTCAGACAGGTCCTGGCAGGACCTCTTAAAGATTTATTTAATAGATCTTTAGAGATGGGAGAGGTTCCACGAGATTGGAGACAAGCGGATGTGCTCCCTCTTCACAAAAGTGAAGACAGGGAAGACGTGGGAAACTACAGACCAGTAAGTCTCACGTCGGTAGTAGGAAAAATAATGAGGTCGCTGCTGAAAGAAAGAATAGTTAACTTTCTAGAAGCTAACGGGTTACAGGACCTGAGGCAACATGGCTTTACCAAAGGAAAATCCTGCCAAATAGTAGATGATGACGATGACGGCAGAAAAAGACCTGCGCGGTCCATCCAGTCTGCCCAACAAGATAAACTCACATGTGCTACTTTTTGTGTATACCTTACCTTGATTTGTACCTGTCCTTTTCCGGGCACAGACCGTATAAGTCTGCCCAGCGCTATCCCCGCCTCCCAACCACCAGCCCCGCCTCCCACCACCGGCTCTGGCACAGACCGTATAAGTCTGCCCAGCACTATCCCCGCCTCCAAACCACCAGTCCTGCCTCCCACCATCGGCTCTGGCACAGACCGTATAAGTCTGCCCAGCACCATCTCCGTCTCCCGCCACCGGCTTTGCCACCCAATCTCGTCTAAGCTCCTTAGGATCCATTCCTTCTGAGCAGAATTCTTTGACTGGGTGGCCAAAGAACTGGATGAAGGATGTGCACTAGATGTAATCTACTTGGATTTCAGCAAAGCCTTTGATACAGTCCCCCACAGAAGACTCGTGAATAAGCTGAAAGGGTTGAACTTAGGACGAAAGTGGTGAACTGGATAGGAAACTGGTTGACCGACAGGTGGCAGAGGGTGGTGGTAAATGGAATCTGCTTGGAGGAAAGGAAGGTGAGCAGTGGAGTTCCTCAGGGGTCGGTTCTGGGGCCGATTCTGTTTAATATATTTGTGGGAGATATTGCTGAAGGGTTGGAAGGAACTTTTGCCTTTTTGGAGATGACACGAAGAGAGCCAATAGAGTGGATACCCTGGAGGGAGTACAAAAAATGAGAAGAGATCTCCAAACATTAAATGGTCGAGGATCATGCAGTTAAAACTTAATGCTAAGAAGTGCAGAGTGATGCACTTGGGGTGCAGAAAACCAAACGAGAGATACCAAATAGAAGGGGAGAGATTAGTAAGCTCATCTCAGGAGAAAGAGCTCGGAGTGTTGGTGTCCAAGGATCTGAAGGTGAAGAAAAATGTGACAAGGCGCCGGCTGAGGCCAGAAGGATATGCCCCCCGGGATACAAAATCACTCACTGGACCAGAAAGGAAAAGAGAGGTGGAGGCCTAGCACTAATCCATCGATCACACTTCACCACCGTAACCACCACCGAGTCCAGAACACCCCAACTTGAAATCGCCTCAATTAGAATCCACCACACCACCCTCCTTGACCACCTAAACTGTGTCCTGTTTTATAAACCACCAGGCAACTGGAACGACTGCCAATCACACTTCATGGACTTCATATCAAACACCTGTGTAACCAGCCCCAACATACTAGTACTGGAAGACATCAATCTTCACCTAGAAGACCCAAACTCCACCAACGCACGCAAATGCAAGGAATTCCTCCATTTATGGGACCTTAAATGGCCACAAACTCAAGCAACCCATGTCAAAGGACATACACTGGACCTCATGTCACACAAACTGGCCACAGACCAGAACCTAATATTATCAGACTTCAATTGGACAAACATACCATGGTCGGATCACTACAAACCAAACCTATCCCTACTCTGGCGGAAAAAGGGCTCATATTGTATACAAGAACACACAACCTACAGCACAAGAGGCCATATAAACTCGGAAACATTCTGACAACAAATATACAATAATGAATGGACTGCACACATGGAGGAGTGGCCTAGTGGTTAGGGTGGTGGACTTTGGTCCTGGGGAACTGAGGAACTGAGTTCGATTCCCGGCACAGGCAGCTCCTTGTGACTCTGGGCAAGTCACTTAACCCTCCATTGCCTGCCGCATTGAGCCTGCCATGAGTGGGAAAGTGCGGGGTACAAATGTAACAAAAATAAAATAAATAAAATCTCACGAACTGGGATAAAAGATGTAAAAACATATTAGAGGAAATAGCACCCTTACAAACACGAACCTCACGTAGGTACAACGCGATACCATGGTACAACGAAGAACTAAAAAAACTGAAAACACAATCCATTATACTGTGCTGAATACAATGCCATTTCCCAAGAATAAGGAAATCAAAGAACGAGCAGGAAAGACTCTGTATAATGCTGGGGAAAGAGGAAAAATACAAACAGAAATGCATTTCCTTCTGTACTGTGTAAATACAAAGAGATCGGAGATGTACATTTCCCGAACAGAGAAAACCAAAGAATCAGCAGGAAAGCGCCATACAATGCTGGGGGAAGAGGAGAGCTAGAAACAGAATGTATTTTTCATTCCACTATGCAAAAAGAAAGAGTGAGAGAGAAAAGTGAAGGCTGAGCAGGAGAAGCTCTGCATGGTGGGTCCAGTGGAGACTGAGTCAGTGCTGGGCGGATGCAGGAGATGGCAGCAGTCAGACACAACACTGGCACAACCAGCCTTCCTCCTCCTCCCCCTCCCTCCCTCCCTGCCTCATGTTTCCCTGTGTCTACTTGCTTTGTCTCCAGAACCTCTGCTTTTTTCTCTTGTACCATCATTAGCAGAGAAGCTGACAGCTTGCACTGACCCAGCAAAGCCCAAATCTCCTGCACAGAGGTTGGTGCAGGGTGAGGACTGGTGCTCTGGAGAAGGACAGGAGAATGGCTGCAGGGGTTTCTGCTCAGCAGGTAGGAGACGGGCAGGGTGATAATATATTTTTTACACAGGTACAGCAGTATATTTCTAGAAAGCAAGAAGCAGGCGCCTTCTTATATCATGGGGAGGGGGGGGGGGGTGTTAGGAGAGTGTCAGGGCAGCAGTGCTGGTTCCTGTAAGTGCCCTGATCTTGCAGCTGGACACAGGGTTGTTTGCCACCCTCTAACGCCAGCCCTGGATGCATTTATTCCTTTATTAGTTTCTATTCAGGTATAGTGGACGTTTATCGTGTCTGTTATGGTATTATAGTACTGTCTCGATTATCCAACCTTCAGTATTCCGAGCATCCAGCATATCAGACAGACAACCCCCCCCCCCCCCTCGGTGACATCATTGCGTTGCCATTAAGAAGTGCACAGGTTCTCTTCCTGGTTTCCAGCTTCACATGCTGCTGGTTAGTGTTAATAAACAATACTGTATTTGGAATACAGATATCCTATGCCTTTTCTTAATGCATCATGCTTTCCATGCATTTTTAAAAAGGGAGTACCGTCGTTTTCCATATTATCCGACTTTTCACTTATCCGACAATGGATCGGCCCCATTTACGTCGGATAATCGAGACTGTAACATGGAGGGGCATAATCGAACGCCCATCTTTAAGGGCACTCATCTCTAAGGACGTCCCGGCGAAGGGGCGGGGCATCCCGTATTATCGAAACAAGATGGGCGTCCATCTTTCGTTTCAATACTACGGTCAGGGACGACTAAATCTCAACATTTAGGTCGACCTTAGAGATGGGCGACCTCAGTTTTCGCCAACAATGGAAACCGAGGATGCCCATCTCATAAACAACCAAATCCATGGCATTTGGTCGTGGGAGGAGCCAGCATTCGTAGTGCACTGGTCCCCCTCACATGCCAGGACACCAACTGGGCACCCTAGGGGGCACTACAGTGAGCATCACAAATTGCTCCCAGCTGCATAGCTCCCTTACCTTCTGTGCTGAGCCCCCCCAAAACCCACTTCCCACAACTCTACACCACTACCATAACCCTTAGTGATGAAGGGTGGCACCTACATGTGGGTACAGTGGTTTTCACGTGGGTTTCAGAGGGCTCCCATTTACCACCACAAGTGTAACAGGTGGGGGGTGGGCCTGGGTCCGCCTGTCTGAAGTGCACTGCACCCACTAAAAACTGCTCCAGGGACCTGCATACTGCTGTGATGGAGCTGGGTATGACATTTGAGGCTGGCATAGAGGCTGGAAAAATGTGTTTAAATTTTTTTTTGGGGGGGGTGGGAGGGGGTTGGTGACCACTGGGGGAGTAAGGGGAGGTGATCCCCGATTCCCTCTGGTGGTCATCTGGTCAGTTTGGGCACCTTTTCGAGGCTTGGTTGTGAAAAAAAAGGACCAAGTAAAGTCATCCAAATGCTCGTCAGGGACGCCCTTCTTTTTTCCATTATCGGCCGAGGACGCCCATCTCTTAACCTGGATTGGCCACTGTTGATGGACCTTCGGTCTGTCCCAGTATGGCAACACTTATGTACTTGAGATTCTGAATGGAATGTTGCTACTGTTTGGGGTTCTAAATGGAATGTTGCTACATTTTGAAATTCTGCATGGAATCTTGTTATTCTTTAGAATTCTAGAATCTTGCTATTCTTTGGGGTTCTACATGGAATGTTGCTACTCTTTGGGTTTCTGCCAGGTACTTGTGACCTGGGTTGGCCACTGTTGGAAACAGGATGCTGGGTTTGATGGACCTTTGGTCTGTCCCAGTATGGCAACACTTATGTACTTGGGATTCTGAATGGAATCTTGCTACTCTTTGGGGTTCTAAATGGAATGTTGCTACACTTTGAAATTCTTCATGGAATCTTGTTATTCTTTAGAATTCTGGAATCTTGCTACTCTTTGGGGTTCTAAATGGAATGTTGCTACACTTTGAAATTCTTCATGGAATCTTGTTATTCTTTAGAATTCTAGAATCTTGCTACTCTTTGGGGTTCTACATGGAATATTGCTACTCTTTGGGGTTCTACATGGAATGTTGATACTCTTTGGGTTTCTGCCAGGTACTTGTGACCTGGATTGGCCACTGTTGGAAACAGGATGCTGGGCTTGATTGACCTTTGGTCTGTCCCAGTATGACAATACTTATGTAGCTTCGAATGAGTAATGCTAGTCAATGGTGATACCCAGGATTTTCATTGATTGATCTATGTCATATGATGTGTTGTGAATAAAGAAGTTTTTTTTAATGAAATAGGTTGATAGGGGTGGGTAAGTATGAGAAATTCAGTCTTTTCCCGATTTGAGGTTGAAACAGGATGCCCAAGATTCAATCAGATTTAAACTGGTTTTAATCTCATATATGATTTCTAGCAATTCCCTTTTAAAGGGGATATAAATGGTGACATCATCAGCATAGGTGAAGGAATTAAATCATTGAGCCTCCAGTAAGAAACCCAGTGGCGTCATCATGATATTGAATAATATGGGTGATAAAGGAGAGCCCAAGGTGAGGATATAAGACCTGATGGTTTTACTTGGCAGGATCTTGATATTAGGAAACCGTGGAACCACTTTACACAATATGGTGTAGAATGCAGGAGACTCTTTGGGACCAGAAAGGTTGACGGTTAGAGCAATAATTAACCATCCAGCTTATTTTCGAAGGAGATCACCGGCCATCTTCCGACACAAATCGGGAGATGGCCGGCGATCTCATGAACCCGGCCAAATCGGTCTAATCGAAAGCCAAAACTTCAAGGGGGCATGTCGGTAGGGAGGCGAAGGCGGGACGGGGGCGTGGTACGAGATGGCTGGCTTTGCCCGATAATGGAAAAAAGAAAACCGGCCCTGATGAGGATTTCGCCGGCTTCACTTGATCCCTTTTTTTTCAGGACCAAGCTTTAAAAAGGTGCTCAACTGACCAAATGACCACGGGAGGGAATCGGGGATGACCTCCCCTTACTCCCCCAGTGGTCACCAACCCCCTCCCACCCAAAAAAAAAAATATATATATATATTTTTGCCAGCCTCTATGCCAGCCTGAAATGTCATACCCAGCTCCCTGACAGCAGTGTGCAGGTCCCTGGATTTGGCCGGGTTTGAGATCGCCGGCATTAGTTTCCATTACCGGCGGAAACCGATGCCGGCCATCTCTGACATTTGGCCGGCCCCAACCGTATTATCGAAACGAAAGATGGCCAGCCATCTTTTTCGATATAACAAAAGAGAGGGAACGAAGTACAAACTAAAGTCCAAACAAAAAAAACAGCACCACGGGCCTTTAAAAATGAAACACAGTTCTTTAATGAATGAGCCTTGACAAAAAGACCCGACACGGGCCGTGTTTCGGTGACTAGCACCTGCGTCAGGGGTCACAGTGATGACATGGAAAACTTGGGGAATAACTCGAATATATTCCTCTACAATATATTATTCCTTACCCCACGTCTCATGTAGTAAAAGCTACAAAGCACCAAGGCACTTTCACTTTTGGCCGGCCCCAACCGTATTATCGAAACGAAAGATGGACAGCCATCTTTTTCGATAATATGGTTTGGGACTGCTCTTTGGCCGGCGCCGTTCGATTATGCCCCTCCATATGTGGTAATGAGCCAATAGATAAAGAGTGAAACCAGCATTTATAATTTCCTGCCCCACCCTTTCTCCTCCCCTAACCATGCCTACAAACATACAGATGATATCTAGCGCTTTAGCAATTTAAACAGTTTGCCAATATCTGCATATTTTTCAAGATGTCAGATAGGCTGATCATGGCCGGATACCATTTCCTTTAGTTCATATTTATGATCCTCTGGGTGCACCAGACCCTATCACAGTCTGAGTGCGTTTCTCGTTTGCGTTTCAGGTGCCAGTGACGTTTGAGGACATCGCTGTCTCTTTCTCACAGGAGGAGTGGGGGTATTTAGATGAGACGCAGAAGAAACTTTACAGGGAGGTGATGAAGGAAAGTTACGACAACCTGATGTCTCTAGGTAAGGACGGCATTATCCGCATGTTTAACAGAACCAGAGGTTGAGCCCATTAAAAGTCATTTGTGACTCCTCCACTCCGCTGACCTCCAGGTATAATCAGGCCCATGGACCCCTGTTCATTTCTTTTCTGAATGCCCCATAGAGTCTCATTCACTCCGCTCCAGGCCCCGCCCCACCCAGATTTTTATTCATGGCTGTCCAGAAGTAGTGTAAGAAAAACTGCCATCCACTGTTCTGTCCACTGGAACCTCAAAATCCCGGGCGCCTTCCTTATTGGATCCAGGGGCGGACTTACCATCCGGGCAACTGGCAGCGGATCCCACCTTGAAGGGCAGAACATTGGTAGTGGGCAGGAAAGAGTGGGGTTCATTCCTGCCCCAAAAGAAGCCACGAGACCAGTGTTTCCCAAGTCCAGTCCTGGTTTTCAGGATATCCACAATCAATTTATTTATTTGTAACTAGTAAGAAAGGCCCGTTTCTGTTTTAAAGGAAACGGGCGCTAGCAAGGTTTTCCTCGTAGTGTGTATGTTTGTGAGAGTGACTGTGTGAGAGAGAGAGAGTGACTGTGCAAGTGTGTGTGTGTGTGTGTGTCAGAGAGAGAGTGAGACTGGGTGCTAGTGTGTCTGTGGGAGAGTGTGTGTGTCAGAATGACAGTGTTTGCGAGGGCACATGTAAGACACAGTGAGACCGAGAGTTTGCTGAACCCCCTTCCCCTCCCCCCTTCCACCCCTGTCTGAGTTCCTGAAACCCCTGCCACTTGTTCACATCTGAGTTCCAGGACCCCCCCTGCCACTTCTTCCCATCCCCCCTCTCCCCTTCCCACGCCTTTCAGGACCCCCCCCCCCGTGTCGTTCATGACCCCCCCTTCCCTCCCCTGTCATTTCAGGACCCCCCTCCCCACCTCCTGCACGTTTTACCTCCTGCACATAGGGACGCAACTTCACACAGCCTCTTCTTTCGCTTCTGTTTCAGCTGTCCTGTGGTCCCGCCCTCAAGTAGAGTCGGCCAAATGCTCGTCAGGGCCGGCCTTCTTTTTTTCCATTATCGTCCGAAGCTGGCCATCTGTTAACCACGCCCCCGCCCTGCCTTCATTTCACTGCCGACACGCCCCCTTGAACTTTGGCCAGCCCTGCGACGGAAAGCAGTTGAAGCTGGCCAAAATCGACTTTCGATTATACCGATTTGGCTGGTTGGGTCACAGTACTGCTAGGTCTACGGTCTAGGGGTTAGAACTCTTTCCAGGGATTATAGCTAACTAAACTCCTGGTCTGCCGTTTAAGCAGGGACGTAGCCACGGGTGGGCCTGGGCCCATCCATTTTCACACCAGGCCCACCCAGCAGAAAACCAGTCACTATTAGTCCCTCCTCCGTTGTTGCAGCTTCAGCAGCGAAGTTATCCTCCCAGCTGCACACGTCAGCAGACAACGAATCTGCAGCATCCGAAGATCCACTGGGGAGATGTCATTCATTCTTTAGACTGCAGCGCGGGACCAGCCACATGCCCGCTAACAGCTCTGCGCAGCGTTCCGACTCCAAGTCCCGCCCCTTAAGACACAAACGTCCACTCCCGTTTCTGACACAGAGAAACAGGAAGTTTGTAGCCTAAGGGGCGGGAGTCGGGACGCTGCAAAGCTGTTAGCGGGCATGCGGCTGGTCCCACGCTGCAGTCTGAGGAATGGATGATATCTCCCCACAGATCTTCGGGTGATCCAGACTCCGGAGTCAAGCAAAAAATGAACGAAGGTCGGGTCCAGCAGGGTTGCAGGGGAAAGGAGCTGCAGCAGTGAACAGGAAGATAAGAGAGCAGAAGGGGGAGGGGGGAGGGGTGGATGTCTTGGCAGGCATAAAATATGATCTAGATCATTTAAGGGCACCAGAGTTGGGGAATAAAGACATCGAAGGGTGGAGAAATAAAGAGGAGATGCTAGATTGAGCCAGTACGTCAGGCTCAGTCTCTGGCTGTCTTCAAGTCTAGGCTTAAAGCCCACCTCTTTGCTACTCCTAACCATGACTCTCTTACTCAACACCCTCACTTATCACCCCTACCACTGCAATTTCCCCACCCCTAGCTGTCTGTTCGTCTGTCCAATTTAGATTGTAAGCTCTGTTGCGCAGGGACTGTCTTTTCATGTTGATTTGTACAGCGTTGCGTAAGTCTAGTAGCGCTATAGAAATGTTTAATAGTAGTAGTAGTAGTA
The DNA here is from genome assembly GCF_901765095.1 of Microcaecilia unicolor. Classification (NCBI taxonomy): domain Eukaryota; kingdom Metazoa; phylum Chordata; class Amphibia; order Gymnophiona; family Siphonopidae; genus Microcaecilia; species Microcaecilia unicolor. The sequence continues at coordinate 7,481,845 of NC_044031.1, forward strand.
TGAGCCAAGTATAGGACAGTCAAGCCATTGTGACATCACTGATGAGGTTGGCTCTTAGGCATTGGTGGACTGAGGCATTATGACATCACAATATAGCTCTGGTTAAATCACTGCTATATGTAATAAAAAGCCAAGTATAGGGCAGTCAAGCCATTGTGACATCACTGATGAGGTTGGCTCTTAGGCATTGGTGGACTGAGGCATTATGACATCACAATGTCAGCTCTGGTTAAATCACCGCAGCTCCTCAGTACCTTTCCGCTCTCATCTCTCCCTACACTCCTCCCCGTGAACTCCATTCGCTGGGTAAATGTCTCCTGTCGTCCCCCTTCTCCCCCACTGCTAACTCCCGGCTCCGTTCCTTCTATCTCGCTGCTCCCTATGCCTGGAATAGACTCCCTGAGCCAGTACGTCAGGCTCAGTCTCTGGCTGTCTTCAAGTCTAGGCTTAAAGCCCACCTCTTTGCTACTGCTTTCGACTCCTAACCATGACTCTCTTACGCAACACCCTCACTTATCACCCCTACCACTGCAATTTCCCCACCCCTAACTGTCTGTTCGTCTGTCCAATTCAGATTGTAAGCTCTGTTGAGCAGGGACTGTCTTTTCATGTTAATTTGTACAGCGCTGCGTAAGTCTAGTAGCGCTATACAAATGTTTAATATTAGTAGTAGTAGTAGTAGTAGATTGGGTGGGGGGAAGAAAAAGCTTATAGAGAAGGAATGTTAGACTTGAAGAAAGGAATAAGAGAGGATTGTACACACAGGGAGAGACTGGACAGAGAGAGGGCATGCTCGGGGGAGGGGGGGTACAATTCTGGCCACAGGGAGGGGCAGGTCACAGAGAGGGGGTGCTGGGTATGAGGGAAGGAATGGAAGCGATCTTTGCCATGGGGAGGGACAGGTCACAGAGAGGGGGTGCTGGGCATGAGGGAAGGAATGGGGGGAGATCCTGGCCACATTGGATCACGGGAGAGGGGGCAAGACGAAAGAGAGAAGTGACAGGAAGATGCTGGGAGGGGGTGAAGGGTGGGGAGAAGAGAGGGGGCAGATGCTGGGCTAGAAGGGTGGAGGGAGAGAGACACTGGGAAAGGTGGAACCATGTGGGAGAGGCCAAGGGGGTGGCAAGGAAATGAACGCATGGAGGATGGTGATTACAGGGGAAAGAAATATGGTAATGGGGAATAGATTGAAGATGGAAGGGAATAGATTGCAGGGAAAGTAGAGAGATGGGGAATAGGAGAACTAGTGGGTGAAAAAGGAAATGGAAATCTGACAGGTATCTGGAAAGTAAAACAAAGAAAAAGGGGTTAGACAGGATAAAATTTGGGTGGACAGAGAGCAGAAAAGAAAAAAAAGAAAGGAACGAGCTAAAATGGAAAGGTCAATATGTCAGAGACAAGTGAAGTGAGGGAATGGAACAAGAGAGGAGAAAAAGACAAATGGACAGCAGCTGCTTGAAGGAGAAATAGCAGAAAGATTGGAAAGTTCAAAAGAGAAACTGGATCAACATGATGGAAAAAGAAAATGACCAGACAACAAAGGTAAAAAAGGTATTTTATTTTGAATCTTAACTGAAATATGATAGCTTGAGAAATGTGCATAGCGGATGTCACTTTATTGTGTTCAGTAGAAAAAGACATATATTTCTATTTTTATTTCTCCACTGTTGCAGTATGGTATCCGGCCATTTGCCACCCACCAATTCCTGCCTGGACAATTCCCTCCTAGGATGTTTCCCCAAGGTGGACAATACATAGTAACATACATAGTAACATAGTAGATGACGGCAGAAAAAGACCTGCACGGTCCATCCAGTCTGCCCAACAAGATAACTCATATGTGCTAATTTTGTGTATACCTTACCTTGATTTGTACCTTCTGCCCAGCACTATCCCCGCCTCCCAACCACCAGCCCCAGACAATTCCCTCCTAGGTCTGTTCCCCCCTGGCTAGTTCTTACTGGCATGTAGGTTTGGTTTTGTTTTTTTTGTGTTGATGTTTTGCTGGGGTTTTTTTCTTATGCATTGTATTTTTTTATGAGGATTGTCGTTGCGTGTCATGGATGTGTTGGTAATAATTTGTGTACGTTTTTAAATATAATATTTTATGCTCTGTATTAATTTGGATTTTGGCTTATTTTAATTTTTTTGGTGTGGTGTGGCGTTTTAAAGGTAATATTTAACTATCTGGAATTCGTTGCCGGAGAACGTGGTACGGGCGGTTAGCTTGACGGAGTTTAAAAAGGGGTTAGATAGATTCCTAAAGGACAAGTCCATAGACCGCTATTAAATGGACTTGGAAAAATTCCGCATTTTTAGGTATAACTTGTCTGGAATGTTTTTACGTTTGGGGAGCGTGCCAGGTGCCCTTGACCTGGATTGGCCACTGTTGGTGACAGGATGCTGGGCTAGATGGACCTTTGGTCTTTCCCAGTATGGCACTACTTATGTACTTATGTACTTATGAGATAAATTTAAGACTGTGATGTTTCATGATTGTTAAGGGTGGGAATTGTCCTCCCTGGAGCAGTGGGAATTGGTTAGGTGGTAATTGTCCTAGGTGCAAACTGACCTAGAACCTGCAGTATATGCCAAGGTTCCCAGTTCAATTTTTTATTTCTAATTTGTGATCACTTGTTCTGTATTTGGTGAGGGTCTGTTGGTGTGATTGCAATGGCAGGTGGGGAGAAAGGGAGAAGAGGGAATTGGGGGGGGGGGGGGGAACTTCCTTTATTTTCTGCCCTGGGTCCTAGCATGTCAAACACCAGTCTTGACCTTTGCTGTGGCTGGAGGGAATCCCTAAGCCCCATAAGCTGAAGACCTCCTCTGACGGCAGCCAAAACTGCCTTCTACTAAGCTTAGCAGGCAGCGGCAACATCCTGAAGTCACCAATAACTAAGCATGCCTGGGGTGCTGGCATCAGTAGCTCAAGGAGTTGTTGCTGCTGCCTGCCAAGCTTGGTAAAATGGAGTTCTGGCCGTCTTCAGAGGAAATCTTCAGCTGGTAGTGCTTGGGGATCCTCATGAGCTAAAGTGTTTCTGTTTGTATTTTGAGTTGGGAGGTGCTGGGGGAGAGTTGGAGAATAGGGGGAGGAAGGGGGCGTGGCAGAGAGAAAATTTTGTGCCCACCCACTTTGGGCTCTACGCCACTGCGTTTAAGTGTCCTCACTTTGGAGGAAACACTTTCTTTTCTCAGCAAAGAATCAGACAAGAAGGTTGTTTATATGGGACACGCAGGTTATGAACCGTAAAATAACTTTGCAACAGTAATTGAGAATTATGAGCACAGCTTTGCCTCTGTGAACAGGCTGTGAACAGGTTAAAGAATCACTGAGAAGCTAAATCATAAGAAATTATACAGAATGTGAGTCTCATGTCAGCTTGCTCCTTCTGTTGGAGACACAGGCAGATATGGAGTGGCAAGAGAATACTATAATGTAAGAAGGAAAATTTGCTGTTGACCATGGACGCAGATAATGAAGGAGACAGTGGCGTACCAAGGGGGGGGCGGTCCGCCCTGGGTGCACGCCGCTGGGGGGGTGCCACGCGCCTGTCGGCTCTTCATTTTCATGCTCCCTTTGCCCCGGAACAGGTTACTTCCTGTTCCGGGGCAGAGGGAGCATGAAAATGAAGAGCCGGCAGGCGCGCGGCACCCCCCCCCCCCCGCCAGTGGCATGCACCTGGGGGGTTCCTTCGCCGGGGGATCGGGGGTTCTTTTGCCGGAGGGGGGGCGTCACGCTGTTCCGGGGGGGGGGCGCTGCACCCAGGGGGGCGGGACGCATCGGCGATCCGCCCCGGGTGTCAGCCCCCCTAGGAACGCCACTGGAAGGAGACATAACTTTAGTTGCTGGGAAGATGGTTTTTGCAAAGTAGGATAACCTTACTGACCTTACTTATTATAAACAAATATGTTATGAAGAACTTTGCTTCTGTAAAGATAGAATTTGCTAGAATGCGCTGGAATATGAGAGAAATGCTGATTTTGTATAAAAGGAGAATTATGGAGAGAGGCAACCAGAGAGCTAATGTCAGAGGTCACGTTTGTGTCCCGGTTGCTGTCTCATATGAGAATTAATTAATTAATTATATTATGTAGTCTAATTGTATTCCTGATTGGTAAGTGTAATAAACAATTATTGATTATTCTCAAATTATTACTATAGCCTTCTGTGTCTTTCTGTCTCTCCACCTGGTGGTGTTAGGCAGTGGCGTACCAAGGGGGGGGGCTGTGGGGGCGGTCGGCCCCGGGTGCACGCCGCTGGGGGGTGCCGCGGCGCGAGCCTGCTGCGAGAGTTCGCTAACTTCTCTCGTTCGCTGCAGCTCCCTCTGCCCCGGAACAGGTTACTTCCTGTTCCGGGGCAGAGGGAGCTGCAGCGAACGAGCAAAGTTAGTAAACTCGCAGCAGGCGCGCGCTGCGGCCCCCCCCCCCAGCGGCATGCACCCGGGGTGGGCTTTTTCGTGGGGGGGGGGTCTTTCGCCGGAGGGGGGTCTGCGCTGCATCCGGGGGGGGGGGGGCGCTGCACCCGGAGGGCGGGTCCGCCCCCCTAGGAATGCCACTGGTGTTAGGACCATATTCTCTGGAGTGCTGGACATTCCAGCTTGCAGGTAAATAGTACCTTCATACCTGGGAGAGGACAGAAAGATAAACAAGGTTGCCCAAGGTTTCAATCCTACACTTACAGATCGGGTGAGAATCAGCCTTCCCCAGGAATGCATTCGTGAAGCCTTCTCTCAGCCTCCCCAGAATAAATCCCAACTTCTCTCTTTCGTTGTCTTAAAAGTTGTGTTACCATTTGTGTATGTAGTAACAGTAAGCTGGAACTGTTTCTCCCCTAAAATTGTAATAGGCCATTTCTGGGGGAGCTTTTTTCCCTGGAACCACCAGATCGGGCCCATTTTTCCACCTGATGTGTCTTTTTATCCGTTTTTTTCCTTATGCCAAGCAGGGGAGGATAAGGACGGGGGGGCTGGTAATATTGCAGAGTCGGTCTTCACTGCCTCTGTGGGAGGGGAGATATGATAGAGGTCTATAAAATAATGAGTGGCGTGGAACGGGTAGACGTGAATCGTTTGTTTACTCTTTCCAAAAAGACTAGGACTAGGGGGCATGCAATGAAGCTACAAAGTAGTAAATTTAAAATTAATCAGAGAAAACATTTCTTCACTCAGCATGTAATTAAACTCTGGAATTTATTACCAGAAAATGTGGTAAAAGCAATTATTGTATTTTTTTTTGTTACATTTGTAGCCTGCGCTTTCCCACTCATGGCAGGCTCAATGTGGCTTACATGGGGCAATGGAGGGTTAAGTGACTTGTCCAGAGTCACAAGGAGCTGCCTGTGCCTGAAGTGGGAATCAAACTCAGTTCCTCAGTTCCCCAGGACCAAAGTCCACCACCCTAACCACTAGGCCACTCCTCCACTGTTGCTACTATTTGAGATTCTCCATGTAGAAGTCGGCCCTTGCAGATCACCAATGTGGCTGCGCAGGCTTCTGCTTCTGTGAGTCTGACGTCCTGCACGTATGTGCAGGACGTCAGACTCACAGAAACAGAAGCCTGCGCAGCCTTCTACATGGAATGTTGCTAGCAACATTCCATGTAGAATCTCCAATAGTAGCAACGTTCCATGTAGAATCTCCAATAGTAGCAACGTTCCATGTAGAATCTCCAACATTCCATGTAGAATCTCCAACATTCCATGTAGAATCTCCAATAGTATCTATTTTATTTTTGTTACATTTGTACCCCGCGCTTTCCCACTCATGGCAGGCTCAATGCGGCTTCCATGGGGCAATGGAGGGTTAAGTGACTTACCCAGAGTCACAAGGAGCTGCCTGTGCCTGAAGTGGGAATCAAACTCAGTTCCTCAGTTCCCCAGGACCAAAGTCCACCACCCTAACCACTAGGCCACTCCTCCACTGTTGCTACTATTTGAGATTCTCCATGTAGAAGTCGGCCCTTGCAGATCACCAATGTGGCTGCGCAGGCTTCTGCTTCTGTGAGTCTGACGTCCTGCACGTATGTGCAGGACGTCAGACTCACAGAAACAGAAGCCTGCGCAGCCTTCTACATGGAATGTTGCTAGCAACATTCCATGTAGAATCTCCAATAGTATCTATTTTATTTTTGTTACATTTGTACCCTGCGCTTTCCCACTCATGGCAGGCTCAATGCGGCTTATATGGGGCAATGGAGGGTTAAGTGACTTGCCCAGAGTCACAAGGAGCTGCCTGTGCCTGAAGTGGGAATCAAACTCAGTTCCTCAGGACCAAGGTCCACCACCCTAACCACTAGGCCACTCCTCCACTGTTGCTACTATTTGAGATTCTATTCCACTAGCAACATTCCATGTAGAAGTCGTCCCTTGCAGATCACCAATGTGGCCACACAGGCTTCTGCTTCTGTGAGTCTGACGTCCTGCACGTACGTGCAGGACGTCAGACTCACAGAAACAGAAGCCTGTGCAGCCTTCTACATGGAATGTTGCTAGTGGAATAGCAACATTCCATGTAGAATCTCCAATAGTAGCAACATTCCATGTAGAAGTCGGCCCTTGCAGATCACCAATGTGGCCGCTCAGGTTTCTACATGGAATGTTGCTAGTGGAATAGCAACATTCCATGTAGAATCTCCAATAGTATCTATTTTATTTTTGTTACATTTGTACCCTGCGCTTTCCCACTCATGGCAGGCTCAATGCGGCTTACATGGGGCAATGGAGGGTTAAGTGACTTGCCCAGAGTCACAAGGAGCTGCCTGTGCCTGAAGTGGGAATCGAACTCAGTTCCTCAGGACCAAGGTCCACCACCCTAACCACTAGGCCACTCCTTAGTGGGGTCAACAAAAGGTTTGTATAACTTCCTAAAAGAAAAGTCCATAAGCCATTATTAAGACGGACTTGGGAAAATCCACTGCTTATTTCTAGGATAAGCAACGTAAAATCTGTTTTACTATTCTGGGGTCTTGCCAGGTACTTGTAACTTGGATTGGCCACCGTTGGAAACAGGATGCTGGGCTTGATGGACCTTTGGTCCGTCCCAGTATTTATTTATTTGTGACATTTATATCCCACATTATCCCAAAAAGTCTTGAGTTCAGTGGCAAGCTTATATTCTTATGTCACTTGTAGTTTTCTGTCAGGGCCGGCCCAAGGGTATCGGGAGGTCTAGACAAACCTTCAGCCATGCCGCTGTCCCTCTCGCATAGTTGAGCATCTCCCCTACCCCCCTCTAGCCCCCTCCTCCCATTGGCCAGCTTCTCATTTCTCCTTCCCCATCCCCACCGTGTATCCAACATGGCCCCCTTTCGTTTCTCACAGCTTGGTCTACCACTGCCGCCTCTCTACATTCAACCGTGCCAGGCCGAACATTAAAGATGCATCAAATGGACTCTGTAAGCACAGGTCCACACTGGGGCACCCCTGTGTCCGGGCCCCCTCTCCTCCCCCCCTCCCCCCCCCGAGGCAGGCTTCCTCTTGGAGGAGGGCAGGACAAAGCGGTGCTTCAGCGGAGGCCTGTGATTACTGTTCTTTAATCATCCACATGGCCCAGGAGGAGTAGGAGGTAGCAGTAGGGATAGGCCTGGCAGCGAGAAGGGTGCTTGCCAGAGCTGCACTGCTGCCTCCCAAATTCTGTCACCCTAGGCAGTCATTTAGTCCACCAACCCTGCTTCGGTCACTAATACATAAGAACATAAGAGTAGCCATACTGGGTGAGACCAATAGTCCATCTAGCCCAGTATCCCGTCTTCCAAACAGTGGCCAAGCCGGGTCACAAGTACCTGGTAGAAACCCAAATCATGGCAACATTCCACACTACAAATCCCAGGGCAAGCAGTTGCTTCCCATGTCTGTCTCAATAGCAGACTATGGACTTTTCCTCCAGGAATTTCGCCAAACCTTTTTTAAACCCAGATACGCTAACTGCCGTTACCACATCCTCCGGCAAAGAGTTCCAGAGCTCAACTATTTGTTGAGTGAAAAAATATTTCCTCCTATTTGTTTTAAAAGTATTTCCACGTAACTTCCTTGAGTGTCCCCTAGTCTTTGCACTTTTGGAACGAGTAAAAAATCGATCTACTCGTTCTACACCACTCAGGATTTTGTACACCTCAATCATGATTAATAACTTCTTTTTTCAATATCCAGCAGGTAAAGAAATCAAACTAGAAAAAGTGAAAGAGGAAATAAAGGAGGAGGCTGAAGAAGAATGGACAGTGGAACTAGATCTGACCCAGACACCTTCAGGAAATGCCTGCGAAGTGGTTTCCCAGGAGATTAAGTGGGAGGAAATTGAGATAAGCTCTCGGGAATCAGAAACGAAGCCGAGTGATCCTACAGGAGACCCAGAAACTGGTGTCACCCAATGGAGGAGACAAGGCAGCGAGCTCATAAACATCACTGAGCAGCAGAGTCACCAGAGAGCAGAGATGGCCTTCCAAAATATTCATATTGACCAAATGACCTCTTACCTCTATGAGAGAGAGACGATTTCTCCTCTTTCCTTCCTGTGTGACATCTGTGGCAAATTCTTTGGTAGGAAACACCATTTAATATTGCACCAAAGGATCCACTCAGGCGAGAGACCTTTTAAATGTATGGAATGTGATAAAAGCTTCAGTCGTAAAACATATCTCAGAAGGCACCAGGGGATCCACACAGGAGAGAAACCGTTTCCATGTATGGAATGTGGGAAATCGTTTGGTGATAAATCACGGTTGACAGAGCATCTCAAAGCCCATGCTCGACACAAGCTTCTCGGGAGAGATGGGGAAGGGATAAAATGCTTTCTGTGTGACATTTGTGGGAGATTTTTTTCTAGGAAAAATCATTTCATACTGCACCAAAGAATCCATTCAGGAGAGAGACCATTTAAATGTATCGAATGTAACAAGAGTTTCAGTCGCAATACGTACTTAAGAAGGCATTATAGAATTCATACAGGAGAAAAACCATTTCCTTGTAGCGAATGCAATAAATTATTCAGTGATAAATCGCAGCTAAAAGAGCATGAAATGACACACAGCCAAGAGAAACTCTTTGCTTGCAGTGACTGTCACAAAAGATTCAGTCACAGAACATATCTGAGAAAACACCGGCGGATCCACGCCAGATGGAAACCATTTATTTGTACTGAGTGTGATAGATCATTTAGTGATAAGTCACAGCTAACAAAGCACCAAAGAAATCACCTGATGGAGAAACCGTTTCCATGCCCTGACTGTGACAAAAGCTTCATTCTAAAAACATATCTCAGAAGACACCAAAGGGTCCATGCTGGATGGAGACCATTTGCATGTAGTAAGTGTGACAAATGGTTTCGTGATAAATCAAACCTAAGAAGTCACCAAAGAATCCATACTGGGGAGAGACCCTTTAAATGTATTGAGTGTGTTAAATCATTTGGTGATAACTCACAGTTGAGGAAGCATCAAAGGTTCCACACGGGAGAGGTGCAACCCCAAGTGAAAAGATTCCCATGTACTGAGTGTGGTAAATTATTCAGTTTTAAATCACAGCTGAAACGGCATGAAAGGATCCACACAGGAGAGAAGCCATTTACATGCAATGGATGTGGTAAAGTCTTCCGTGATAAAGCATATCTGAAAATTCACCAGAGGACCCACACGGGAGAAAAACCATTTTCCTGCGTTGAATGTGGTAAATTATTCAGTGATAAATCAAATCTAAAAATTCACCAGAGAATCCACACTGGAGAGAAGCCATTTTCATGTACTGAGTGTAACAAATTATTCCGAGACAAAGCATATCTCAAAAAACACCAAATGACCCATAGGGGAGAAAGGCAGTTTAAATGTGCAGAGTGTGATAAATTATTTCATGATAAATCAGGGCTCAGCCGGCATATAAAGACACATACACAAGAGAAAGTATTTAAGTGTGCAAAATGTGAAAAATTGTTCATTGACAAATCGCATCTCAGAAGACATGAAAGAATCCACACAGGTGAGAAACCGTTTGCATGTAGTGAATGTGATAAACAGTTCAGTGATAAATCACAGCTGAGACGGCATAAAAAGATCCACACGGGAGAGAAACCATTCCATTGCCCTGAGTGTGGTAAAAACTTTAGTCGCAAAACACATCTGAGAGAACACCAAATGGTCCATCTGGGGGAAAATGGGGTCCTCAGGAGGGGGAAATGATAATATAGCGAGTGCTAAGTGATTATTTTGTGGATTGGGTGGAGGAAGAAAAGATTCAAGTACCAAGCAATATAGTCAAAGACCAGGAATGTGTGGCAGAAAGATAAAGAAATATATTTCATTTTATTGGGGGGAGGGGCCACAGGTTTGATTCAAAGGAATTTTGCAGTACAATTTGATAGGTTGTATATATTACATCTTATGAACCTCAGAAGAAAACTCTCTTTGGCATGATGCAAGAACTACAGTGAGTGTTGTAGAAAATCTTTCTTCACTCAACGTGTAATTAAACTCTAGTATTCATTGCCAGAGAATGTGGTAAAGGTGGTTAGCTTAGTGGGGTTTAAAAAAGGTCTGCACGGCTTCCTAAAGGAAAAGTCCATAGACCATTATTAAAATGACAGGTTAAATCCACTGCTTATTTCTGGGGTAAGCATCATAAAATGTATTGTGCTTTTCTGGGATCTTGCCAGGTATTTGTGACCTGGATTGGCCACGGTTGGAAACAGGATGCTGGGCTTGATGGACCTTTGGTCTGTCTCAGTGTGGCAATACTTACGTACTTATAATAAATTTCAGAGACCAAGATTATAGTCCACATACCCTGGCTTAGGAGTGGAGACATTATCCCTGAAAGAATGGGGTCTCAAGAGGGGAGAATAATCTTTGAGAGGGGTAGGAGGATATTTTTCTTGGCACATCTCGCTGATTTGACTTCACATGGTGACCATTTTGTATAAAATCTACACTGAATCTTGGCAAGGCAATTCACGACTAGTGAAGCATGGCAGGAAGGAAAAAGAAAAACTCACTAGCTATAAACCGCCCAGGATAAAATGGTGACCACCCTTAGCTTAAATAAATCAATAAATTACAGCTAATGATTGTGATAGCAGTGGAACAGAAAAGTGAAGATAACACATTTGGTACAGCCATAGCCCATAGTGAACCAGTCCACGGACCCACTCCAGCTGCAGACAGACCACAACTCCTAATAAAGCATTGACAGGACTAAAAAAAAAGGAGATAATTCATTATAATTCTGTACTTAAATCAATAAAAGTTCACAGACCCAGCACACCAAGAGGGGCATAATCGAACGTCACCGGCGATCTATTTTGGCGGCGGCGCAACAGCTGGCCGGAATGCCAGAGATCGCCGGTTTTGTTTTTCAGCGATAATGGAAAAAATGCCGGCCATCTCAAACCCGGCGAAATCCAAGGCATTTGGTCATGGGAGGAGCCAGCATTTGCAGTGCACTGGTCCCCCTGACATGCCAGGACAGCAACCGGGCACCCTAGGGGGCACTTCTAAAAATGTTTAAAAAATACACAAATAGCTCCCAGGTGCATAGCTCCCTTACCTTGGGTGCTGAGCCCCCCAAATCCCCCCAAACCCACTCCCCACAACTCTACACCATTACCATAGCCCTTATGGGTGAAGAGGGGCACCTACATGTGGGTACAGTGGGTTTTGGGGGAGTTTGGAGGGCTCAACACTTAGCACCACAAGTGTAACAGGTAGGGGGGGGGGGTGGACCTGGGTCTGCCTGCATGAAGTACACTGCACCCATTAAAAACTGCTCCAGGGACTTGCATACTGCTGTCAGGGAGCTGGGTATGACATTTGAGGCTGGCATACAGGCTGGTAAAAAAAGGTTTTTATTTTTATTTTTTTTAGTGTGGGAGGGGGTTGGTGACCACTGGGGGAGCACGGGGAGGTCATCCCCCATTCCCGCCAGTGGTCATCTGGTGAGTTGGGGCACCTTTTTGAGGCTTGGTCGTGAATATAAAAAGGACCAAGTAAACCCGGCGAAATACTGATTAACGCCGCTTTTTTTTCCATTATCGGCGAAAGCCGGCCATCTGGTAGCCACGCCCATGCCCGCCCATGTCTCGCCTTTGCTAAGCCGCCGACACGCCCCCTTGAACATTCGCCGGCACGGCGACGGGAAAGCGGTGATGGTGTAAAAAAAAGCCGCTTTCGATTATACGGATTTCGCCGCTTTTGAGAGATCGCCGGCCATCTCCCGATTTATGTCGGAAGATCGCCGGCGATCACTTTCGAAAATAAGCCTGCAAATGTCACATTTTTGTTACCTGGCCCCTCTTCTAGACATGATACTTAAAATCAGTTAAACATCTCATTCTTGGCTATTCAGTACCAGCTAGCCAACTTTTGGAATCAGCTCCCAACATATCTGTGATCTTGAACTCACTATCTTTACTTCAGAAGGCACCTAAAGGCTTTCCTATTTAATAACCGGAAAAATGCAAAAACACACCCCACAATCCTTGGTAAAACTATATCATATACTACTAGAACCAAAGATCTATGCTGTTGAAAAAACGTGAAACAGGCTAACAGCAGTATAAAGTGGAAAACTGTTAAATACTTATAGAACAACACTCATGTTATAAGTTTATAAAGCAGTGGTGTAGCCACAGGTGGGCCAGGGCCCACCCACTTAGGGCTCAGGCCCACCCAACAGTAGCACATGTTTAGCGGTAGCTGGTGGGGATCCCAAGCTCTGTCAACTGAAGACTTTCCCCTGATAGTAACAAAATTCTACTCTCCTGCGCATGCTCAGTTTTCAATGCATGCCTGCTGCAGACTGCCAAGGTGGAAAGAAGCATTTTCCTGCCAGCTGAGATATTTTTTTGGTGGTGGTGGTGGTGGTGGTGGTGGTTAGGGGGGGGGGGGGAGAACATTTGGTGCCCACCCACTTCTTACCTAGGCCCACCCAAAATCTGTTGTCTGGCTACGCCTCTGTTATAAATGTCTCACTACTTTTTAAGAGTACCTGTAATAAGGCAGGTCTGTGAAATGGATAATTTAAAGCTTGACAGGTGTGTCAACTAAGTTATCTCTCCGTTTCTGCTGACTTTAGCTCCTAGACTACTAGTCTGGCCTATCTGACTTTTGTAATCAGTCCTTGAACTGTTTAGGTTAGGTGTAACACAGTGGCGTAGCAGGGGGGGCTGCCACCCGGGGCGGGGCGGTTCACCATTGCACCCCCCCCCAGGTGCAGCACGATGACACCTCCCCTCGGCGCATCAACACCCTCCCTCCCCCCCCCCCCCCGACTAGCTCCCGCACCCTACCTTTAAAAAGAATGTTGGAATTCGAGGCGAGGCGCAGCCCCTCGCGCCTGCCCTGCACGTAAAAGAAATGTGGACCGTCGGGCCTTCTCTAGCTCCGTCTGTCCCGCCCTTGCGGAAATAGGAAGTTGCGTCAGCGGAGGGCGGGACAGATAGAGCGAGGGAAGGCCCGACGGTCCACATTTCTTTTACGTGCAGGGCAGGCGTGAGGCGCTGCGCCTCACCTCGGATTCTGATATTCTTTTTAAAGGTAGGGTGCGGGAGCTGGTCGGGGGGTGACGGTGCGCCGAGGGGGGGGGAGCTGGCAGGGAGCACCCCCCCCCTGAGCTGACACCCGGGGTGGACCACCCCTCCCGCCCCCCCCTTGCTACGCCACTGGTGTAACATAAGATAACATAACATCATATAAAATAACTATCTTTCTTAAAGAGATAGCATGGGCAGACTGAGAGTGGACTGGGTCCCCCGCCCAGCTGCTGCCCAACACCCCCTGCAGCCCCAGTCCTATCTGAAGGGTCCTGGTGGTCTAGTGGTCTCTGCAGGGTGGGGGGAAGCATGTTCTTTCCTGCCTGCTGGCACTGCCGTGTTTTCAAAATAGCAACCGAGACTTCCTGCAGTAGTCTTGCAAGTCTCAACAGTCTTGTGAGTGTTACGCAGGGAGTCTCGGCTAGAGAGCTGCACAGGGACGGAGTTCGTGGGAATCCCACGGAACCCACGGGATTCCCCCGGGGACGGAGGCAGTTCATGCGGGGTTCCCGCAGGGATGGAAGCAGTTCTGCGGGCTTCCGGTGGAAGTGTAAGCTGCACCTGCACCAGCCTCTCATCAACCGAATACCAATTTCTTTGAGTGCTGTCTTCTCCTCCTCCTCTTCTTCTTCCTTGCTTTAATAGCATAAATGTGGAAAGTCTTCCATTAAGGAGGTGGTAGAGTCACAAATGATGACGGAATTCAAAAAGGCGTGGGATGAACACAGAGGATCTCTAATTAGAAAATGGAAGTTATATAAAACCTAACCTTAAATGGCTGCATGTGTGTAGATGTGTCAAGTGATGCTTAGATGGCGACTCTGGCTGTGATGAATTAGGGCTGATACCTGGCAGACTTGTATGGTCTGTGTCTCATACAAGGCAATCTAGTGTAGGATGGGCTGGAAAGGGCTTAGACAGCAACTTCAGTGGCTGGAACATGAGGACAGTGCTGGACAGACTTTTACAGTCTGTGTCCCACAAATGAGAAGACGAATAGACTGGAGTGGGCTTCAACGGCAACTCCAGCAGTTGGAACATAAGGATAGGGCCAGATAGATTTCTGTGGTCTTTGTTCCAGAAATACGAAAGAAAGACCATAATCAAGTATATAATATCACACTCGTTGATTTAATGATGAATTGATCATGAGTGTTACTATTGGGCAGAGTGGATGGACCGTTCAGGTCTATTTGCTGTCACTTACTATGTTACTATTAATCCTCTTTGCTCCCAGGCTGGTGCACAGACCTCAGCTCTGACACAGGCACGAGAATCAGATGTCACCTGACCTACTGGCGCGTGCATGTGGCGACCTCTCAGCACACAATCCCAGTGAATCAGAGACAAATCTTACATGTGCGCACCAGAGTGTTCCAAGTTGCAACTTCCGTTCCTTCCTTGCCTACAATGCTGTGGCTCAAATCCAGAGAGAGACTGAGGGAGCTGACTGGAACTTTCTTTTATGTACTATTAAATTCTTACGGGGATGGGTGGGGATGGGTTAAATTCTTGTGGGGACGGGTTGGGATGGTTTAAATTTTTGCGGGGATGGGTGGGGATGGGTAAGATTCCAACAGGGATGGGCGAGGATGGGTAAGATTTCTGTCCCCGTGCAACTCTCTAGTCTCGGACGTCATTTTTTAAATATGGCGGTGCCGGGCAGGGCGAATAGCGGCAGCACAATGAGCCCTCACCTCTTCTGCTAATTGTTAAGTATTTGTAAACCACTTTAAAACCTATGCTTAGGCCCTCAGTTGTATATCAAGATGTGTGGAAATAAATACATATGCTGATGTCTAGATTTTTCAGTATGTATGTATTGCTGTTGCAAAAACCAGAAACACACAAGCCACGCCCTCTTCAAAACTGAGGATGCTGTGGATCTACATTTCTAATGAGCGGCTTTTCTAAGAACGTTGAATGCCATGAAAGGACCTCCAGTGTCTCCTAAAATCAAGATCCAAGAAGAAATTTTCAGGAAGATTCCCTGTCACTATTCTTGTTTTACCTGGTACTGAGTATTTTTATTAACTCATTGGGCTACGGATAACATTGCACCTACTGCTGATTGTTGATTGGAAGCTTTTCAGCTCACGTGGAGGGGCATAATCGAACGAAAATGTCTATCTCCATGGGCGTTTATCTCTGAGAACGGGTCCGTGAAGGGGCGGACCGAACCGTATTTTCCAAAAAAATAGACGTCCATGTTTTATTCGACAATTTGTGAGCTGGGCGTTTTTGCTTTTCAGCGATAATGGAAAATGAAAGCGCCCAGCTCAAAAACGAATAAATCCAAGGCATTTGTTCGTGGGAGGGGCCAGGATTCGTAGTGCACTGTCCCCCCTCACATGCCAGGACACCAACCGGGCACCCTAGGGGGCACTTTTACAAAAACAAAAAAAAAGGTAAAAGAGCTCCCAGGTGCATAGCACCCTTCCCTTATGTGTTGAGCCCACCAAATCCCCCTCAAAACCCACTGCCCACAAGTCTACACCATTACTATGGCCCTAAGGGGTGAAGGGGGGGCACCTACATGTGGGTACAGTGGGTTTAGGGGGGTTGGACGACTAAGCATTAAGCAGCACAATTGTAACAGGTAGGGGGGGATGGGCCTGGGTCCACCTGCCTGAAGTCCACTGCACTCCCTAACAACTGCTCCAGTGACCTGCATATTGCTGCCAGGGAGGTGGGTATGACATTTGAGGGTGAAAATAAAAAGTTGTGAAACATCATTTTTTGTGGTGGGAGGGGGTTAGTGACCACTGGGGGTGTCAGGGGAGGTCATCCCCGATTCCCTCTGGTGGTAATCTGGTCATTTAGGGCACTTTTTGGGGCCTTATTCGTGAAAAAACAGGGTCCAGGAAAAGTGCCCTAAATTCTAGCTACAAACGCATACTTTTTTTCCATTATCGGCGAAAGGCGCCCATCTCTGTTCGGGTGATAACCATGCCCCAGTCCCGCCTTCACCACGCCTCCGACACGCCCCCTGTCAACTTTGTACGCTTCCGCGATGGAGTGCAGTTGAAAACGTCCAAGTTCGGCTTTCGATTATACTGCGTTATTCGTTTTTGTGAGATAAACGTCCATCTCCCGATTTAGGTCGGAACTTGGGCGTTTTTCTCGTTCGATTATAAGCAGGATGGTCATCCGAGACCTTCTTAGATGGCGTCGGAATGACATTTGGCCTAGACAAATACACTATGGCAACCTTCTTTAGAGGAAAACTACTACTACTACTATTAAACATTTCTATAGCGCTACTAGACTTACGCAGCGCTGTACAAATCAACATGAAAAAGACAGTCCCTGCTCAACAGAGCTTACAATCTAAATTGGACAGACGAACAGACAGCTAGGGGTGGGGAAATTGCAAAACCAAGTAAAACTTAAATCATCTCTTTTTCTGAAGACTGTGACATGAAAGACCATAAACTAGATATTGTGTATAAATATCTAGGAGTACAGAAAGGATAAATAAACGTGTAGAAATCACTGAGAAAAGATAAGAACAGAGTAGTACAGAAGACTGGAGCAGATACTGAAAACGGATACTTCTCATCTGGGCTTGTGAAAAGTGCTGTAATCTGTTTATAAAGGTTATAATGTAATTACTATGTTTTCACTGGGATGTGCTAATGAAATAACTGTGGATAATATATTTTAGACCTGTTCTTGCTTAAAGTAGAAAGAGTCAAGTGCCATATGGAAGGCAAATTGAATGCTGGACTTACTGAATGTCATCCCTAAAAGACGCCGTGGCCATTTTGAGAGAGACAAAGTAATGCTGCCGATGCACTTGAGACAGCTACTTGAACTGGTGACTCCCCCTTGAAAAAGTAGCCACGAAACGGGGACCTGTCGGGGTTTAAGAGCACCAACCTGTTCAAGCTAAGTGCTGCATAAAATTAGATGATAGCATATAGAAAAATAGAAAGGTATCTTTACATATAAGATTAGTAAAGGTCGGTGGAGGTTAAGTCAATGATTAGACAATACACACTGATAATACACCCAGTTATTGGGTGAAAAATCAAACAATTTTTATCGTGTGTTATATATGAGACTACTCCACTTTCAACAAGCTGAAGAAGCAACAATACACTTGTATTCATGTGTGTTTAAACATTTTGTTATCCCTAAATGAATGGCAGTGTATGTTAACAAAGATTGTGTAACTAAGTTCATTAAACTGTGACAGGTCTGGAAAGATATTTTTGAAAGTGTGAACACGTTCTAGGGAGGATCTGTTTACTGTGTGTGCTGACATCCTGCATAACGTAAAAATTGTACTGACTCTGCACTGTTTTGGTTTATTATGTACAAGTCTAGAATATGAAATAAGATACAAGAAGCCATCAAGCAATTTGCAATCCCTGCACCTTCATAAAGTTTTCCACTTGCAGTGTAGCCTGAGAGAGACCTCGTCCCATTTGATGTGAGAACAAGAAAACTCTTCTATGCCCATCAGTTAATGTATAAGAATCAGTGTATGCTGAGATTATACATTCCAAGAGCAGAAGGAGGAACAGGTCTTATAGGACAGATTACACATTTAGGATAACTATCATAGGCCTGAAGGCCTACTTCAGAGCCTCAAAAAGTGATAAAGTACAAAAGTGAATAGCCACACTTACCCCCCCCCCCCCCCCGGATTCTATAGATAATGCTCATATTTGCGCACACAAATTAATTCAATAACGAACTCAGAAATCCCAATAATTGGTTGCACGCTATTCTGTAGCACTGGGTGCCCACTTCCCCATAGTGTGCATCTCAAAAGGGGTCTTGAGCATGGGTGTGGCGGGGGCATTCTGAAAAGTTGTGCGAGTAGTTATAGAATACTGGGTCAGTGAGCCTAACTTGCATGCCAGAATGTACACCAGGTTTCAACAGACGTAAATCTGGTGCCCAAAGTCAGGGCGCGGAAATCGGCACTACGGGACCCTTTTACTCTTTGGCGGTAAGACCACCGCCCACCAATCTGGAGCTACCACTGGCCCAACGCAGGTGTCGGCAGTAGTCCCACCCCCAGCATGCGGCATTTCTGGCACTAGCGGAAATATTAAAAAAATATTTCCTCAGGGTGTTACCCAGCAGTAATCGGGCAGCGCCATGTGGTACCTGGTTGCCGCCAGGTTAGTGCGGGATCCCTTACCCCGCCACCTGAATGGGTGACGGTAAGTGTCGTCCCCCCCCTCCCCGCATGGGAAAAAAGAACCTGAATTATAGCTACGTCATGCAAGGTTCCACGTTAGGAGTTACGGACCAAGAAAGGGATCTGGGTGTCGTCGTCGATAACACACTGAAACCTTCTGCTCAGTGTGCTGCTGCAGCTAAGAAAACGAATAGAATGTTGGGTATTATCAGGAAAGGTATGGAAAACAGGTGTGAGGATGTTATAATGCCGTTGTATCGCTCCATGGTGCGACTGCACCTTGAGTATTGTGTTCAATTCTGGTCGCCGCATCTCAAGAAAGATATAGTAGAACTGGAAAGGTGCTGCTAAGGGTGACAAAAATGATAGCGGGGATGGGACGACTTCCCTATGAAGAAAGACTAAGGAGGCTAGGGCTATTCAGCTTGCAGAAGAGATGGCCGAGGGGAGACATGATAGAGGTATATAAAATAATGAGTGGAATGGAACAGGTCTGAGATAGGAAGGGTGTGAGCTGGGGTGTTGATACTTGTGGGGATGTCCGCGCTGTGTTGGGATGAGAGGATGAGACAATGAGTTTTTTCTTTATTGAATTTTAGTTGAAATGCATTTGCCCATGAATCCATGATGTTCAGGCCGAACTTGATTTCGTTGATGATTTCTGTCAGTTTGGTTTTGTAAGCAATGTATATTGTGACATCGTCTGCATATATGAAAGGGTTAAGGCCATGGTTGGATAAGGACTTGGCAAGTGGGGTCATCATTAAGTTGAATAGGATCGGTGATAGCGGTGATCCTTGCGGTACTCCACAGTACATAAGTACATAAGTAATGCCACACTGGGAAAAGACCAAGGGTCCATCGAGCCCAGCATCCTGTCCACGACAGCAGCCAATCCAGGTCAAGGGCACCTGACAAGCTTCCCAAACAGTCTGCTTTCCACGGTGATGATATGTTTGAATTTGATTTTACTTGATATGTTCTTGTGGTTAGGAAGCCCTTGATCCAGTTAAGTATGTTTCCACCAATCCCGAACTTATCTAGTAATCTTCCTATATAATAATTCTCACCTCCAACATTCTGAGGCTGCCTGGAACCGTGGATCATGTTGGAGTAGATAATAGTGATGTCACACAACCCACACCAGATTGGCCAGTAGAACGGAGAGGGGCGGAGCCACGATACAGGGAGCAGCGAATCAGCACAAAACGGGGAATGCACAGCAGCAGGAACAGAAGCCTCTCTCACACAGTCACTCTCTCAAACAACTCAGAGGAAAACCTTGCTAGCGCCCGTTTCCTTTCAAACAGAAACGGGCCTTTTTTACTAGCATTAATATATTATGGTTTACCATGTCGAATTGGAGGAGGATGTTTTTGCCTGTTGCTATTTCCTGCTTGAATTTGGCTAGAAGAGTGAGTAATACTGTTTCCATGCTGTGGAGGGGGCGAAAGCCTGTGATTCATGTAATATTGAGAATTTGTTTATGTAATCTGCCCACAGGGCAAAAGTAACCACAAAGAAATTATCTTGGGATTTTCCAATTCAGATAGTGGGTATCACAAATCAGTGCCTGTTAGGCAAGTAATCTTATTAATATAATATATTATAAGGACTCCTCCCTCTCCTCCTCTGCGCATATCCAGCAGATAGCCAAAACCTGTCGCTTCTTCCTCTATAACATCAGCAAAATTCGCCCCTTCCTGTCTGAGCACACCACCCGAACTCTCATCCACTCTCTCATTACCTCTCGCCTTGACTACTGCAACCTACTCCTCACTGGCCTCCCACTTTGCCATCTATCCCCTCTTCAGTCCATTCAAAACTCCGCTGCACGTCTTATCTTCCGCCTGAACCGGTACACCCATATCACCCCTCTCCTCAAGTCACTTCACTGGCTTCCGATCAGGTACCACATACAGTTCAAGCTTCTCCTACTAACCTACAAATGCACTCGATCAGCAGCCCCAACTTACCTCTCTATCCTCATCTCCCCTTACGTTCCTACCCGTAACCTCCGCTCTCAAGACAAATCCCTCCTTTCAGTACCCTTCTCCACCACCGCCAACTCCAGGCTCCGCCCTTTCTGCCTCGCCTCACCCCATGCCTGGAACAAACTCCCTGAGCCCATACACCAGGCCCCCTCCCTGCCCATCTTCAAAGCCTTGCTAAAAGCCCACCTCTTCAATGTCGCCTTCGGCACCTAACCACCATACCTCTATTCAGGAAATCTGGCCTGCCCCTACTTGACATTTCGCCCATTAGATTGTAAGCTCCTTGGAGCAGGGACTGTCCTTTTCTTAATCTGTACAGCGCTGCGTAACCCTTGTAGCGCTCTAGAAATGTTAAGTAGTAGTAGTAAGTGACAAAAACCTGCACCAGCACCAGTGGCGTAGCAAGGGCGGGGCGGTGGGGACGTTCCGCCCCGGGTGTCAGCTGGTGGAGGGTGCTCCGCTCCCGCTGCTCCCACCCTGTCCTGCCTTAAAAAAAAATTTTTCAAAGCGCCTGCCCTGCTAGTAAAAATCTCCTCGACGTCGCGTCGGGCATTCCCACATTCAGTCCCGTCCTCCTCTGAGGTAACTTCCTATTACCGCGAGGGTGGGCGGGACTGAATGTGGGAAGGCCCGATGCGACGTCAAGGAGATTTTTACTAGCAGGGCAGGCGCTGCCTGCCACTTCGGCGCTTCGAAAAATTTTGTTTTAAGGCAGGACAGGGTGGGAGCAGGACAACGGAGCTGGTAGGTGTGTCGGGTCGGGTGGAAGGGGGGACTCAGATGGAAGAAGGGGATTGGGGAGGATGTGGGGGAGGGAGCCCAGATGGGTGTCCAGAGGGAAGAAGGGGATTGGGGAGGGTGGGGGTGCCCAGAGAGGGGAGAAGGAAATTGGGGAGGGTGGGGACAGTCCCTGGATGGAAGGGGGGAGCGTGAGGGAGGGCAGACCCTAGATGGATGGGAGAGGGAGGGCAGACTGATTGAAGGGGCGGAGAGAAAGGGCAGATGGTGGGTGGAAGGGGGAGAGAGAAAGAGGGCAGACTGGGGCAAATGGTGGATGGAAGGAGCAGAGATAGAGGGCAGATGTGGATGGAAGAGAGAGAGAGGGCAGATGTTGATGGGAGAGAAAAATGGCAGACTGGGGCAGATGTTGGATGGAAGGGGCAGAAATAGAGGGCAGATGTGGATGGAAGGGAGAGAGAGGGCAGACAGTGTATGGAAGGGGCAGAGAGAGAGGGCAGACAGTGGGTGGAAGGGACAGAGAGGGCAGAGAGAGAGAGAGAGCAAAGACAGATGCTGGATGGAAGGAAGACAGTGAAAAGAAGATGAGGAAAGCAGAAACCAGAGACAACAAACTGTAAATATATATTTTTATTATTTTGCTTTAGGATATAGTATTGTAGCTGTGTTGTTTATAAATAGAACATGTAAATAAGGAAATCTTTTTATTGGACTAATTTTAATACATTCTGACTTAACTTTCAAAGAACAAAACCCCCGTCCTCAGGTCAGGATAGGACACTGTAACAGCACTATACTGTACTGACCTGAGGAAGGAGATTTTGGCCTCTGGAAGCTAAATGTATTAGTCCAGTAAAATGGTATTATTTGTTTTATTTCTATTTGTTAATTTGTAAAGTGGTGATTGGTATTTGTTAGTTTTTTCAAATTTACATCTGCTGTCTTTATATTTTGCACAGTACTAGGGGACAGTTTCTGTTTCTGTGGTGTTGCATTGTATGCAGAGTCTGGCATCGGGGGTTCAGTTTAATTTTTGACTAAATAGAAAGTTTATGATTACTTATTCTATAGTGGATTAGGGTGTATCTGTGTTTGTGAAAAAGACATGGCTTTCGGTTGGCATTGACTGTGCAGGATCTACGATCTGTACTATTCTGTCTGGTTTCCTTTTACAATAGGTGAATTGATGTTCTAGTGCTCACTGTAGTGTTTAAGATGCTTTCCTTTTCCTTGTGTGACTCATACAAATTACTGCTTATGGTATGCTAGAATTGCTCTATAGGTCCTGAGTGTTTTGTATTCTCGGTATGCCTAGTACTGGATTTGGGGGGGGGGGGGGGGTGTTAAAAAATGACCGGCCCCGGGTGTCAACTACCCTAGCTAGGCCACTGACCAGCACAGCCATTCTGCAGCTCCTGATTGAATGAACAAACAGCAAAGCCCTCACAGCCAGGGCTGATGCAAGAGTATTGAATGCCAAACTGTCAGTAATGGATCCCCTTTCAATTAACTTCTAAGTCTGTTGTGCTCTATGTGTGTATATAAAGGAAAAGCCTGGAGTATATAATAAGTATGTAACTATATACAAACCTTTTCCGGAGATGGGAAGGCGGTAGAACGAGAGGGCATGAAATGAGATTGAAGGGGGGCAGACTCAAGAAGAATGTCAGGAAGTATTTTTTCACGGAGAGGGTGGTGGATGCTTGGAATGCCCTCCCGCGGGAGGTGGTGGAGATGAAAACGGTAACAGAATTCAAACATGCGTGGGATATGCATAAAGGAATCCTGTGCAGAAGGAATGGATCCTCAGAACCTTAGCTAAAATTGGGTGGCAGAGCAGGTGGGGGGAAGAGGGGTTGGTGGTTGGGAGGTGTGGATAGTGGAGGGCAGACTTATACGGTCTGTGCCGGGGCTGGTGGTTGGGAGGCGGGGCTAGTGCTGGCCAGACTTATACGGTCTGTGCCCTGAAGAGGACAGTACAAATAAAAAGTAGCACATATGAATTTATCTTCTTGGGCAGACTGAATGGACCGTGCAGGTCTTTTTCTGCCGTCATCTACTATGTATGTTTTATATATATATTTATTTATTTATTTAATTTATTTATTTATTGCATTTGTATCCCACATTTTCCCACCTCTTTGCGGGCTCAGTGTGGCTTACAATAAGATATGAATAGTAGAAATACATTTGTAACAACTTGGATATGGAATACATTGTGCAGAGTTGTATGAGACATTCGATTATCATTAGGAATATAACAATGGGACATCAACATAGAAACATTGGGAGGAGACAGTGGGACAATTGATTACAGGATGAGGGATCTGAAGTGGATGTATGTTGCATTGATGAACAGTGAGTATGGACTCTATGTGTTTTGGTTCTTTCCGTAAGTTTGTTCAAACAGGTACGTCTTCAGTACTTTTCGGAAGGAAGCTTGTTCGTTAATCATTCTTAGGTTGCGTGGTAGTGTATTCCAGGCCTGCGTGCTCATGTGGGAAAAGGTTGACGCGTGTAGCGTCTTGTATTTCAGGCCCTTGCAAGTGGGGAAGTGGAGGTTGAGGTATGTTCGGGATGACCTTTTAGCGTTTCTGGGTGGTAGGTCTATTAAATCAGACATGTACGCTGGGGCTTCGCCGTAGATGATCTTATTGACTAGTGTGCAAACTTTGAAAGTAACGCGCTCCTTAAGTGGAAGCCAATGTAATTTCTCTCGTAGTGGTTTCGCCCTTTCGTATCTTGGTTTTCCGAGGATGAGCCTGGCTGCTGTGTTCTGGGCTGTTTGAAGTTTCCTCATTATTTGCTCTTTGCAGCCCGCGTATAGTGAGTTGCAGTAATCCAGGTGGCTGAGGACGAGGGATTGCACTAGGCTGTGGAAGACGAATCTTGGGAAGAATGGTCTTATCCTTTTCAATTTCCACATGCCTTAGAACATCTTCTTGGTTGTATTGTTTGCGTGGGTTTCGAGTGTTAGGTGGCGGTCGATGGTGACTCCAAGGAATTTTAGTGTTTCTGAGACTGGGAGGTTTAGGGTTGGTGTGTTTATAGCGCTGAATTCATTTGTGTTGTATTGGGAGGTGAGTATCAGGCATCGGGTTTTTTCTGCGTTTAATTTCAGGCGGAATGCGTCTGCCCATGTGTTCATGACGTGTAGACTTTGATTGATTTCGTTGGAGATTTCTCTGGTGTCTTGTTTGAATGGGATGTATATTGTTACATCATCGGCGTATATATACGGGTTGAGGTTATGGTTTGATAAGAGTTTTGCTAAAGGGATCATCATTAGGTTGAAAATGGTTGGTGAAAGAGGTGATCCTTGTGGGACTCCACATACAGGTGTCCATGCCTTGGACGTGGTTGAATTAGATGTGACTTGATACGAACGTAGGGTTAGGAACCCCTTGAACCAGTTCAGGACATTTCCTCCTATGCCAAAATGTTCGAGTATGTGTAGCAGGATTCCATGATCTACCATGTCGAAGGCGCTTGACATGTCAAATTGTATGAGGAGTATATTGTTGCCAGTTGCAATGATTTGTTTGAATTTGGTCATAAGGGTGATTAATACTGTTTCTGTGCTATGATTCGATCGGAATCCTGATTGGGCGTCATGCAGTATTGAGTGTTTATCTAGGTAGTTTGTGAGTTGTTTAGTTACCATACCTTCAGTTAACTTGGTTATTAGTGGTATAGATGCTATTGGCCTGTAGTTGGTTATTTCGCTCGTGTTTTTCTTTGTATCTTTAGGAATAGGGGTGAGCAAGATTTTTCCTTTTTCTTTTGGGAAGAGTCCATTTTGTAGCATGTAGTTTATGTGGTTTGTTAGGTCTATTATGAATTTCTGGGGAGCAGATTTCATGAGGCTGTTTGGACATATGTCTAGTTTGCAGTTGGATTTAGCATATCTTTTAAGAGTTTTAGAGATGAGGTCTTCTGGCAGTTGTTCAAATTCGGTCCAGGTTCTGTCTGCTGGGAATATTCCTTCTTCTGGCTAAAACTGAGCTCCTTGTCTTCCCACCCAAACCCTCTTCTCCTCTTCCCCCACTCTCCGTCTCTGTTGACAATGCCCTCATCCTCCCCGTCTCTTCAGCCTGCAATCTCGGAGTCATTTTCGACTCCTCCCTCTCCTTCTCTGCCCATATCCAGCAGACAGCTAAGACCTGTCGCTTCTTCCTCTATAATATTAGCAAAATTCGCCCATTCCTTTCTGAACAGACCACCCGAACCCTCGTCCACTCGCTCGTTACCTCTTGTCTTGACTATTGCAACCTTCTCCTCGCTGGCCTCCCGCTTAGCCACCTATCCCCCCTTCAATCTGTCCAAAACTCCGCCGCACGTCTTATCTACCACGTGAACCGATACTCTCATATCACCCCTCTCCTCAAGTCGCTTCACTGGCTCCCGATCCACTACCATATACAATTCAAGCTTCTCCTATTGACCTTCAAGTGCACACAATCTGCAGCCCCCCACTACCTCTCTACCCTCCTCTCCCCATATGTTCCCACCCGTAACCTCCGCTCTCAGGACAAATCACTCCTATCTGTACCCTTCTCCACCACCGCTAACTCCAGACTCCGTCCCTTCTGCCTCGCCTCACCTTATGCCTGGAACAGACTTCCTGAGCCCATACGCCATGCGCCCTCCCTGCCCATTTTCAAGTCCTTACTCAAGGCCCATCTCTTCTCCCTTGCTTTTGGCGCCTAACCACCTTCCCCATTCCAGATACATACACTGACTACATAGCTTATTACCTTTAGATTGTAAGCTCTCTTGAGCAGGGACTGTCCTTCCCCTTGTCTAAACTTGTACAGCGCTGCGTAACCCTGGCAGCGCTATAGAAATGCTAAGTAGTAGTAGTAGTAGTTCTGGATCTAGGCAGTCTAGAAGAGTGGTGTATTCTGTAGGGCTGGTGGGTATCTTGTGCCGTAGTAGTATAATATATATATATATATATATTATAATATATATAGTATAATATATATATATATATATATAAAGAAAGAGAGACTGTTACATAGTTATAGTCTTATATTTATAGATAATTTATATGTATAGATATATAGATATTAAAAAAAAATCATACATTGTTTTTTAAATAAAAGTAGGGATAAAAATCACACAAACAAATAATGTGATCATTTCTAAAAGCCATTTACCCAGGTCAGAAGGCCATGCATTAAAGGTTCTTTGAGTTCGGGTGGCTGTCAAAATATGTTTTGCCGTTTGCTGCCCCAGGCAACTACCTAGTCTTGCCTAATAACGGCTAGGCTGGCCCTGCTGGCAGCCTCCCACATGAAGCATTTGGAGCTGTGAATCCCCATGGACGCATCCTGCGCTCTCCTGAGAAGAGACCACAACAGACTCAGTAATCCACATAACACAGGATAGGGTTCATGGTTTCAGCTCTCTGTTATTCCCTTCCCTGGCCAAGTCTCTGCTCAAGCTGAGCAAACAGGCTGCTGTGAGCTTTTGCAAATCCTGAGCTTCCCAGACTTTCCACTTTTGTGGTTTCTTAAGGTAAATAAATAGCAATAAATCAAAACAGAGAAAGGGAAATAAGATAATATCTTTTTAAAAGATGATATCATTTAATCAAGAAATGTATTATGTCCAATAAAAAAGGTATCATCTTATTTTCTATGTTTTATTTCTATTGATTATTTTTAATTGGACTAATTTAATGCATCTTTTGATTAGCTTTCAAAGGTAATCCTTCTTCAGCTCGGAAACCTCAACCTCCCATTTTCCAATTCCTACTTTTATTTTTTTATTACATTTGTACCCCGCACTTTCCCACTCATGGCAGGCTCAATGTGGCTTACATGGGGCAATGGAGGGTTAAGTGACTTGCCCAGAGTCACAAGGAGCTGCCTGTGCCAGGAATTGAACTCACTTCCTGAGTTCCCCAGGACCAAAGTCCACCACCCTAACCACTAGGCCACTCCTCCACTGTTGCTACTATTTGAGATTCTACATGGAATGTTGCTATTCCACTAGCAACATTCCATATAGAAGTCGGCCCTTGCAGATCACCAATGTGGCCGCGCAGGCTTCTGCTTCTGTGAGTCTGACGTCCTGCACGTATGTGCAGGACGTCAGACTCACAGAAACAAAAGCCTGCGCAGCCTTCTACATGGAATGTTGCTACTGGAATAGCAACATTCCATGTAGAATCTCCAATAGTATCTATTTTATTTTTGTTACATTTGTACCCTGTGCATTCCCACTCAACGCAGGCTCAATGCGGCTTACATGGGGCAATGGAGGGTTAAGTGACTTGCCCAGAGTCACAAGGAGCTGCCTGTGCCTGAAGTGGAAATCGAACTCAGTTCCTCAGTTCCCCAGGACCAAAGTCCACCACCCTAACCACTAGGCCACTCCTCCACTTGAGGTGCTACATGGAATGCTGCTATTCCACTAGAAGTCGGCCCTTGCAGATCACCAATGTGGCCGCGCAGGCTTCTGCGAGTCTGACGTCCTGTACGTGCAGGACGTCAGACGCACAGAAACAGAAGCCTGCGCAGCCTTCTACGTGGAATGTTGCTAGTGGAATAGCAACATTCCATGTAGAATCTCCAATAGTATCTATTTTGTTACATTTGTACCCTGCGCTTTCCCAGTCATGGCAGGCTCAATGCGGCTTACATGGGGCAATGGAGGGTTAAGTGACTTGCCCAGAGTCACAAGGAGCTGCCTGTGCCTGAAGCGGGAATCAAACTCAGTTCCCCAGGACCAAAGTCCACCACCCTAACCACTAGGCCACTCCTTCACTGTTGCTACTATTTGAGATTCTACATGGAATGTTACTATTCCAACATTCCATGTAGAAGTCGGCCCTTGCAGATCACCAATGTGGCCGCGCAGGCTTCTGCTTCTGTGAGTCTGACGTCCTACTCACAGAAACAGAAGCCTGCGCAGCCTTCTACATGGAATGTTGCTAGTGGAATAGCAACATTCCATGGAGAATCTCCAATAGTAGCAACATTCCATGGAGAATCTCCAATAGTATCTATTTTGTTACATTTGTACCCTGCGCTTTCCCAGTCATGGCAGGCTCAATGCGGCTTACATGGGGCAATGGAGGGTTAAGTGACTTGCCCAGAGTCACATGGAGCTGCCTGTGCCTGAAGTGGGAATCAAACTCAGTTCCTCAGTTCCCCAGGACCAGCGTCCACCACCCTAACCACTAGGCCACTCCTTCACTGTTGCTACTATTTGAGATTCTACATGGAATGTTGCTATTCCACTAGCAACATTCCATGTAGAAGTCGGCCCTTGCAGATCACCAATGTGGCCACACAGGCTTCTGCTTCTGTGAGTCTGACGTCCTGCACGTATGTGCAAGACGTCAGACTCACAGAAAAAGACGTCAGACTCACAGAAACAGAAGCCTGCGCAGCCTTCTACATGGAATGTTGCTAGTGGAATAGCAACATTCCATGTAGAATCTCCAATAGTAGCAACGTTCCATGTAGAATCTCCGATAGTATCTATTTTATTTTTGTTCCATTTGTACCCTGCGCTTTCCCACTCATGGCAGGCTCAATGTGGCTTCCATGGGGCAATGGAGGGTTAAGTGACTTGCCCAGAGTCACAAGGAGCTGCCTGTGCCTGAAGTGGGAATCGAACTCAGGACCAAAGTCCACCCACCACCCTAACCACTAGGCCACGCCTCCACTCAAAAGCAGTACGAAATCAGTACATAAGACAAATCTACATATTGCAAGAAGAATGGCTCACTCTGTTGCTGACTCCACCCCTTCCAATGATTGATAACAAGAATGCTGTCGAATATGAGAAGATCCCAACCCTCTCATACCGATTGGTCACAACACAAACTAAGGGCGGGACCAAAATTACTCGGGAGAAGGTAGAAGGATTCAAGGAGGTCGGTTCCGATTTTATCAAGAAGGAGGTTGGATTGAGAACAGGAGCCGGCGTGACGCAAAAGACGTTGAAGCCACTTTTCTGTGTTTCCCCCTCGCCGTGGGGTGAGAGGGAGGAGTTTCAGCCACGTCTGGCATTGATTGCACAGAAGAGGAGGAGGGGTTTCAGATCCCTGTTCCTTATTCCTCCCTTTTGTTCTCTCTGTCGATTCCCTGCAGACAACAGAGCCACGAACCCAGCAAAGGTCAAACAGTAGGAAGGGCTGGAGCTGGTGCTGTGAATGAAGAAGGGCAGGAGGATGGAGCAGGTAGGAGACTGGCAGGAGGTGGGCAGCAGGGGATGCAGTGCCAGGCAATGCCACACACACACAAGAAGAAATGAGCCTGGCACTGCTCAATCCATTCCCTCCTGTAGCCCCTCAGACTCTTCTTCCTGATTCTCCTCCCCTCACACAGCAGCTGCTGCTCTTCTTCCTGATTCTCCTCCCCTCACTGGCAGGAGGTGGGCAGCAGGGGATGCAGTGCCAGGCAATGCCACACACACACAAGAAGAAATGAGCCTGGCACTGCTCAATCCATTCCCTCCTGTAGCCCCTCAGACTCTTCTTCCTCATTCTCCTCCCCTCACACTGGCAGGAGGTGGGCAGCAGGGGATGCAGTGCCACACACAAGAAGAAATGAGCCTGACACTGCTCAATCCATTCCCTCCTGTAGCCCCTCAGGCTCTTCTTCCTCATTCTCCTCCCCTCACACAGCAGCTGCTCCTCCTGCTTTACCAGACTCTCACTTTCTGCTTTACATTCTCCCTCTCCCTCTGTCACGTTCTGCTTCCTGCTTCTCTTTACATTCTCCTTCCTCTCTCCCCCTCCCCTTCCTTTCTGGAGCTGGAGGTGTGGAGAATGGCTCTTGCGGTTTGTGCTGAGCAGGAGGTGGGCAGCAGGGGATGCAGTGCCAGGCAATGCCACACACACACAAGAAGAAATGAGCCTGGCACTGCTCAATCCATTCCCTGCTGTAGCCCCTCAGGCTCTTCTTCCTCATTCTCCTCCCCTCACACAGCAGCTGCTGCTCTTCTTCCTCATTCTCCTCCCCTCACTGGCAGGAGGTGGGCAGCAGGGGATGCAGTGCCACACACAGAAGAAATGAGCCTGGCACTGCTCAGTCCATTCCCTGCTGTAGCCCCTCAGGCTCTTCTTCCTCATTCTCCTCCCCTCACTGGCAGGAGGTGGGCAGCAGGGGATGCAGTGCCAGGCAATGCCACACACACACAAGAAGAAATGAGCCTGGCACTGCTCAATCCATTCCCTGCTGTAGCCCCTCAGGCTCTTCTTCCTTATTCTCCTCCCCTCACACAGCAGCTGCTCCTCCTGCTTTACCAGACTCTCACTTTCTGCTTTACTATTGATACTACTACTCATCATTTCTAAAGCGCTACTAGACGTACCTTCTCCTTCCTCTCTCTCTCTGACTGTCACTTTCTGCTTCCTGGCATCTCTTTAAATTCTCTACCCTCTCCCCCTCCCTTTCTGCACTGTATTTGAAGATCCTCCAAAAAATAAGAGCTGAAATTAAAGTGGAGACATGTTTACAGAAAACAGTTTCTCTTCTGCTGCTTGTGATCTGTTTACATTCTCCTGCCTCTCCCCTTCCTTTCTGGACTTTTCTTTCTTAAGCCTCCAAGAAAGAGGAGCTGAAATTTAAAAATAGCATCCATATGTCAGACACTTCTATGATATAACAACAGCAAGTAGACAATTCTGAGAGTAACATTTCTTCCTTTTCTACTGTGGCAGTAACAGAAATGAGGATGTATAACCTGCAGGGAACAGTAATTACTGTATAACCCTCAAAACAAAGGCAAGACGCTGAAATCTAATGTATTTTGAACTTTACAGGGAGCTGATGAAGGAGAATTACGAGACCCTGATGTGTAATCCTTATAGACTGCGTTTTTTTTATCAGACACAGAGACTGATTTACTCAAGGTCATTTGTGACTTTTCCCCTGACTCCAGTTCCTGCAGACCTTCCCGACTGAATTAAGGAGGAAAGAAGCTGATCACTGGCATCCAGCGAAACCCATCTCTTGCGGCCCAGGGGACTTTCAAAGAGGAGCCAGAGCCCAAGGTGTGGAGAAGGGCAGGAGAATGGCTGCAGGACTTTCTACTCGGAAGGTAAGGAGACTGGCAGGAGGTAGGCAGCAGGGGATGCAGTGCCAGGCAATGCCACACACACACAAGAAGAAATGAGCCTGGCACTGCTCAATTCATTCCTGGGGGCTCTTTATTCCCTGCAGCCCCTCAGGCTCTTCTTCCTGATTCTCTTCCTGCTTTACCAGACTCTCACTTTCTGCTTCCTGACATCTCTTTACATTCTCCTTTCTCTCTCCCTCCGACTGTCTTTTTCTGCTTCCTCTCTCCCTCTGGCTGTGGCTTCCTTCCATCTCTCTTTTTACATTACCCTTCCTCTGTCCCTCCCTACCATCTACTATAATAAAACTCACCTTCAACGTTCTGAGGACACTGACGTCAGTGAAGCCAAGCCCTGACTTCCTTCAAAAAGCTTCGAAGGTTTGTGGTGGTGAAGCCACCAAAATCGCTCCGGGCCCCGCCCTCGAGGGCGGAGCAATGGCAGAACAACGAAGGGGTTGGCAGGGAGGGAGGCGGGGGTGGGAAATCGCTCCGGGCCCCGCCCTCGTGTCAAACGTCATGACGTTGGGGGCGGAGCAATGGCAGAACAACGAAGGGGTTGGCCAGGGAGGGAGGCAGGGGTGGGGTGGGAAATCGCGTCAAACGTCATGACGTTGAGGGCAGAGCAATGGCAGAACAACGAAGGGGTTGGCCAGGGAGGGAGGGGGGGTGTTGGCGACGAAAACCTTGCTAGCGCCCGTTTCATTTGCTCAGAAACGGGCCTCTTTTACTAGTTACTTTATATTTTCCTTCCTCTCTCCCTCTGACTGTCGCTTCCTGTTATCTCTTTACGTTCTCCTTCCACTCTCTCCCCCACTGACTGTTGCTTCCTGCCATCTCTTTTGTGGTGAAACAGAGGGTTTTCATGCCTTTGAATTCTATTAATATGTTCATGCAGTGTAGTTCTCTTGTTTGGCTAGCAGGTGGTGTTTGTTCTCTGTTTTAAAGCTGTTGCAGAAAAAACTTTTCTTTTCAGTTTAACCCTGAGAGACGGCAACCTGCAGTGCCATTGGCTAGATACTTTCAAAGTTGGTGCTCTAGGCTCTGATTGGCCCTGGAGTTCAAATCTAGCCAGGAGATACTGGATTTTCCCCAGTCTCTGATAGGGAGTGCAGAGGATAAACATCTCTGCCCTGAGGCCCTGTTCAAGAACTGTGAGCGGTTATTTTCCTGAAACTCCCCAGGTGCCACCCATATAGTGACAAAAGTGTTTAGATAGGTTTAATATTGATCCTTATTCAGTTACCTGTTATTGCTTGTTGTTTTACCACCTGTTTTATATCTTCCACTGTTCTGTTTCTGTGATGATAAACCCATTAGTTTATTAGCCCTGATGGCTTGGACTAAGAATCCTGGTAGTTTGTGAGTGCTTTCTATGAACTGGCCCCAGTGTCCTAAAAATCACCGGGGAATAACTTGAGAGTGGGAGACTTGCCCACAGGCAAGCGCGACCCAGACAGTGGGAGGAGGGTGCGGTGTAGAGCGCATGGGCCTAAGCAGTACTGAAGACAGACCCTCCAGGTGGCCACAGGGTTAACTCCAGGTGAGTGCTAGGCATTTCGTGACATCTTTACATTCTTCTTCGTCTCTCCCTCTGATTGTGGATGGTGATAGAAATTGTAGATATGTTACTGCTCCGGACACAAAACTCTGATATAACACTTAGTTTCATTTGGGACTACCCCGCCCATCGTCAATACACCTAGGCAGGAGGTAAGGCTGTTTGGACGGGAACAAAAGGAAAGGGGGTGCAACTTCAATGTTTTATTTGTTACATTTGTATCCCACATTTTCCCACCTATTTGCAGGCTCAGTGTGGCTTACATAGTAGCGTAGAGGCGATCGCCAGTACTGGTTTGAACAAATACAGAGTGAAGTTGTGATAGACACATTGGTCAATGTGGGATAGACACATTGGGAATCGTAAGGAGGAAGAGTTAAATTATGTACAGTTCTAGCTTTGGTTTCGACATGCCACTGGGTTAAGGTATTTAAGTCAGATCTTTAGGTTATGCCTTTTTGAACAAGTTAGGTTTTAGTAGTTTCCGGAAGTTTAGGTGGTCATATATTGTTTTCAAGGCGCTTGGCAATGCGTTCCATAGTTGTGTACTTATATAGAAGAAGCTGGATGCATAGGTTGATTTGTATTTGAGTCCTTTGCAGCTTGGGTGGTGGAGATTTAGGTATGATCGTGTTGATCTAAATGTGTTTCTGGTTGGTAGGTATATGAGGTCAGTCATGTATCCCGGGGCTTTTCTGTAGATGATTTTGTGAACCAGGGTGCAGATTTTGAACGCAATACGTTCTTTGATTGGGAGGCAGTGTAGTTTTTCTCGTAGTGGTTTGGCGCTTTTAAATCTCATTTTTCCATATATAAGCCTGGCTGCTGTGTTTTGTGCTGTCTGGAGTTTCTTTATGATTTGTTCTTTGCATCCCGCATAGATTCCATTGCAGTAGTCCAAATGGCTTAGTACCATGGATTGTACCAAGTTACAGAATATTTCCCTCGGGGAAAAAAGGTTTCACTCATTTGAGCTTCCACATTGAGTGGAACATTTTCTTTGTTGTAGCTTTCACTTGACTCTCAAGTGTAAGGTTTCGGTCGATTGTAACTCCGAGAATTTTCAGGCTGTCTGAGATAGGGAGGGTGTAGTCTGGAGTAGTTATGTTGGTGGGTTTGTTAGTGTTATATTGGGATGAGAGGATGAGGCTGTGTGTTTTTTTCTGTGTTAAGTTTTAGTTGAAATGCATTCGCCCATGAGGTCATGGTGTTCAGGCTGAGGTTGATTTCTTTGGTGATTTCTGATAGATCATCTCATACGTTCCTGAATCTACACTATCCCAACTGTAAAGGATTAAAATATACAGTGGGGGAAATAAGTATTTGATCCCTTGCTGATTTTGTAAGTTTGCCCACTGACAAAGACATGAGCAGCCCATAATTGAAGGGTAGGTTATTGGTAACAGTGAGAGATAGCACATCACAAATTAAATCCGGAAAATCACATTGTGGAAAGTATATGAATTTATTTGCATTCTGCAGAGGGAAATAAGTATTTAATCCCTCTGGCAAACAAGACCTAATACTTGGTGGCAAAACCCTTGTTGGCAAGCACAGCGGTCAGACGTCTTCTGTAGTTGATGATGAGGTTTGCACACATGTCAGGAGGAATTTTGGTCCACTCCTCTTTGCAGATCATCTCTAAATCATTAAGAGTTCTGGGCTGTCGCTTGGCAACTCGCAGCTTCAGCTCCCTCCATAAGTTTTCAATGGGATTAAGGTCTGGTGACTGGCTAGGCCACTCCATGACCCTAATGTGCTTCTTCCTGAGCCACTCCTTTGTTGCCTTGGCTGTATGTTTTGGGTCATTGTCGTGCTGGAAGACCCAGCCACGACCCATTTTTAAGGCCCTGGCGGAGGGAAGGAGGTTGTCACTCAGAATTGTACGGTACATGGCCCCATCCATTCTCCCATTGATGCGGTGAAGTAGTCCTGTGCCCTTAGCAGAGAAACACCCCCCAAAACATAACATTCCACCTCCATGCTTGACAGTGGGGACGGTGTTCTTTGGGTCATAGGCAGCATTTCTCTTCCTCCAAACACGGCGAGTTGAGTTCATGCCAAAGAGCTCAATTTTTGTCTCATCTGACCACAGCACCTTCTCCCAATCACTCTCGGCATCATCCAGGTGTTCACTGGCAAACTTCAGACGGGCCGTCACATGTGCCTTCCGGAGCAGGGGGACCTTGCGGGCACTGCAGGATTGCAATCCGTTATGTCGTAATGTGTTACCAATGGTTTTCGTGGTGACAGTGATCCCAGCTGCCTTGAGATCATTGACAAGTTCCCCCCTTGAAGTTGTAGGCTGATTTCTAACCTTCCTCATGATCAAGGATACCCCCACGAGGTGAGATTTTGCGTGGAGCCCCAGATCTTTGTCGATTGACAGTCATTTTGTACTTCTTCCATTTTCTTACTATGGCACCAACAGTTGTCTCCTTCTCGCCCAGCGTCTTACTGATGGTTTTGTAGCCCATTCCAGCCTTGTGCAGGTGTATGATCTTGTCCCTGACATCCTTAGACAGCTCCTTGCTCTTGGCCATTTTGTAGAGGTTAGAGTCTGACTGATTCACTGAGTCTGTGGACAGTTGTCTTTCATACAGGTGACCATTGCCGACAGCTGTCTGTCATGCAGGTAACGAGTTGATTTGGAGCATCTACCTGGTCTGTAGGGGCCAGATCTCTTACTGGTTGGTGGGGGATCAAATACTATTTCCCTCTGCAGAATGCAAATAAATTCATATACTTTCCACAATTGTGATTTTCCGGATTTAATTTGTGATGTGCTATCTCTCACTGTTACCAATAACCTACCCTTCAATTATGGGCTGCTCATGTCTTTGTCAGTGGGCAAACTTACAAAATCAGCAAGGGATCAAATACTTATTTCCCCCACTGTACACTAACATATGCATATAATTTCTCCTACATAGGCACGCAAATCTGGAATGAACTACCAAAAACCATAAAAACAACCCACGACATAATTAATTTCCGTAAATTATTGAAGACCAATTTATTCAAGAAAGCTTACATAATAACACCACCCTAATTGTCAATTAACAAGATGTACACTGGACTTCACAGTATCTAATTCTTTATTTCCTATCACTCATACTAATTTTGAAGTTTAATATTCATGATTGTTTCAAGCTGTGTTATCCCGATTTTTATTATAAGATGAACTTTCCTTCCTGAATACTTACTCCATTCTGTCTCCTCTTCCTTAACTGTGTATTTCTTTTTTTTTTTTCCGGAACTCCATGATATACGTGGAGGAGGGGAGATACAAAGTAGTAAATTTAAAACTAATCTGAGAAACGTTTTCTTCACTCAGTGTGTGATTAAACTCTGGAATTCGTTGCCAGAGAATGTGGTAAAGGTGGTTAGCTTAGCCGGGTTTAAAAAAGGGTTGGGCGGCTTCCTAAAGGAAAAGTCCATAGACCATTATTAAAATGGACTTGGGGAAAATCCACTGCTTATTTCTAGGATAACAGTCACACTTAATATGGCTATACTCTACTGCCAATGTCCAAACTCCAAAACTTACTATAGTAGAGTTTTATTCACAGGATTGCTGTGTTAATTATGAATGTTCGTGACTACATCCAGGGGCATATCTGCGTGGGGCCTCGGGGGCCCAGGCCCCCGCATTCCTCTCTCAGGCCCCCTCTACTCTGCCTGATTGAAAAAAATTCAATTTGCTGCTGCTGATTTGCTTTAAACGATGTCTTGCGTGTTCCAGGCAGCTTCAGCAACGCTAGCAGCTACCCTTGTGGCCCCCACACACCAGCTCCTGCCCTCATGTGACTCGGAACGTCACAGCAAGAGCGTTTACCTCGAGTGATCCGGCGATTCTGCGGCGCGAAGAGCCCTGCCCCCCACAGCAGCACGATCAGAGAAAGACGCACGCACGCACGCCTCGTGCCTCCCTGCTGCCCTACTCCCCTGCCTCGCGTTGCGCCATTTTAACTCTGGTCCCCTCAAAATATCAGGTCTAGATACGCCCCTGACTATATCTATTAACAGGGGAAGTCTCATATAATCACCAGGGAATTATATCAACCATTTATCTTGGTTGATAAATCTCCCCTTACGTTCCTACCCGTACCCTCCGCTCTCAAAACAAATCCCTCCTTTCAGTACCCTTCTCCACCACCGCCAACTCCAGACTCCGCCCTTTTTCCCTCGCCTCACCCCACGCATGGAACAAACTCCCCGAGCCCATACGCCAGGCCCCCTCCCTGCCCATCTTCAAATCTCTGCTTAAAGCCCACCTCTTCAATGTCGCCTTCGGCACCTAACCTCTACACCTCTGCCCAGGAAACCTAGACTGCCCAACTTGACATTTCGTTCTTTAGATTGTAAGCTCATCTGAGCAGGGCCTGTCCTTTTATGTTAAATTGTACAGCACTGCGTAACCCTAGTAGCGCTCTAGAAATGTTAAGTACTACTACTACTACTACTATTTAGCATTTCTATAGTGCTACAAGGCATACGCAGCGCTGCACAAACATAGAAGAAAGACAGTCCCTGCTCAAAGAGCTTACAATCTAATCTAGTAGTAGTAGTAGTAGTACATATAGCAGTGATTTAACCAGAGCTGAGATTGTGATGTCATAATGCCTCATTCCACCAATGCCTAAGAGCCAGCCTCATCAGTGATGTCACAATGGCTCAACTGTCCTATACTTGGCCCACTTCCCCCCTTAGTGTGAAGAGTTTCAGTCTCTGGTATCCAGAGCTGAGATTGTGATGTCATAATGCCTCATTCCACCAATGCCTAAGAGCCAACCTCATCAGTGATGTCACAATGGCTCAACTGTCCTATACTTGGCCCACTTCCCCCCTTAGTGTGAAGAGTTTCAGTCTCTGGTATCCAGAGCTGAGATTGTGATGTCATAATGCCTCATTCCACCAATGCCTAAGAGCCAACCTCATCAGTGATGTCACAATGGCTTGATTGTCCTATATTTGTCTCACTCTTATCTATTAGATTGTAAGCTCTTTGAGCAGGGACTGTCTCTCTTTGTTAAATTGTACAGCGCTGCGTAACCCTAGTAGCGCTCTAGAAATATTAAGTAGTAGTAGTAGTATACCCTTTTGGTGATGGATGTAATCATCGACTGACCCCCCCCCCCCCCCCCCCTCCTGCCTTGATAAAGATTTTTACTTTTTTTTTTTTGTTCTTTTGTATTCAAGATGTCACAATTTTAAGCTTCCTATAATTATCTTTTGTAAGCATGTCTGCTTCCTACCACAATCGGCTTCCTGCTGATGTCTTATATCAGGCTGTGTATATAGTGCCACGGGTATATTTATTCTGCCCAAAGCATTAAACATATCACTTATCTGTAAACCCGACAGGTGCCTGTTTCGCTTTCCACTGCTTTTTCAAGGGATCAATGCACTCAGGACCTTATCTGATGGTTCACTGTTGTTCCAGAGCAGTATTACTGTCCCGTTAAAGAAATTTGTCGTTAGTTAAATTGTTCTACCAGAAGAAATGTTTAAATATACGTTTACGCAACAACCTGCCAACCAGAAAAACCATAAAATCAGCACGATCATACCTAAACCTCCACTACCCAAGCATCAAAGGAGTCAAATACATACATATAGTAGATGACGGCAGAAAAAGACCTGCACGGTCCCATCCAGTCTCTGCCCAACAAGATAACTCATATTTTGCTGCTTTTTGTGTATACCCTACTTTGATTTGTACCTGTGCTCTTCAGGGCACATACCGTACAAGTCTGTCCAGCACTATCCCCGCCTCCCAACCACCTGCCCCTCCTCCCAACCACCAGCTCTGGCACAGACCGTATAAGTCTGCCCAGCACTATCCTCACCTCCCAACCATCAGCCCTGCCTCCCAACCACCGGCTCTGGCACAGACCGTACAAGTCTGTCCAGCACTATCCCCGCCTCCCAACCACCAGTCCTGCTTCCCAACCACCGGCTCTGGCACAAACCGTATAAGTCTGCCCAGCACTATCCCCACCTCCCAACCACCAGCCCCGCCTCCCGATCTTGACTAAGCTCCTGAGGATCCATTCCTTCGGCACAGGATTCCTTTATGCTTATCCCACGCATGTTTGAATTCCGTTACCGTTTTCATTTCCACCACCTCCCGCGGGAGGGCATTCCAAGCATCCACTACTCTCTCCGTGAAAAAATACCTCCACTTATGCATCTAGCTTTTCCTACTTAAGCGCACAACTATGGAACGTACTACCAAAAGTAGTAAAAACTACGCTCGATCACCTAAATTTCCGGAAACTACTAAAGACAGACCTGTTCAGAAAAGCATACCCCACCGACCCAACATAAAAAACCTGGGTACCTGCGACACAACGTAACCAAAGACCGTAATGGACATACCCTAACTCTTCCTCTCCCTCTCTAGTTCCCCCAATTGTATTTACCATACATGTAACCCATTCTACCACAATTTCACCTTGTATTGTTCATACCGGTATTTGTTCAAACCGGAATCGGCTAACGCCGTTTACGGTACTATGTAAGCCACATTGAGATACAAATCTAACAAATAATAATAATAAAAGAACCAATTTTATTAACTTGAACAACTTTTCTATACCCCAAATTGGGTTTTAAATAAAAAAGTAGCTTATACTTACCATCTGTCTAGTTACTGGGTCTCGAAATCCTTTTAGTTTCCATTCCTCTCCATAGGTTAGGAGACTAGCAGGCTTATTTTCAAACGAGAAGGGCGCCCATCTCTCGACAAAAATCGGGAGATGGGCGTCCTTCTCCCAGGGTCACCCAAATCGGCATAACCGAAAGCCGATTTTGGGCGTCCTCAACTGCTTTCCGTCGCGGGTACGACCAAAGTTCAAGGGGGCGTGTCGGAAGCATAGCGAAGGCGGGACTGGGGCGTGCCTAACACATGGGTGTCCTTGACCGATAATGGAAAAAAAGAAGGGCGTCCCTGACAAGCACTTGGGCGAGTTGGTCCATTTTTTTCTTACGACCAAGTCTCAAAAAGATGCCCAAACTGACCATATGTCTACCGGAGGGAATCGGGGATGACCTCCCGTTACTCCTCCAGTGGTCACCAACCCCCTCCCACCCTAAAAAAAAAAAAAACTTTTAAAATATTTTTTGCCAGCCTCTATGCCAGCCTCAAATGTCATACTGTTGCATCCCTACCTTGCTCCTCGGGCAGCGGCCATATTGGAAAGATCATCTGAGCAGTAACCATTTTGGGTAGAGCATCTGAAGGGCAGCCATCTTGGGAGGATCGTTTGAGGATCAGCCATCTTCGGTAGCTCATCTAGGAGGCAGCCATCTTGAATGTCTTTTGGGTGTGCCCTATGAGATCTCTCGCCTCTCAGCTGAGACCACGTTCCTACTACTACTACTACTATTTAGCATTTCTATAGCGCTACAAAGCATACGCAGCGCTGCACAAACATAGAAGAAAGACAGTCCCTGCTCAAAGAGCTTACAATCTAATAGACAAAAAATAAATAAAGTAAGCAAATCAAATCAATTAATGTGAATGGGAAGGAAGAGAGGAGGGTAGGTGGAGGCGAGTGGTTACAAGTGGTTACGAGTCAAAAGCAATGTTAAAGAGGTGGGCTTTCAGTCTAGATTTAAAGGTGGCCAAGGATGGGGCAAGACATAGGGGCTCAGGAAGTTACTACTACTACTACTATTTAGCATTTCTATAGCGCTACAAGGCATACGCAGCGCTGCACAAACATAGAAGAAAGACAGTCCCTGCTCAAAGAGCTTACAATCTAATAGACAAAAAATAAAGTAATCAAATCAATTATTGTGTACAGGAAGGCGGAGGGTAGGTGGAGGCAGGTGGTTACAAGTGGTTACGAGTCAAAAGCAATGTTAAAGAGGTGGGCTTTCAGTCTAGATTTAAAGGTGGCCAAGGATGGGGCAAGACGTAGGGGCTCAGGAAGTTTATTCCAGGCGTAGGGTGCAGCGAGACAGAAGGCGCGAAGTCTGGAGTTGGCAGTAGTGGAGAAGGGAAGGGAGAAGGGATTGGAGACCTATTAAAGAGCTGGCCTGGGACACCATCTTTGCTTCGGCTTCTATCTTGTTAGAGGTTTGGTGCTGGTGATTGAGCGTTCTGCCGGTTTTTCTGTTGATGCTGACTTGGATTGAACCTGACCATTCTCTGCTTGCTGCCTGCCCTGACCTGTGGATTGAACCTGACCATTCTCTTTTTTTTTTTTTTTTTCTTTTTTTTTAATCTTTTATTTATCAGTTTCAACATACAATATAGGAGTAGCTCCCAATTGAAAAACATACAAAGCAACTATTTTAAATTTCAAACAGAATGTTTCAACCTTTAACCTGTTGCGAATTTCTAATACAACTCTTCGTCTCCTTACGCTTCCTTCCCTTCCCCCCTCCCTTCCCCATCCCCTCCCTGTGGTGGCTTAACCTAATCTTTTGACTGTTCATAGAGTGACCAAATTTTTGTGAAGGCCATCATAGAGCCTCTCCGCAGTGCTGTAAGCTTCGACATTTGGTAGAAATACTCCACCTTTCGTAGCACCATGTCGGTCCCCGGTATTTCCACTTGTTTCCAGGCCCGGGCCAAAACCAGCTTTGCTGCTACAAAATATTGAATGGCCAACTTGTGTTGCCAGCTAGGTATTCTTGCAGGCTTAAAGTGGAGGAGGCAGCTTTCCGCTTCACAGGTATAAATCTTTTGAGTCACTTTATTGACCTCCTCTATCACTTTTGCCCAATAAGCTTTTACTTTTTCACAGTCCCACCAGACATGTAAAAACGTGCCCGCTTGGCCACATTCCCGCCAGCATTGACCCGATACCCCTGGATACATTTTCTGCAGCCTAATGGGGGTATAATACCACCAGTATAACATTTTAAATCCATTTTCGCTCGCAGACTGTGCTGGGGATGGCTTGAGTAAGTACTTATAATTTCGTTTCCACATTATCTGGGGGTAAGTGCGCTGCAATGCCGTTTCCCATCTTGCCTGGTAAAACACCTGAGGATCAGTGCGTCCCAGCAGAGCTAGATATATACGTGTTATGCTACCCTTACCTCCCCCTTTACGCATCGCTATTTCCAGTGCTGTTTCTTCCAGCTCCAGTTCGTCCTGGGCTCGCCTCCTAATAAAATTGCGAAGACCGCAATAGTATACCAAGTCCCTCTCTACCAACCCATATTCTGCTTGAAGTTCCGCAAAGCCCACCACTTCTCCCTCTCCCCATAATTGACCTAGGGTACGTAATCCCGCCTGTGACCAAATCTGGAAGGCCTTTTCAGATTTACCCGAAGGAAATCCTCTCGTCCACCTGATTGCTGTTTGCCTATAATACTTGCGTTCCGGGAACATCTTCTTCCTAATCTGGTACCAGGTCGATAAGATATGTTTCACTCCCAATGGGACCCTCTTAATTATTGGCGTCAACTCTTCCCCTGGGATCCATAGGATGTCCTCTATCTCTTTCCGGCCCAACCATGCCCGTTCCCAATGTAACCATTTCTTCATTGCCCCTGGTGCCCATTCTGTTAAAATTCTTAACTGTGCTGCTTGATAATATAAATAAAAGTTGGGGACTCCCATCCCTCCCCTCTCATGCGGTTGATACATCATCGTCCGTTTTACACGCGGGGGGCGTTTCTTCCAGATATATGTAAAAACTTTTCGCCTGAGTTTAACAAAAAAAATGTTAGGAATCGGGACAGGAAGCGCCATGAAAAGATACAGTAGCTTGGGAAGTATCATCATCTTTACCGCAGAGATACGTCCCTTCCATGAGATATTAAGCCCTTCCCATCTATCGAGTTCCCTAAAAAGTTCATCTATTTTTTGGGGGAAATTCGCGTGAAAGAGATCCCCTATTCTTGGTGTTATCTGTACTCCCAAATATCTGATCGAGCTCTTAGCCCACACAAATGGAAATGCTGCCTGAAGGTCCGGTAGATCGCTAGGGGGTATTGTTAGATTTAAGAAAACTGATTTTGTCAAGTTAGGCTTGAATCCTGATAGCTGCCCATAGTGTGTCAAATGTTCTATTATCCGGGTCACTGACTGTTCCGGCTGGGAAAGAGTGAGTAATATGTCATCTGCAAATAACATAATTTTATGTTCCCTCATGCCCTTCACTATCCCCTTTACCATTGCATCCCTTCTAATCTTACAGGC
This sequence comes from Microcaecilia unicolor, assembly GCF_901765095.1. Classification (NCBI taxonomy): domain Eukaryota; kingdom Metazoa; phylum Chordata; class Amphibia; order Gymnophiona; family Siphonopidae; genus Microcaecilia; species Microcaecilia unicolor. The sequence continues at coordinate 7,525,055 of NC_044031.1, forward strand.
CAATGGCTCCAAAGATAGAGCAAACAGGAGGGGGGATAGTGCACATCCCTGTCTGGTGCCCCGCCATATATTAAACGTTCTCGTATAAGACCCATTTACTTTAATTGTGGCCAGTGGGGCCTGGTATATTAACCGTAACCAGGTGAGATATCTCCCTTTTATCCCTACTCGCCTAAATACTGCGAACATGAAGGTCCAATCCACCCGATCAAATGCCTTTTCGGCATCTATCGAAAGCAATACTGCGGGTGTTGGTTCCTCTTCTACTTGCTGTATAATGTGTAATAAGCAACGGATATTATCGAATGTCTGGCGACCTGTTATAAATCCCGCCTGATCCCCATGTATCACACCAGGCAATTTTTCTTGCAATCTGCGAGCCAAAATTTTTGTAAAAATCTTATAATCTACATTCAGTAGAGAAATTGGCCTATAGGAGCCACAAAGCTGAGGATCTTTCCCTGGTTTTAATAGCAGGGTAATCGCAGCTAGTCTCCACGAATAGGGCAGCTCACGCGCATCTTCTAGGGAATTAAATAGTTTCAACAGTAGTGGCGCCAGATGTTTACTAAATAGCTTATAAAATCTCACAGTAAACCCGTCTGGGCCTGGGGCCTTGCCAGTTGCCATATCCCCTATCGCCCATTTGATATCTTCCAGCGTTATAGGGGATGAGAGAGATTCTGACTCTCCTTCTTGCAGCTGGGGGACCTCAATCTGTCCCAAATATTGCTCGCTTGTGGCATCCTCAGCTGTGTGTTCCAGTTCATACAATTTAGTATAGTAATTTAAGAAGGTCTCCTGTATCTCTTCTGTTTGTGTAACCAGTTCTCCAGTTGGAGTTTGAATACCCCCAATATAATTGCGTTGAGCCAGTTTTTTAAGTTTGCATGCCAGCAGCCTACTCGCCTTGTCCCCAAATTCAAAGTGCTCCTGCTGTGCACTCTGCAGTTGGGCCGCTATATCTGCCATTTGGAGTTCATTAAGCTTGGATCTCAACTGTTGCATCTTTTCTAATTCCGCTACCTCCGTGGGGTTTTCTTTATGTTTATGCTCTAAGGTGAGGAGTTCAGTTCTAATACCATTCTCCTCTTCTGCACGATTTTTATTTATATGTGCCTTCAATGCAATCAATTTCCCTCTGATCACCACTTTAAGCCCCTCCCACACGCTGGCTGGGTGTACCTCTCCTGTATCATTAAATTCAATGTATTCTGTAATGTATTGTTCTATTGTTGGGATATTCTTCATCTCATATAGGAGCATCTCATCTAGCCGCCAGTATCGTGTGCCCACTCGTTTCACTCCTAAATTCAATGTCATGGTCACCGGAGAATGGTCGGACCACGTGCGGGGTTCAATGTCTATCTCCTGAACTTTATTAGCAACTGTCACCTCCCCCATCCAGGCATCTATTCTTGAATAAGATTTATATTGGGAGGAGTAGTAGGTATAATCTTTTTCGGAGCCATGGTGTGACCGCCAGAGGTCCACCAGTCCCCATCTGGCCATAAAACCTTTGAATAATTTCCTATCAGCTTTTGCGTAAGTCGCCTGTCCCGTGGAGTTATCCAGGGGGGGATGAATAGTGAGGTTCAGGTCACCCCCTATTAATAGATGTCCCTGCTGATAATCTTGTAGTAAACGCTCTACACGCTCAAGGAATGGGCCTTGTCCTTGATTGGGTGCGTATAGATTAAGAATGGTGTACTGAATATTATATAAGGAGGCCACTATCAGGAGGAATCTACCCTCCTTATCAGAGACAGTTTTGTGGATCTGCCACGGGTGCCTGCCTGAGAACGCTGTTAGGACCCCCCTCTTTTTGGAATTCCCACTACAGGAGGAAAACATTATCATGGGAAAACGTTTATGACAAACTAACTTTTCATAACTTTTCTTAAGATGTGTCTCCTGGAGCAAGACCAGGTCTGCTTGAAGGCGTAACATTTCTTTAAAGGCTAACTTACGCTTCATGGGGGAGTTGAGGCCCCTCACATTTAATGTTACACATTTGAACACCCTATCAGCCATTCTTTTTCGTATTGCAGGTTATATAACCACCACCTTATGCCCTCTCCCTTCCCTCCCTCCTTTAACCCCCCTCCCCCCTTCCCCACAAACCATATATGACATGTCCCTGTCCCCGACTGGGACATGACTTTTGGAGAAGTGACTTAGCTTCCCGATTCTAGCCTCAGCTCTCTAAATGAGTCTGTTTCTTATTTTGCTGTCAACCATAACATCATCAAACTTTCTTGTATTCTGTTCTCCTGTGGCAACGATATTCCGCTTATAATCCAGCTTGTGTTAGTTGCTCACGACTTCCTGTTTGTTGTAGCCGTAAGCCCTGACGTCTGCCGTCTCAGGCGCCCTCGTCCTTGGGACACCCGCTGCCATTTCGATTTAGATCTTTGAGGGGCCTCGACCGGTGTTCGTGCCTGTGTCGGATCGCTTGTTGTGTCTTGTCCCAGATAATCTTGGGCATCTTCTAATGTCACCACTCGGCGCTGTTTTCCCGCCTGGGAGAAGACTAGTGCAAAAGGGTATTGCCATTTATATTTAACCCCTTCTGCTCGGAGTCGCTCAGTTAATGGCCGCAGTGCACTTCTTCTTTTCAAAGTTGTAGCTGAAAGGTCCTGAAAAATCTCTATGGGAAACGTTTCCCAGGTTATTGGACTGCTCAGTCTCGCCTTATGCATAATGTCTTCTTTCATTTTAAACTCGGAGAAGCATGCCACTATGTCTTTGGGCACATTGGCCCTTCGCTGACCCATTGCCCTGTGTGCTCTCTCCAGTCTGATGGTATTAGGCGCGATTGTCTGCTCTGGTGTGGATAGGAGGTGGGCAGCTATTTTTTGTACTACCAGTTCGCAGTTGACAAATTCTGGCACCTCCGGCAGGCCTCGAATTCTTATGTTGGAACGCCGACTCCTGTTCTCCAGATCCTCCACCTTATCGGTGAGGAATCTGAGCTCCGTTTGTTGCTCGGACAGACGGTTCTCCACCCCATTAAGGGAGTCTGCCTGCTCTTCTAGGCCTGCTTCAGCTTCGCTGACTCTGGTGCCCAGTTCTGAAATCTCTCCGCGGAGATCTGCACCTAGCTGTGCGAAGTCGCGGCGCATCTCCTTAATTTCCGATTTAATATCTTGAAACCAGATTTGGAGTTGTTCCCATTTGTCTGGCGGCATTTCGTTTCCCCCCTTGTCTCCAGGGATATCTGTATTCATCACTGCACGCGGCCGCGTGGTGTCTTCGCCATCAGTCTGTTCTCCGGCCTGCATGTTTTTTGCCGCCTCCCGTTGACGGTACGAGAAAGCCGTCAAATCTGTGGTTTTCGGTCCCGAAGTTGACATTATTGGGGTCGCGTTCGGCTCTCGTTTCACTATCGCTGATTTAAATACGCTATTAGAACAGTTTGCTCTCCTAATATGCTCTTTATGAGGCTGATGTTCGGGAGCTTCTGTTTTTTCAGTCCGCCATTACAGAGCGTGACGTCACTTCCCGAACCTGACCATTCTCTGCTAGCTGCCTGCCCTGACCTGTGGATTAAACCTGACCATTCTCTGCTTGCGGCCTGCCCGATCTGTGTTCCGGATCTGTTCTACTCCTGCCTGAAACGGCTGGTGGCCGTCCGACCCCGACAGTATCTGGAAGTCCTGGTGGCCACCTGCACCTGGAGGCTCAACTCCCGGGGAACGGTGGTCGCTTCCCAGGTGAAGCTAGGGGTTGTCCGGCAACACATACCCAGCTCCATGACAGCAGTATGCAGGTGCCTGGAGCATTTAGTGGATGCAGTGCACTTCAGGCAGGCGGACCCAGGCCCATCCCCCACCCTACCTGTTACGCTTGTGGTGGTAAATGTGAGCCCTTCAAAACCCACCAGAAACCCACTACCCACATGTAGGTGCCCCCCTTCACCCCTTAAGGCTATGGTAGTGGTGTACAGTTGTGGGGAGTGTTTTTTTTTTTGTGGGGGGGGGGGGCTCAGCACACAAGGTAAGGGAGCTGTGCATCTGGGAGCAAATTCTGAAGTCCTCTGCAGTGCCCCCTAGGGTGCCCGGTTGGTGTCCTGGCATGTCAGGGGGACCAGTGCACTTCGAATGCTGGCTCCTCCCACGACCAAATGGCTTAGATTTGGTCGTTTCTGAGATGGACGTCCTCGGTTTCCGTTATGGCCGAAAATCGGGGACGACCATCGCTAAGGTCAACCTAAATTTCACGATTTGGGCGTCCCTGACCGTATTATCGAAACGAAAGATGGATGCCCATCTTGTTTCGATAATACGGGTTTTCCCCACCCCTTCGCCGGGACGTCCTGCAAGGACGTGCTCAGGAAAACGTGGGCACCCCTTTCGATTATGCCCCTCCAAGTTAATTTAATTGTCTCTGAACTCAGGGGTGAACTGTGAGTTTGAGGTATTTTGCCACAGATAATAGTAAAGCTCGCAGGGCCCTCAGACTCAGCAGCTACATTAAGTTTAGGGAGAGTCTCATACTAGTTGGGGGACAGAGACTGCTAGAGGAGGGAGAAATTATAGGCAAAAATGTACAAATAAAGAATGCAGAATTTTTAAAAATCTGTGTGTGGCATTCCCCCAGAAATAATAACCTGTATGAAGCAGAAGTTACATTCCCCAAAACCAAGAGAATAAATCCAGCTGAAATCTAATGCATTCTGAGCACCTCCCCGTGTCCCTAAGTGTGTTTCTGGTTTCTGTTTCAGATGCGGGTGACGTTTGAGGAGATCGCTATCTATTTCTCCCAGGAGGAGTGGGAGTATTTAGATGAAGGGCAGAAGGAGCTTTACAGGGAGGTGATGAAGGAGAATCATGAGACTCTGATGTTTCTAGGTAAGGATTACATTGTCTGCATTTTTAGCAGACTTTCCCCCTGACTCCAGCTCCTGCGTTGCTTTGTCTGGATCGGTACCTGAGATTGGTTCTTTGGGTCTTTTTGCTTGAGACCAGCCCCTGCCAGACAATCTGAGTATCTATCCTGTGCTTATGATGAGAACAGGCGACTGAGAACAAATTTCTTGTTATTCCCCATCTTAAAATCCCTTTTACAGGCAGTGTGTGAGTCTTAGTACAGGAAGCCTGAGTGACGTCTACACCAGATAAAGAATGATTGAGAGATGACCCACTCTATATACATAAGACCCAGATCCTCCTCCCTCTTCCTCGCCTCTTACCCGTGTGTCTCCCATCCCCAGTCTATGAGATCCCCTCTCCCTCTCTCACTCCCTGTATGGATCCCCAGTTACCAATAACCACCTCTCCTCCCTCCTTCTCTTGAATCTCTAAAATTGCTGAATTGATTATCTGAACCTGTACATAATAAGCATTTGTTTTTCTAATATGATTTTATTTTTTAAAATGTTTTGACTTAAAAAAAATAAAATGCTCGATATGGATGCACAAGCTAGTGTGATCGGCTGAAAAGGTACCAAAAGTGGGGTTTGTGACTTACTTATGCTACAAGATAGAGCGATACCGCCCTGTTGCATCTATCCCACTAGCAGTCAAACTGATGGAGAGCATGGTGACCAAAACAGCTTACTGATTACATGGACAAGTTCTCAATACTACATGAATCACAATCAGGATTCCACCCCCTCCATAGCACTGAAACTGTGCTAGTCACTCTCCTGGCCAAATTCAATTACGAAATAGCTACAGGTAAAAGCATACTTCTCCTCCAATTCGACATGTCGTGCGCATTCGACATGGTAAACCACAATATACTACATCGGAATTGGTGGAAATATACTCAGCTGGCTCAAGGGTTTTCTAACCACCAGAACATACCAAGTGAAAGGAATCCTGTTCAGAAGGAATGAATCCTCAGGAGCTTAACCAAGATTGGATAGCAGAGCCGGTAGTGGGAGGCGGGGCTGGAGGTTGGGAGGCGGGGATAGTGTGGGGCAGACTTATACGGTCTGTGCCAGAGCCGGTGGTGGGAGGCGTGGATAGTGCTGGGCAGACTTATACGGTCAGTGCCAGAGCCGGTGGTGGGAGGCGGGGATAGTGCTGGGCAGACTTATACGGTCAGTGCCAGAGCCGGTGGTGGGAGGCGGGGATAGTGCTGGGCAGACTTATACGGTCTGTGTCAGAGCCGGTGGTGGGAGACGGGGATAGTGCTGGGCAGACTTATATGGTCTGTGCCAGAGCCGGTGGTGGGAGGCGGGGATAGTGCTGGGCAGACTTATACGGTCTGTGCCCTGAAGAGCATAGGTACAAATCAAAGTAGGGTATACACAAAAAGTAGCACACATGAGTTGTCTTGTTGGGCAGACTGGATGGACCATGCAGGTCTTTTTCTGCCGTCATCTACTATGTTACTATGTAAATTCAAACATATCACCACTGTGGAAAGCAGATTGCGGAGTACCTCAAGGATCACCACTATCACCAATACTTTTCAACATAATGATGATCCCACTGGCTAAGTCCTTATCCAATCAAGGTCTCAACCCATTCATCTACGCAGACGGTGTCACAATATACATTCCCTTCAGACATGATCTGACAGATATCACCAATGAAATCAAGCTCGGTCTGAACACTATGGACTCATGGGCAAACTCATTTCAACTGAACACTGACAAAACACACTGCCTCATCCTCTCATCTCAACACAATACGTACAAACCCACAACCATAAACACCCCAGACCACACCCTCCGTATCTCAGCCTGAAAATACTTGGCATTACAATCGACCGCAACCTTACACTTGGGAGCTAAGTGAACTCAACAACAAAGAAAAAGTTCCACTCAATGTGGAAACTTAAACACGTAAAACCTTTCTTCCCGAGGGAAATATTCCATAACCTAATACAATCAATGGTACTAAGCCATGCAGACTATTGCAAAGGAATCTATGCGGGATGTAAAGAACAACTCACAAAGAAACTCCAGAACGCTCAAAACACAGCAGCCAGGTTGATATTTGGTAAAACACGATTCGAAAGTGCCAAATCCCTCCGAGAAAAACTGCATTGGCTCCCAATTAAAGAACGTATTACATTTAAAATCTGCACCCTGGTCCACAAAATTGTCTACGGCGAAGTCCCAGGCTACATGACAGACGTCATAGATCTACCAACCAGAAACACAACCAGATCATCACGAACATACCTAAACCTCCACTACCCAAACTGCAAAGGACTCAAATACAAAGCAACCTACGCATCCAGCTTCTCCTATATAAGCACACAACTATGGAACTCACTGCCAAAAGCTGTGAAAACAACCTACGACCATCTAAACTTCCGGAAATCACTAAAAACCAACCTGTTCCAAAAGGCATACCCTACCGACCCAACATAAACGCCTACACTCTGCAACACAGCAAAACCAAAGCTCGTAATGGACACTATATAACCTCTCCTCTCTTCAATCCCCATTGTGCCTGAACCTTAATCGACCACAACATCACCATGTATTTGTTTCTCTACCGGACTTGGCGAACGCCTTTACGGTACTATGTAAGCCACATTGAGCCTGCAAATAGGTGAGAAAATGTGGGATACAAATGTAACAAATAAATATCAACTGCATAATCCTGCAAAATTTCAGCCTCAGTTATAGACTAATTACATCTTTAATAAATTAGAAATGTTTTTCAATATGAAAGTAATTAACCCCAGAAACCACATACCTCACAACACTGACCCTATAGTACACACCCTATAGTATACAAAACTTTCAAAATTGGAAGTTGCCCCTCCAAACTTTTGTGGCCTTCTTATCTTCTTGGGCAGTACCGGGACAGACAGAGAGGGGACTCCTAATTCTGGATGAGAACTTCCTGGAATAACTCATGGAGAGGGACAGTCACAGCCTCTCTAGGAGGAGACTCATAGTCCAGAACCTCAAGCATCTTGAATCTGGGCTAGTTTCTCCACCTCTACAAGAAATGAAATAGCAGTTGGGACCATGATTCTGATCGTGCCTTATTGGCCTCGTTAGATCTGGTTCCCTCTTCTTCTGGAGTTATCCACTGAAGAACTATGGAAACTGAAGTGTTTTCTGGCCCTCATCATGCAGAATAAGGGATCTATTCTGTATCCCAACCTTGAGTCTCTGGCCCTCACAGCCTGGATGTTGAGAGCCTAGAATTTGCTTCCTTAGATCTTTCCGAGGGTGTCTCCCAGGTCTTGCTGGCTTCCAGGAAAGATTCCACTAAGAGGTGTTACTCTTTTAAATGGAGGAGGTTTGCCATCTGGTGTGAAGACAAGGCCCTAGATCCCCTTTCTTGCCCTACACAGTCCCTGCTTGTATACCTTCTACACCTATCCAAGTCTGCTCTCAAGACCAACACCTTAGTGCAATTAGTGCCTATCAACTTGTAGAGAGTCTCTGGACAGTAGTTCACTTCATGAGAGGTTTGCTTTTGTCAAAGCCCTCTGTCAGACTTCCACCTGTATCATGGGACCTCAACGTCATTCTCACCCAGCTGATGAAAGCTCTTTTCAAGCCACTGAATTCCTGCCATCTGAAGTACTTGACCTGGAAGGTCACTTTCTTGGTGCTGTTACTTCAGCTTGTAGAGTCAGTGAGCTTCAGGCCTTAGTAGTAGATGCACATACTAAGTTTGATCACAACAGAGTAGTCCTCCGTACGCACCCTAAGTGCCTGCCTACGGAGGTGTCTGATTTTGATCTGAACCAGTTGATTGTTGTCAACATTGTTTCCCTAACCTCATGCCCATTCTGGCGAGAGCGCCTTGCACGCCTTGGATTGCAAGCGAGCATTGGCCTATTACATGGAGCAGACTTGGCCCCACAGACAGTCCGCCCAATCTTTTTTCATTTCTTTTGATCCCAACAGGATAGGAATCGCCATCGGGAAACACACAATCTCTAAGTGGCTGGCAGATTGCATTTCTTTCACTTATGCCCAGGCTGGGCTGACGTTGGGGGGGGGGGGGGTCATGTCACTGCTCACAGTGTCAGATCCATGGCTGTGTCGGTAGCCTACTTGAGGTCAGCTTCCATTGAAGAAATTTGCAAGGTTGCAATATGGTCTTCAATCTACATATTCACATCTCATTATTGCCTTGAGCAGGACATCCGATGTGTCTGTCGGTTTGGACAGACAGTACTGTAGGATCTGTTTGGGGTCTAGTATCCAACTCTACCATCCTAGGCCTGTTTTTGTTCTGTTCCAACTGTGAGAATTATGACCTGCTTGTCCTCGGAGAAAGCAAAGATACTTTCACCTGTAGCAGGTATTCTCCGAGGAGCTTATATTCTCACAAACCCTCCCACTTCCCCTTGGAGTTGTCTCCTCTTTCTTCTTTTTTTATGTTGTAGTATTTAACTGCGGTAACCGCGTTCTCGCGGCGGGCAGGAAGGCACGCATAAATATGCACGAGTGAAATACTCTTTGCATAATATATGAAACTTATCTGAAAAAATGGTCTTTCAATGGGAAACAAATGTAGCTGCTGGTCAACAATCAGCTTTATTAAATTTAAATATAAATTGTCCCAGTGTAGCTTTTGCAGGAAGGGTGTGATGTGGTCACGCCACTTGCAGCCTTCTATCAGTCGTGCTGCAGCATTCTGAATTAGTTGGAGCTGATACAAACTGTTTTTGGTTTGGCCAGGAGACAATCCTGAACTTTTCCTTGACCAGGAATGTGTTCACGGCCCATAGGTCTAGGGTGGGATGGATGCCTCCTCCCCCCCCCCCCCCCCCCCCCCCCCACCACCACACACACACATTTTCTTTGGTACAAGGAAGTACCTGAAATAGAATCTTTTTCCCTGCCTCCCCTGATGGAACAGACTCGACTGCATGGGCCTTTAGGAGGACGGAGAGTTCCCCTCCAAGTACCTCCTTGGTCTTTATCATCAATGCAAGGTGTAACTGAGACGGATTATTTGAAGAACCCACCAGTCAAAAGTTACAAGGGACCACCTTTCCTAGAAAAAAATCAGCTTCCCCCCACAACCGGCAGGTCATGCAGAATGATCACTTTTAGTGCAGAAATGCTCTGCTGGAGCCAGTCAAAAGCTCACCCCTTGCTTTTTATTTTTATTTTATGTATTGGGATTTACTAACTGCCTTTATGAAGATATTCACCCAAGGCGGTGTACAGCAGGTACAGTTTTTCACATAAAATTTACAATTTTGTTAACAGCATAAAAAATAGTAAAATAACCAAGTATAAACATAAACGGTCCACAAAATTATCTACGGCGTAGTCCCAGGATACATGACAGACCTCATAGATCTACCAACCAGAAACAGAATCGGATCATCATGATCATACCTAAATCTACATTACCCAAATTGCAAAGGACTTAAATACAAAGCAACTTACGCATCCTGCTTCTCCTACATAAGCGCACAACTATGGAATGGACTCCCAAAAGCTGTGAAAACAATCCATAACCACCTAAACTTCAGGAAATCACTAAAAACCAACCTCTTCAAAAAGGCTTACCCCACCGATCCACCATAAATCCCCACACCCAGCAACACAGCATTACCAATGATTGTACTGGACAATATACAATCTTCATTCCCTCGACCCTCATGATGCCTGATACACACCTACCTCATTTGACCACAACATAACCTTGTATTTGTTATCAACCGATTTGGCGAACGCCATTATGGTACTTTGTAAGCCACATTGAGCCTGCAAAAGGTGGGAAAATGTGGGGTACAAATGTAATAAATAAATAAAATACAATAAACGAGGTAAACTTGAAAACAGTAAATTGAAACCTAATAATAGGTTTGCTGGGAAGCCAGCTGGGCTTTGGGCACACGCTGATGAGAAGAATGAGCACTCTGGGGCTGAGCCTGGCAAGAAGGAGTGTACCTATGCCTCTGTGAGTAGTAGGGACCCCGATCCGACGCCCAAAAAAATCTCCTGGAAGATGAAGAGGGTGAAGAAGGCGCCCGGTGGGGAAAGGGTATCAGTGGTGAAACCATACTATCTTCCCTCCAAACAGGTTATCTTCCTGGCATCTGGCATCTGCCAATCTCTGCTAGACCGCCAGGTCCAAGTCCGAGGCATGCAGCCGTGAGAGTCTGAATATTGCTATACTTTAGGCAGAGATCCTGGACGCCACATCAAAAGTGTCGTAGGCACCTCTGGCCAAGAACTTACGACACACCTTTTGCTGCTTGGCCAACCTGCTCTGGTGGGAGAGAATCCGCCAAATCCATCTTACTGTGTACCGAGTTCTGCAAGTAAAAGCTTGTGTAGATCTGGTATGACTGAATACGGCAGACAAGCGTAGAGGCCTCATACATCTTCCACCCAAAAGAGTACAGGGTTCGAGCTTTCCTGCCTGGGGTCGCAGAAGAAAAGTCTCTAGAACTCCTGGCCCTGTTGAGCGCAGATTCCACCACCAGGAAGTAATGAGGCAACTGGGGCCTATTCAAACCAGGGGAACTCTGGATCCGGTACATAGTGTCAGTTTTCTTGGGGAGGATAGGGACCAACAGAGGGGACTCCCAGATCTTCCCCTGAATGTCTTGCAGGATCTTTTGAAGTGGTACCATCACAGCTTCTCTAGGGGAAAAGTCAAAGTCCGGGACCTCAAACATCTCAGTCCTGGGCTCGTCCTCCGTCTCCAAATGAATTGGATTGGCAGCCACCATTTCCCTGACAAAAGCTGGGAAGGAGAGGCTCTCAGGTGGAGACTTGCGTCTCTCCTCTGGTGGGAAGGGGTCAGATGGGATACCATAGGACTTCTCCAAGAAGTACCGAGGATCCTCATTGGTGTCAACAAAGAACTCCTCATAGGAGGTGTCACGGAATGGCCAGCCACCCACCTGGGGCTACCCTGCTGCCACTTAGAGGGTCTATACCCAGCATAGCTCAGGTCTGCCTGCACCTGCTGCTTGTGCTCTACACTAGCACCCTTCTCCCACCGACTGGGTCCCAACTGCCTCTGGGCGAGTCTCCCGCTTTTAAATTATCCCCGGTGATTTTCTAGGTTACTGGGGCTACACTCCAAGTGGTCCCATAGACCCAAAATACAAACCACCAGGATTCTTAGTCAGTCCAGACAAGCAGAGGCAACAAACTAAAAATGTTTATTGTCATGAAAAATTAGAACAATGAACAGTGGAGGAGTGGCCTAGTGGTTAGGGTGGTGGACTTTGGTCCTGGGGAACTGAGGAACTGAGTTCGATTCCCAGCACAGGCAGCTCCTTGTGACTCTGGGCAAGTCACTTAACCCTCCATTGCCCGCCGCATTGAGCCTGCCATGAGTGGGAAAGCGCGGGTTACAAATGTAACAAAAATAAATAAAAGGTGCAATCAGCAAACAGTAACAAGTAACTATGGATCAACTATCTAAACATTTGTTTACTATCTAAATAGTACTTGGGGAGTTTATTATTATTTATTGCACTTGTATCCCACATTTTCCCACCTATTTGCAGGCTCAATGTGGCTTACAAAGACCTGTTATGGCATTGCCATTCCAGGGTAAAAGATACAGTTGGTATTACAAAGAGATCAAGGGTACCAGAGAAGAACTGAGCAGACAGTTATAGAGGCATCATTCAGAGTAGGAGTGGAGTGGTGAAGTGTTATAGTTAAGCTATGGATTCTCGTGGTAGGCTTTGTTGAAGAGATAGGTTTTCAGAGATTTACGAAAGTCCGTGATTTCGTTGATTGTTTTCAAATTTATTGGTAGTGTATTCCACAGCTGTGTGCTCATGTAGGAAAAGCTGGTAGCATGTGTTAGTCTGTATTTTAATCCTTTGCAGCTGGGGAAGTGTAAATTAAGAAATGTGCGGGCAGATCTTTTAGCATTTCTGGGAGGTAGGTCAACGAGGTCTAGCATGTAAGTCGGGGCATCTCCGTAGAGGATTTTATGAACAATCGTGCAGATCTTGAATGTGGTTCATTCTTTAAGTGGGAGCCAGTGTAGTTTCTGTCTTAAGGGTTTTGCACTTTCATATTTTGTTTTTCCAAATATGAGTCTGGCTGCGGTGTTCTGGGCTGTTTGAAGTTTCTTGATATTTTGTTCTTTACAGCCGGCGTAGAGTGCGTTGCAATAGTCCAGGTGGCTTAGTACCATTGACTGTACCAGGTTGTGAAAGATGGATCTTGGGAAGAAAGATTTTACACTCTTAAGTTTCCACATGGAGTGGAACATCTTCTTAGTTGTATTCTTCACGTGGTTATCAAGTGTGAGATTTCGATCAAGGGTGACTCCAAGAATTTTCAGTGTATTTGAGATGGGACGGGATACATTTGGTATGGTTATGGTAGTGAATTTATTTGTGTTATGTTGTGAAGTGAGTATAAGGCATTGTGTTTTTTCTGCGTTAAGTTTTAACTGAAATGCCTCCGCCCAGGAGTGCATTATTTGGAAGCTTTGGTTGATCTCGTTGGAGATTTCCTTTGGGTCATGTTTAAACGGGATGTATATCGTGACATCATCTGCATATATGTATGGATTGAGGTTTTGGTTGGCTAGTAGCTTGGCTAAGGGTATCATCATTAGGTTGAAGAGGGTAGGCGAGAGGGGGGATCCTTGGGGAACGCCGCATTCAGGTGACCATTGGGCTGATATAGCCTCGTTAGTTGTTTACTTGGTATGATCTTGAGATCAGGAATCCTCTAAACCAGTTAAGAACGTTACCTCCATATAGCTGCTCACAGGTTATCAAATATAACTGTTCACAGGGCCTCAGCAAAGATATCTTTCTCTCTGTCCACCTTGGCTAATACTGTGGCAAAAGCCAATACATCCTAGATGAATTTGAGCGCCTGGACCAATTAGAGCTCAGAACAACAAGTTTTCAAAAGTGGCTGGCCACATCACTGCAGGTTACCTCTTATCTGTGTTAAGTAAAGAAGGAACAGTCGTTTCTCTGTAACAGCTTTAAACATAAACATGCACCACCTGCTGGCCAAACTAGAGAAATACACTTCAAGAAATAATACTGTTTTACAGGCTTAAAAAACCACTGTTTTGTCACAGGAAGGCTGAGTTCGAGCCTGCATCGAGAGGGATGAACCACCTCCTTGTCTGGAAGGGTGTCGAGGTGTAGGCTCCACCCTCGACTCCGGCAAAGCTTTCTCCATTGTTGAGGGGGTGCCCACATGGGTGGCTTGCGACACTGGTACCGCACACAGCATTGAAGACAAAGGCTTCACCACAGGCTGCAGGCCCTGTAGGACAGCAGTAAGAGACATTGCTAGTGCAAGAACCCCAAATGCACCGACAAGTGTTCATGGAGCAATGCCTGGATGTGCTCATCGAGGGCCACCATCGGAAAAGGCTGGGGCATCGGTTCAGAGGCAGCCTGCTGAACTATCGAGGTTGGTGCAGGCACCTGGTCCTAGCACCTCCTACTATGGTGGGCCAGTGCTCCTCCTGGTGCTGACGCTTTTCAGAGACCGGATCGATGCTTGCGCTTCTTGGCCTTTGCCCGATGGCAACCATCGACACTCCTCGGTGTCGACAAGTACAACATTGAATCCTCACACATCCTCTGTGATGGGTCTGATGCTAATCAGTTCTGGGGACCCTGCATAGCGTCCAGCAACATGGCAGGTGTAGACCCGCTCAATGCTCGTCCACTCTCAGTGTAAGGACTGGGTCTTGCAGCCATGGGACTGATGCACCTAATGCCAGTGGAAGTGCTGACGCTGAAATCAATGCCAACGTTGATGATTCGGACCAGGCTCCAAAACATTCTGCCGTTGAGCCTGTCTAGACAGCTGGGTTCTTTTCTGCATATGTAGGCAAAGAAGATAGCTGGAAGACATATGTTTAGGCCCCAGACACTGGAGCAGTGGCATAGCCATGGGAGGGCCCAGGCCCACCCAGTAACAGCACACCTATGATCCCCAAGCCCTGCCAGCTGAAAACACTCAACACTACTACTACTACTACTACTACTTAACATTTCTAGAGCGCTACTAGGGTTACGCAGCGCTGTACAATTTAACAAAGAGAGACAGTCCCTGCTCAAAGAGCTTACAATCTAATAGACAAGTGAACGGTCGGTCCGATAGGGGCAGTCAAATTGGGGCATTCTGGATTCACTGAACGGTAAGGGTTAGGTGCCGAACGCAGCATTGAAGAGGTGGGCTTTAAGCAAAGACTTGAAGACGGGCAGGGAGGGGGCTTGGCGTAAGGGTTCAGGAAGGTTGTTCCAAGCATAGGGTGAGGCGAGGCAGAATGAGCGGAGCCTGGAGTTGGCGGTGGTGGAGAAGGGTACTGAGAGGAGGGATTTATCCTGTGAACAGAGGTTACGGGCGGGAACGTAAGGGGAGATGAGGGTAGAGAGGTAGTGAGGGGCAGCAGACTGAGTGCATTTGTAGGTAAGAAGGAGAAGCTTGAATTGAATGCGGTATCTGATCGGAAGCCAGTGAAGTGACCTGAGGAGAGGGGTGATATGAGTATATCGGTTCTGGCGGAATATGAGACGTGCAGCAGAGTTCTGAACAGACTGAAGGGGGGATAGATGGCTAAGTGGGAGGCCGGTGAGGAGTAAGTTGCAGTAGTCCAGGCGAGAGGTAATGAGAGCGTGGACGAGAGTTCGGGTGGTGTGTTCAGAGAGGAAAGGGCGAATTTTGCTGATGTTAAAGAGGAAGAAGCGACAGGTCTTGGCTATCTGCTGGATATGCGCAGAGAAGGAGAGAGAGGAGTCAAAGATGACTCCGAGGTTGCGGGCAGATGAGACGGGGAGGATGAGGGTGTTATCAACTGAGATAGAAAGTGGAGGAAGAGGAGAAGTGGGTTTTGGTGGAAAGACGATAAGCTCGGTCTTGGACATGTTCAGTTTCAGGTGGCGGTTGGACATCCAGGCAGCAATGTCGGATAAGCAGGCCGATACCTTTGCCTGGGTCTCCGCGGTGATGTCTGGTGTGGAGAGATACAGTTGGGTGTCATCAGCATAGAGATGATACTGGAAACCATGAGATGAGATCAGGGAGCCCAGGGAAGAGGTGTAGATTGAGAAGAGAAGGGGTCCAAGGACCGATCCCTGGGGAACACCAACAGATAAGGGGATGGGGGTGGAGGAAGATCCATGAGAGTGAACTTTGAAGGTGCGGTGGGAGAGATAGGAGGAGAACCAGGAGAGGACAGAGCCCTGGAACCCAAATGAGGACAGTGTGGCAAGAAGTAAGTCATGATTGACAGTGTCAAAAGCGGCGGATAGATCCAGGAGGATGAGGATGGAGTAGTGGCCTCTGGATTTGGCAAGGAACAGGTCATTACAGACTTTAGAAAGTGCTGTTTCTGTCGAGTGAAGAGGGCGAAAACCGGATTGAAGCGGATCAAGGATGGCATGAGAGGAGAGAAAATCAAGGCAGCGGCTGTGGACTGCGCGCTCAAGTGTCTTGGAGAGGAAGGGTAGGAGGGAGATGGGGCGGTAGTTGGAGGGACAGGTAGGGTCTAGTGATGGTTTTTTGAGGAGGGGCGTGACTACAGCATGCTTGAAGGTGTCGGGGACAGTTGCAGTGGAGAGAGAGAGGTTGAGGATATGACAGATGGAGGGGGTGATAGTAGGAGAGATGGTGTTAAGTAAGTTGGTAGGGATGGGATCAGAGGAACAAGTGGTGCATTTTGAGGAGGAAAGAAGGCGGGCGGTTTCCTCCTCGGAGATATCAGGAAAGGAGGAGAAGGAGGTCTGGGTTGGTTGGTTGAGGGAGAGGGTTGAAGGGTGAAGAGGAGGAGGTGGCTTGGTAGTGAACTCAAGGTTGATCTTTTGTACCTTGTCGCGGAAGTAGTCAGCCAGTGATTGAGGAGAGAGTGACGGGGGGGTGGGACCTCTCCCTCCCGCATACCTTTTTAAATTACAGGTCTCTGCCGGCAGTAACTAATACATATACACTGCTCACACCGGCCCCACAGTCTTGCCTCTAACATGGCTTCCTGTTTCTGCATAGGTGGGAGTACATCGGAGGGGGAAGGCTGGGAGGCTGGTGCAAACAGTTTGTATCAGTCACTGCTGGCGAAGATTTGTTGTTTAAAAGGTACACTTGGTGAGGGGGGGGGGGGGGGTTGAGAGACCGGATATCCTGCAAGAGGGAGAGAACGAATTGCCTGTGAGGCAGGGGGAGAGGGTTCTTCTGCCCACCCAAAATTGGGTGTCTGGCTACACCCCTGAATGGCCACTGTTGGAAACAGGATACTGGGTTAGATGGACCATTGATCGGTATGTTTATTCTTATGACACCAAGAAAGGGTGTCTTTTCCCTTTGTTGACATGGAAGGAACAACAGCCATAGCCAAATCAAACGACTCAGTGGTGATTGAAGGAGGGGCAAAGCACCAGAAAAGACAGGCAAAGTTTCCCGTCCAGAGCAGAGGCCTGAAAGGACTTACACAAAAAAAAAAACTGAGAACTTAAGAGGGGAAAAACTGATCTAAAACAATAAGGGAAGGAGAAAAAGGTCCTGAAGTGAGACAAGACAAAATCGGGGGGGGGGGGGGGGGGGGGGGGGGGGGGGGGGAGAAATCCCTTAGGGAAGACACCAAAAGCTAGAAAAAACAAACTCACACACCAGACACTGTGAGGAGCTGCGGACAGCACGTTCTGTTCTCACGGCGGATGAAGAGAAACAGCTGGTTCCGCACTCACGCCGCAGGCAGGGTAGGGCGACACTCACGCATTCACAGTGGGACATATACGCTTTAAAAAACGCTCCACATCAGGTGACGTAGATGATGTCACCCACACATGATAATATGGCCTGCTCGTCCTTGGAGAACATTTTTTACACATCTTTTCTCTCAGTAATTTATGCTTGATTGCCACTGCTTTCTCCTGTATAGAAAAAGTTTTAGTCGTATGGGAAGATTTTTTGTTTTTTGCTGTCAAATGTGTATTGTGTTTGTATATTGAAACTGCATTGGACAAGTTTTGCCAGAAGTAAGATATAAATGTCAAATTAAATTAAACAAGACTGACAAAGGAGTGAAACAGCAGCAGAAATGGAGGTGGGGGAGAGGAGAGTCGATCTGATAGAAGAGGCTGAAAGCGGGAGTCAGGAAAGTCAGGCTGGTGCTGAAAGCAGGGACGCTCAGGGAGAGTCAGGTTGGCACTGGATGTTTAATGTGGTTTTTTTTTATATCCAGCAGAAAATGAGGTGACAGAGGAAGAAGTGAAGGAGACAAATAGAGAAGGACGTCCTTTAAAATGGAAACTTCGCCCAAGACATGTCAGTGTTTACGAAGGGATAGAGAGGGGAGAATCTGGCAGAAGTCGGCAGGAATCACAGAGGAAGCAGAGAGACCGTGCAGGAGACTCGCCAGATGGAGTCACTGTGTGTGAGAGAAGTGACAGCGAGCTCAGAAACATCCCTAAGCACAGGAGACACCCGAGAGTGAAGGTACCCTCCCAAAATAATAGCAGTGAGCAACTGACCTCCAACCTCCATCACAAAGAGGGGAAAGGGAAGAAATCTCTTCGAGCAGAAAGGACTGACCCCTTAGAAGGGCTTCCTAGGTCTCTTGAATGCACTGAGTGTGGAAGACATTTTTCTTATAAACATTCACTAATCGCACACCT
Source organism: Microcaecilia unicolor (assembly GCF_901765095.1). NCBI lineage: Eukaryota > Metazoa > Chordata > Amphibia > Gymnophiona > Siphonopidae > Microcaecilia > Microcaecilia unicolor. The sequence continues at coordinate 7,543,574 of NC_044031.1, forward strand.
GAAAACACACACTGCAGCAAGGTCTGGAGACATTACCCTAGAAAGATCTTTGATGTCTTGTGTATGTACTGAATGTGGTCAATCTTTCAGTCATATCGGTAACCTAAGACGACACCAGAAACTCCACACAGGTGAGAGACCATTTCGGTGTACCGAATGTGGGAAATGTTTCCATCATATGTATTCCCTAAGAACTCACCAGAAACTCCACACAGGTGAGAGACCATTTCAGTGTACTGAATGTGGGAAATGCTTTGTTTTGAAATGTGAACTAGCGAAACACAGTAGGAGCCACATGAGAGAGAACACCAACCCATCTGGAGACCGTGCCTCGCAAGAGAAACCCTTTCGGTGTACTGAATGTGGGAAATGTTATTCTTGGGAATCACGCCTAAAAGACCATCTTAAAATCCACACGGGAAAGAAACTCTTTCAGTGTAGTGAATGTGGGAAACAGTTTGTTCGACGTACAGAATTAGTTAGACATCAAAGAATCCACACTGGAGTTAGAGCCTTTCAATGCACAGAATGTGATAAAAAATTTGCTAGAAAAACAAGCCTAGAGTATCACCTGAGAAGTCACACAGGAGAGAAACCATTTTCATGCATGGAATGTGAGAAAAAGTTCATTCGTAAGGATCTCTTACTATTACACCTAAGTAATCATAACACAATTCCATCATCGAAGAACAAAGGTTACTCGTGTACAGAGTGTGATAAAAAGTTTTATGTAAAATCACAGCTAGAAAAGCACCTTAGGACCCACACCGGAGAGAAACCATTTCAATGTACCGAGTGTGAAAGACAATTTCTTGACAAGTCACAGTTGGCGAGCCATCGGACGACCCACACAGGGGAGAAACCGTTCAGATGTCCCGAGTGTGGAAAAAGCTTTAGGCATAAGCCATATCTGAAAGTACACCAAATGATTCACACTGGAGAGAAACACTTTAAATGTTCTGGCTGTGATAAATACTTCTACACAAAATCTCATGTAAGAAAGCATGAATTAATCCACGCTGAAGAGAAACCATTTAAATGTTCTCACTGTGATAAACGTTTCTGTAGAAAATATGAGGTAAAAAAGCATGAAATAATCCATGCTGGAGAGAAAGGGAGGGAAGATCCTCAAGTACCAAGAAATGCAGTCCAAGACTAAGAAAATATGGCAGAGAGATACAGAAATATTTCCTATCGTTCTGGGTGCTACGGATTTGACTAAAAAGAACTTGTAAGTTGCTTATATATGTTACTTCTTATGAACTCCAGAAAGAAGCTCCACATGCTCTGGCTTAGAAGTGAGGTTCATTCCTGTCATAGTGTGCACAAAACCAGGCCATTTGGAGAAACTGTTTCCCGAGAGAAACAATTTAAATGTCCTCTAGGTAGTACATATTTCCCTGCAAAATCTTGTCTAAAAATGTAAAAAGTCTGGAAAGAAATCGGAATTATGAAAAACGTTTTACTCAAATTATCTGCTTAAATTATTATGAGAATCCACCATATAATCTATTTTAGGAGTGAATTCAATTTTTGTTGAAGTATGCACAAAACTAACCTTTTTTGGAGACATTACCCTGACATTACCCTGATAGAAACAATATAAATGTACTTAATTAAAGGTTCACTCAAAAACGCAGCCAAAGAAATCATCAAAATAATCCACACTCGAGATTAAAAAGCTGGATGAAAAAAATCGGACATAGCGGTAAAAGAGAAAAACACCAGAACGCCATTAAATCATAGAGGTGTCAGTTCGAAGTGATTATTCTGTGGATAGTGGAAAGAGAGAAAATCTTCAACTACCCAGAAGTGCAGTCCAAGTTAAATAAACTAACAGAAAGATATTGAAATATTCCCATCATTTTGGGTACCACAGACTTGATCACAAAGAATTTTCAAGAACGGCTAGCTTGGTTGCCTACTTGCTACATCTTATAAACTCCATAGGGAAACTGTCTGGCATGATACAAATTCAACAGCGAGCATTAGCTGTAAATTCAACAGACTTAGATCATAATCCAAATACCCTGGCTTAGGAGTGAGGTTCATTCCTCTCATAGTATGCGCAAAAGTAACCCATTTGGGGAAATTGCCACCAAGGGAAACTATATAAGTGTTTTGAATGGGATAGATGAGATTTTGAGTGTTAATCTTTAAGAATTGATTTAACAATCCGCACCAGAGAGAAACTCCTGTGGGTTATGGATTTAGCCTTAATTCTAGAACCGGCAAAGATCCAGAAGTAAGATCACACTTGCTATTTTTGCCTAAGCAGACAGTTGATGGTCGACGGTTGATAGGATAGTCCTAGCAATCAGCATTTAGCAGAACAAGCTTTTCAGAAGACATCAGGATGACTTTTGGCCTTGACCGATATGCTAAGATAAAATATTTGGAGGAAAACTGAGAACATCAAGGAACTTGAACAGGAAGGTGTATATAAAGAACCAAGAGTCAAGGAAGGAGTAACAAACCAGCATAAAGTACCAATGGACAAGACCATCGAAGAGTATTACAGGAGCTTAAAAATGATACTGAAAAGTACTTTAACGTTAAAAAAACATGATAGAAGCCATCAACCAGCTTGCAATTCCTGTACTCTAATAGCTTTGGAAAACAACCAGAAAGAAATCAACTGAAGAAGGATAGAAAACATTCAACCTGGGCAGGAGAAACCAGGGAGGGCAGATAAGAAACAAAAGACCACTAGTATGGTGAAAATACTTTATTGGCAAAAAGCAAGATGCAAGGCTGCCATGTTTTCACAGATGCCTGCATGAGAGGTACACATCTAAAATGAAACAAAAACAAGGATGAACCAATGAAAATAGAAACCATACTGGTGACAGGACATAAAAATATATACAATTGGTTAAAGTACATTGAAAAAGAATTACATAAGAACATAAGAATAGCCATACTGGGTCAGACCAATGGGCCATCTAGCCCAGTATCCTGCGTCCAACACTGACCAATCCAGGCTACAAGTACCTGGCAGAAACCCAAATAGTGGCAACATTCCATGCTACCAATCCCAGGGCAAGCAGTGACTTCCTCCACGTCCATCTCAATAACAGACTGTGGACTTTTCCTCCAGGAACTTGTCCAAACCTGTTTTAAACCCAGATACATTAACCGCTGTTACCACATCCTCCAGCAAAGAGTTGTTTGAGTGAAAAAATATTTCCTCTTATTTGTTTTAAAAGTATTTCCACATAATTTCTACAACTACATTACCCATCTTGCAGGGGTGTTAAATACAAGCTTCTTTTTGCCTCTACTTTCCACTACTCCAGCCTGAAGACTTGGAATGCTCTACCCTGTACCTAAAATCGCAAGCTGACCACCATCTTTTCAAGAAGCTGCTGAAACGTACCTTTTTGAAAAAGTGTATTCCATCAGTAATTCTGCTGTTTAGCCATCCTAATTGCTGCTAGCGCTTTATCCTTATTCTACTGTAAAATTCATGTGTTGTATCTCTTTACTTTTGGAATTCATGGAAGCCACATTGTGCCTGCATTTGTGGGAAAATGTGGGCACAATCTAGTTTTCGCCCTCTACACTTGACAGAAACGGCACTCACTAAAGTCTGTAATGACCTGTTCCTTGCCAAATCCAATGGTCACTACTCCATCCTCATCCTCCTTGACCTATCTGCCACTTTGACACTGTCAATCATAATTTACTTCATGCCACACTGTCTTCATTTGGGTTCCAGGGCTCTGTCCTCTCCTAGTTCTCCTCTTATCTCTCCCACCGTACCTTCAGAGTACACGCTCATGGATCTTCCTCCACCCCCATCCCACTCTCTGTTGGGGTTCCTCAAGGATCTGTCCTTGGTCCCCTTCTTTTCTCAATCTACACCTCCTCCCTGGGCTCCCTGATCTCATCTCATGGTTTCCAATATCATCTTTATGCTGATGACACTCAGCTTTATCTCTCCACACCAGACATCACTGCAGAAACCCAGGCCAAAGAATCGGCCTACTTATCCGACATTGCTGCCTGGATGTCCAACCGCTACCTGAAACTGAACATGGCCAAGACTGAGCTTATTGTCTTTCCACCCAAACCCACTTCTCCTCTCCCTCCACTCTCTATCTCAGTCGATGGCACCCTCATCCTCCCCGTCTCATCTGCCCGCAACCTTGGAGTCATCTTCGACTCCTCCCTCTCCTTCTCTGCCCATATCCAGCAGACAGCCAAGACCTGTCACTTCTTTCTCTACAACATCAGCAAAATTCACCCCTTCCTCTCTGAACACACCACCCGAACTCTCATCCACGCTCTCATTACCTCTCGCCTTGACTACTGCAACCTACTCCTCACTGGTCTCCCACTTAACCATCTATCCCCCCTTCAATCCATTCAGAACTCTGCTGCACATCTTATCTTCTGTCAAAACTGATATGCTCATATCACCCCCCTCCTCAAGTCACTTCACTGGCTTCCGATCAGGTACCGCATACAATTCAAGCTTCTCCTACTAACCTACAAATGCTCTCAATCTGCAGCCCCTCATCTTCCCGTACGCCCCTACCCGTAACCTCCAATCACAGGGCAAATCCCTCCTCTCAGTACCCTTCTCCACCACCGCCAACTCCAGGCTCCGCCCTTTCTGCCTCGCCTCACCCTACACCTGGAATAAACTCCCCGAGCCCATATGCCAAGCACCCTCTCTATCCATCTTCAAATCCTTGCTCAAAGCCCACCTCTTCAATGTCGCTTTTGGAACCTAACCATTGTACCTCTACCCAGGTAATCTAGACTGTTCCAATTTTTGATTGTCTGCACTCCTTGTCCTTCTTGTCCTTTAGATTGTAAGCTCCTTTGAGCAGGGACTGTCCTTCTTTGTTTTTTTGTACAGCGTTGCGTAACCCTGGTAGCGCTCTAGAAATGTTTAATAGTAATAGTAGTAGGGGTAGAAATGAACAATAAATAAATAAATAATTTCATCGAGTGCCCCCTGATCTTTGTACTTTTTGAAAGAGTGAAAAATTGATTCACTTTTACCCGTTTTACACCACTCAAGATTTTGTAAACCTCAATCATATTCCCCCTCAGCCATTTCTTTTCTAAGCTGAAGAGCTCAAACCTCTAATCTTTCCTCATAAATGGAGGAATTCCATCTTTTTTTATCATTTTCGTTGCTCTCTTTTATTTTTAATCTTTTCTTATTCCGCTATATATATATTTTTTTTTTAGATACAGCAACCAGAATTCAATGCAATACTCAAGGTGAGGTTGCGCCTGTGGTGAAACAAGGGACTTTCATGCTTGTGATTTGTAATGTTGCCTTATGACACTTTCCCTTCTGTGGTATTTTCCCTGTTTGGCTAGCAGTTGGTGTCTCTCCTGAACACTATAGCTGTAGCAGAGGTCTGTTTTCCTTTTAGCTTACATTCCCCAAGAAAAGAGGAAAACCCCTGAGGGGGAAGAGTAACCTGCAGTTGCATTGGTCAAACACTCTTAGGTCTAATGGGCCCTGAAGACCAAGATCTAGCCCAGAAGGTGCTGGAATTCTAGTCAGAGTGGTATTGTGGAGGGGGTAGACCTCTGCACTGAGATCTTGTTCAAATCCTGTGAGCATTTACTTTTCCTGATCTCCCTAGGTACTACTTGGGTAGTAAAAGAATGTTTAGTTAGCTTTAATATCGAATCCTTCTTATTTTACTTGTTACTGTTCAATGTTCTACTTTTTATGATAACAAGCCGATTAGTTTTTTTTTTTTTTAACTCTGTTGTCCTGGACTAAGAATCCTGGCATTTTTTGTTCTGGGTCTGTGAGTGTTTTCTAGGAACTCTGGGGCTCCAGGATTGGGTCTTCCAGTGTCCCTAGAAACCACCGGGGAAATAACACAGGTGGGAGACTTACCCAGAGGCATGCGGGACCCAGCAGGCGGGTGGAGGGTTTGCCAGTGTAGGCCTAGGTGCAGGTAGGCCTGGGCAGTGCTGAGCAGGACCCTCCAGGTAGCCACAGGATTAACTCCAGGTGGGTTCTAGGGGTAGCTCAGACATTATGTTCACCATGTTTTCCGATCTGACGAAGAAGGGCAACCTTCGAAAGCTAATCAAGAAATGTATTAAGTTATGTCCAATAAAAAAGGTATCATCTTATTTTCTTTTCCATGTTTTATTTTGTTTGATTTCTATAGATTCTACATGGAATGTTGCTATTCCACTAGCAACATTCCATGTAGAAGTCGGCCCTTGCAGATCACCAATGTGGCCGCGCAGGCTTCTGCTTCTGTGAGTCTGACGTCCTGCACGTCAGACTCACAGAAACAGAAGCCTGTGCAGCCTTCTACATGGAATGTTGTTAGTGGAATAGCAACATTCCATGTAGAATCTCCAATAGTAGCAACATTCCATGTAGAACCTCCAATAGTAGCAACATTCCATGTAGAATCTCCAATGGTATCTATTTTACTGTCATAGTAATGCTTGAATGTTTTCACTTATATACACTGTCAGCTAGCACATTTGCTTATTTCCGATCTGACGAAGGGCAACCTTGGAAAGCTAATCAAGAAATGTATTAAGTTATGTCCAATAAAAAAGGTATCATCTTATTTTCTTTTCCATGTTTTATTTTGTTTGATTTCTATAGATTCTACATGGAATGTTGCTATTCCACTAGCAACATTCCATGTAGAAGTCGGCCCTTGTAGATCACCAATTTGGCCGCGCAGGCTTCTGCTTCTGTGAGTCTGACGTCCTGCACGTACGTGCAGGACGTCAGACTCACAGAAACAGAAGCCTGCGCATCCTTCTACATGGAATGTTGCTAGTGGAATAACAACATTCCATGTAGAATCTCCAATAGTAGCAACATTCCATGTAGAATCTCCAATGGTATCTATTTTACTGTCATAGTAATGCTTGAATGTTTTCACTTATATACACTGTCAGCTAGCACATTTGCTTATTTCCGATCTGAGGAAGAAGGGCAACCTTGGAAAGCTAATCAAGAAATGTATTAAGTTATGTCCAATAAAAAAGGTATCATCTTATTTTCTTTTCCTTGTTTTATTTTGTTTGATTTCTATTATTGCAATTGAAGAAATGTATTTATTTCTTTTGTCACATTTATACCCCACATTTTCCCACATGTTTGCAGGCTCACATTAAACCGAAAAGGCAATCTCCAACCCGATTAGTAATCAATTACAATATATTGTGGTAAACAGAGAGTGTAGAAGAACAAGTTGAAAGGAGGGAAAAGGGAAAGGAAAGAGAGTCCAAAATAGTCCATTAACGTATTTCTTTGGAGGACTTTAGGATTTATGTTGGATCCTGGGAGTAGGCTTTCTTGAATAAGCTGGTCTTAAGTAATTTCCTAAAGTTAAGATGATTTTGGGTAGTTTTGACAGCTTTTGGAGGAGTGGCCTAGTGGTTAGGGTGGTGGACTTTTGGTCCTGGGGAGCTGAGGAACTGAGTTGGATTCCCACTTCAGGCACAGGCAGCTCCTTGTGACTCTGGGCAAGTCACTTAACCCTCCATTGCCCCATGTAAGCCGCATTGAGCCTGCCATGAGTGGGAAAGCGCAGGGTACAAATGGAACAAAAATAAAATAGATACTATTGGAGATTCTACATGGAATGTTGCTACTATTGGAGATTCTACATGGAATGTTGCTATTCCACTAGCAACATTCCATGTAGAAGCCTGCGCGGCCACATTGGTGATCTGCAAGGGCCGACTTCTACATGGAATGTTGCTAGTGGAATAGCAACATTCCATGTAGAATCTCAAATAGTAGCAACAGTGGAGGAGTGGCCTAGTGGTTAGGGTGGTGGACTTTGGTCCTGAGGAACTGAGTTCGATTCTCGGCACAGGCAGCTCCTTGTGACTCTGGGCAAGTCACTTAACCCTCCATTGCCCCATGTAAGCTGCATTGAGCCTGCCATGAGTGGGAAAGCGCAGGGTACAAATGTAACAAAATAAAAAATAAAGCATTCCATAATTGGGTGCTGATAAAGGAAAAGGAGGTAGCGTAAGTAGATTTATACTTGAGGCCGTTGCAGGTAGGATAATGGAGGTTTAGGAATGAACGGGATCTTCTTGATGTATTCCTAGAAGGAAGGTTGATTAGGTTATTCATGTATCCTGGGACTTCTCCATAAAGAAGTTTGTGGACTAGGGTACTATTGGGAGCCAGTGTAATTTTTCTCGAAGGGGCTTAGGACTATCAAATTTGGATTTACCAAAAATTAATCTGGCTGCTGTATTTTGGGCAGTCAGTGGGGTCAAGTGCATTTCTTCAGTCATCATAAGACAACAATTCAGGTTCATCATCCCCCACAACATGGTGTATTAAAGTCAAGCTGCACTCCTTGCCAATGGCAGATATTGGAGGATATCAAACCTGGAAGAAAATCTGCATTACCCCCCAATAGGTAAATAGCGAGAACAATAAAAATATAAAAGCCAAATTTCTTGTGGAATAGAGTCCATGCCCATCGTACCGCCCTCACCAAAATATGATGTTTTATAAAGGGGGCCAAGTGAGCAGATTTGGCATGTAAAACATACACCAAACTCAGTGGGGAGACTACAGCCATTTCATAATTCACGTCACAGAACTGGGAAGTATGAAATGACCAGTTGCGAGAAGCAAGATTATAAGCCCGGAGATCCGGCAAACCCAGAGAACCATCCCTTTGTAAAAGCTGCAACTGATGAAGGGAGGCATGAGGCCTCTGCGCTCCCCAAGTAAACGAGCAGATTATCTTATTCTAAGTTGCCTTTCGGCTTAAGGATAATGGGTAAATGTTGGAGGGGGTATATCCACTTAGGAAATACCACCATCTTAAGGAGCTGGACTCTACTCCACAGAGAGAAGCCCACCTCTTCAATGTCGCTTTTGGCACCTAACCATTGTACCTCTATCCAGGAAATCTATGCCCCCAGTTTGATTGACTGCACTTTTTGTCCTTTAGATTGTAAGCTCCTTTGAGCAGGGACTGTCCTTCTTTGTTAAATTGTACAGCGCTGCGTAACCCTGGTAGTGCTTTAGAAATGTTAAACAGTAGTAGTAGTAGTTTCATTCAACAGCTGAGTAATATTAAAAAAAGTGTACAAATTTTGAAGATCCTTAGGAATCCATAGACCCAGATATCTTAGCTTTTCACCTGCCCACTGGAGGGGGAGTATGCCTGGGCAACAGCAATCAAGGTCCCTGCAAATCAGGGAGCTTCAGACTTGTCATGATTAATCCAAAGGCCTGAAAAATGACCAAAGGTCTGTAACAAAGCTAAGGCCCAGAGCAAGGCAAGGGTAGTGCAAGTGAAAGCGACCAAAAAGTCATCAGCAAACAAGGCCAATTTAAATTATCTGGTCCCTACTTGAATACCTGGAATATTTGGATCAGCCAGGAGAGTCAGGGCCAAGGGTTCAATACAGAGAATAAAAAGAGTAGCTGAGAGAGGGCAGCCCTGTTGTGTGCCCTGCCTAATAGAAAACCTTGGAGATAAGAGGCTATTTACCAAGACTTGTGCTCAGGGGTCCGTATAAAGCAAATGTAACATAGTTAAAATAGGGTCCTGGAAGCCATAGAGGCATATTTTCAAAGCACTTAGAAACCTATGGAACTTTGGAACTAAGTGCTTTGAAAATGAGCCCTATAGTGGTCTTAAGACTGGCCAAAAATAGGGCCAAAAGACAGTGTCAAAAGCCTTTTCAATATCGAAGCTCACCAACAAGGCCTCCACGTCTTGCTCTATAATAGACTCCAGGGCACAAGGCCTCCACATCTTGCTCCCTAACAAACTCCAGGGCACAAAGCAAATGATGAACAATGATAACCGCATTATGCCCCTGCATAAAACCAGCCTTGGGATCCCCCCCCCCCCCCAGACAGGAGGACTATTTTTTGTCTACTTTATTTTTGTTTACTTTATTTTTTTGTCTATTAGATTGTAAGCTCTTTGAGCAGGGACTGTCTTTTTTCTATGTTTGTGCAGCACTGCGTACGCCTTGTAGCGCTATAAAAATGCTAAATAGTAATAGTAGACTATAGCCAAAAGCCTAGCCACCAAAATCTTTGCATAGAGTTTAAGATCGACATTCAACAGGAAATGGAGTGATAGGATGTGGTCAGCAAAAGGTCTTGACCCGGCATTCAGGATGGAGACAACCATTACTCCCCGCATAGTGTCCAAGAAAAGTTCCATCTCCAGGGCTTCGGTATAAACAGCTTGCAATGTAGTGGGTCACTTGCGGGGTCAGGATTTTACAGAACTCCAATGGGAAACCATCAGGGCCCGGGCTTCTCTGAAGTGCGCATAGCTTATCGAATTTTCCCCTCATGCAGAAGGGCATTCAACAGATCCAGGTCTTCCTCGGATAAATGAGAGAGTGGAAGCTGTGCAAGAAAGTCTCATATCTCATCCGAGGAAGTGGCAGAGGACCCATACAAGGTGACATACCAGAAAATTGAATTGATGGGTTATTGAGCGGACAGCAGGTATATCAAGTTAAACCATCAGACCGGAAGCGGTGCAAAGAAAAGCTACAAGAATGGTATGGGATTTGCGTTGCAAACCGTACGAGGAGAGACTTGCTGACCTGAACATGTATACCCTGGAGGAAAGGAGAAACAGGGGTAACATGATACAGACATTCAAATATTTGAAAGGCATTAATCCGCAAACTAACCTTTTGCGGAGATGGGAAGGTGGTAGAACTAGAGGACATGAATTGAGGTTGAAAGGGGGCAGACTCAGGAGTAATGTCAGAAAGTATTTTTTCACAGAGAGGGTGGTAGATACGTGGAATGCCCTCCTGCGGGAGGTGGTGGAGATGAAAACGGTAATGGAATCAAACATGCGTGGGATAAACACAAAGGAATCCTGATTAGAAGGAATGGATCCACGGAATCTTAGCGGAGATTGGGTTGCGAAGCCGGTATTTGGCGAGTAAAACTGGTGCAGGGCGGACTTCTATGGTTTGTGCCCTGTTCGTGACTGGATATGGATGGGCTGGAGTATAAATTTTAAGGGGCTTCGACATTAGCTTCAGAACTTTTAGTACAGGAACAGTGCTGGGCAGACTTTTACGGTCTGTGCCCTGAGAAAGGCAGGGATAAATCAAACTCGGGTATACATATAAAGTATTACATACCATGTAAATTGAGTTAATTTTGTTGAACAGACTGGATGAACCATTCAGGTCTTTATCTGCCATCATTTACTATGTCCCTATGTTACTATACCATTTGCAGCATTGACCATGTTGTTTGTGTGTTATGTTGCCACTGCAACAAAATTTACATTGGCAAAACTATTTGACCTTTGAAGGAGCACCATTCTGATATTTTGAATGGCAAGATCGGTGCTCCCCTGGTTCAGCATTGTTCCTTAATGGCTCATTCTTTTGATGATTTGGAATGTTTCACCACTGACAGAACCTTCACCACCGTTAGACGCGGTGGACAGTGATAGGTTCTTATTGCAGAGGGAACAGCAATGGATTTTCGGCTCAATACCTTGGAACCGAAGGGGTTAAACACATCTCTCAATTGGTCTTGTTTTATGTAACAGTTTCTATTGGCTTACAATACATCATGGATAGTGGAAATACATTAGAAATAGACATTTAGTGTTACAGAAGGATCTTGGGCAACATGATAGTAGTATAACAAGCAGATGTAGTAGGGCAGTTCTGAGTATATGTGGAGGAGTTGTGTGTATTCGCATTGGTTGATCTTGGTGCTATGCCTTGTTAAAGAGATGGGTCTTCAGTAGTTTGCGGAAGTTCGAAAGCTAATCAAGAAATGTATTAAGTTATGTCCAATAAAAAAGGTATCATCTTATTTTCTTTTCCATGTTTTATTTTGTTTGATTTCTATTGATAACTGATTGTTCAACAAAGCCCAGATCTGCCCTCAGGGATGAAGGGCAGGAGGATGGCTCTTGGGGTTTGTGCTGAGCAGGTAGGAGACTGGCAGCCCTGGAAACTGTTTTCTCTGCAGCATCTGAGTGAAACATCCGGCCACAGGTGGCAGCAGCTGATGTGTCTCAAGATAAAGAGGGACTTGGTGCTGCCTCTCTCTGCTCTCACTCCCTACATGTGCAACCCAGGAAGAGACTCTATGATGTCACTCATAAGGAGGTTAGATTGAGGACAAGGAGGTTAGATTGAGAACACAGCATGAGAGAGACTCTATGATGTCACTCACAAGGAGGTTAGATTGAGAACAAGGAGGTTAGATTGAGAACAGCATGAGAGAGACTCTATTATGTCACTCACAAGGAGGTTAGATTGAGAACACAGCATGAGAGAGACTCTATGATGCCACTCACAAGGAGGTTAGATTGAGAACACAGCATGAGAGAGACTCTATGATGTCACTCACAAAAGGAGGTTAGATTGAGAACAAGGAGGTTAGATTGAGAACACAGCATGAGAGGGAGACCATGCCCCTTCCATTGATTTGTCACAAGGGGAGAGAAGGCTAAGATCCCGCCCCTCTGACACTGTGATTTGTCAGATTCCACCTAGGGTCCTAATGGTCCAGGGGTTCCTTCCTGCTTCTCTCTGATTCCCATTTCCCAGCACTGACCCAACAAAGCCCAGATCTGCCCCCAGGGATGAAGGGCAGGAGGATGGCTCTTGGGGTTTGTGCTGAGCAGGTAGGAGACTGTCAGCCCAGGAAGTGACTCTATGATGTCACTCACAAGGAGGTTAGATTGAGAACAAGGAGGTTAGATTGAGAACACAGCATGAGTCTCAAGATAAAGAGGGAGTTGGTGCTGCCTCTCTGCTCTCAATCCCTGCAGGTGCAGCCCAGGAAGAGACTCTATGATGTCACTCACAAGGAGGGTAGATTGAGAACACAGCATGAGAGAGACTCTATGATGTCACTCAAGGAGGTTAGATTGAGAACAAGGAGGTTAGATTGAGAACACAGCTTGAGTCTCAAGATAAAGAGGGAGTTGGTGCTGCAGGTCAGGAAGAGACTCTATGATGTCACTCACAAGGAGGGTAGATTGAGAACAAGGAGGTTAGATTGAGAACACAGCATGAGAGAGACTCTATGATGTCACTCACAAGGAGGTTAGATTGAGAAGAAGGAGGTTAGATTGAGAACACAGCATGAGAGGGAGACCACGCCCCTTCCATTGTTTGGTCACAACTTTCGTGAGGCAGGGGAGAAGAGGCTAAGATCCCGCCCCTCTGACACTGTGATTTGTCAGATTCCACCTAGGGCGGTCCTAATGGTCCAGGGGTTCCTTCCTGCTTCTCTCTGATTCCCATTTCCCAGATCTGCCCCCAGGGATGAAGGGCAGGAGGATGGCTCTTGGGGTTTGTGCTGAGCAGGTAGGAGACTGGCAGCCCTGGAAACTGTTTTCTCTGCAGCATCTGAGTGAAACATCCGGCCACAGGTGGCAGCAGCTGATGTGTCTCAAGATAAAGACGGAGTTGGTGCTGCAGCCCAGGAACTGACTCTATGATGTCACTCACAAGGAGGTTAGATTGAGAAAACAAGGAGGTTAGATTGAGAACACAGCATGAGAGAGACTCTATGATGTCACTCACAAGGAGGTTAGATTGAGAACACAGCATGAGAGGGAGACCACGCCCCTTCCATTGTTTGGTCACAAGACTCAGGCAGGAGGAGTGCAGGACAAGATCCCGCCCCTCTGACACTGTGATTTGTCAGATTCCACCTAGGGCGGTCCTAATGGTCCAGGGGTTCCTTCCTGCTTCTCTCTGATTCCCATTTCCCAGATCTGCCCCCAGGGATGAAGGGCAGGAGGATGGCTCTTGGGTTTGTGCTGAGCAGGTAGGAGACTGGCAGCCCTGGAAACTGTTTTCTCTGCAGCATCTGAGTGAAACATCCGGCCACAGGTGGCAGCAGCTGATGTGTCTCAAGATAAAGAGGGAGTTGGTGCTGCCTCTCTCTGCTCTCCCTGCAGTGCAGCCCAGGAAGTGACTCTATGATGTCACTCACAAGGAGAAGATTGAGAACAAGGAGGTTAGATTGAGAACACAGCATGAGAGAGACTCTATGATGTCACTCACAAGGAGGTTAGATTGAGGACAAGGAGGTTAGATTGAGAACACAGCATGAGAGAGACTGTATGATGTCACTCACAAGGAGGTTAGATTGAGGACAAGGAGGTTAGATTGAGAACACAGCATGAGAGAGACTCTATGATGTCACTCACAAGGAGGTTAGATTGAGAACACAGCATGAGAGGGAGACCACGCCCCTTCCATTAATTGGTCACAAGGCAGGGGAGAGGAGGCTAAGATCCCGCCCCTCTGACACTGTGATTTGTCAGATTCCACCTAGGGCGGTCCTAATGGTCCAGGGGATCCTTCCTTCCTGCTTCTCTCCACTGGAGACCCTGATTCCCATTTCCCAGATCTGCCCCCAGGGATGAAGAGCAGGAGGATGGCTCTTGGGGTTTGTGCTGAGCAGGTAGGAGACTGGCAGGAGGTGGGCAGCAGGGGATGCAGTGCCAGGCAATGCCACACACACACAGAAGAAGAAATGAGCCTGGCACTGCTCAATCCATTCCCTGCTGTAGCCCCTCAGGCTCTTCTTCCTCATTCTCCTTCCCTCACTGGCAGGGGGTGGGCAGCAGGGGATGCAGTGCCAGGCAATGCCACACACACACAAGAAGAAATGAGCCTGGCACTGCTCAATCCATTCCCTGCTGTAGCCCCTCAGGCTCTTCTTCCTCATTCTCCTCCCCTCACTGGCAGGAGGTGGGCAGCAGGGGATGCAGTGCCAGGCAATGCCACACACACACAAGAAGAAATGAGCCTGGCACTGCTCAATCCATTCCCTGCTGTAGCCCCTCAGGCTCTTCTTCCTCATTCTCCTCCCCTCACTGGCAGGAGGTGGGCAGCAGGGGATGCAGTGCCAGGCAATGCCACACACACACAAGAAGAAATGAGCCTGGCACTGCTCAATCCATTCCCTGCTGTAGCCCCTCAGGCTCTTCTTCCTCATTCTCCTCTCCTCACTGGCAGGAGGTGGGCAGCAGGGGATGCAGTGCCAGGCAATGCCACACACACACAAGAAGAAATGAGCCTGGCACTGCTCAATCCATTCCCTGCTGTAGCCCCTCAGGCTCTTCTTCCTCATTCTCCTCCCCTCACTGGCAGGAGGTGGGCAGCAGGGGATGCAGTGCCAGGCAATGCCACACACACACAAGAAGAAATGAGCCTGGCACTGCTCAATCCATTCCCTGCTGTAGCCCCTCAGGCTCTTCTTCCTCATTCTCCTCTCCTCACTGGCAGGAGGTGGGCAGCAGGGGATGCAGTGCCAGGCAATGCCACACACACACAAGAAGAAAGCCTGGCACTGCTCAATCCATTCCCTGCTGTAGCCCCTCAGGCTCTTCTTCCTCATTCTCCTCTCCTCACTGGCAGGAGGTGGGCAGCAGGGGATGCAGTGCCACACAAGAAGAAATGAGCCTGGCACTGCTCAATCCATTCCCTGCTGTAGCCCCTCAGGCTCTTCTTCCTCATTCTCCTCTCCTCACTGGCAGGAGGTGGGCAGCAGGGGATGCAGTGCCACGGCAATGCCACACACACACAAGAAGAAATGAGCCTGGCACTGCTCAATCCATTCCCTGCTGTAGCCCCTCAGGCTCTTCTTCCTCATTCTCCTCCCCTCACTGGCAGGAGGTGGGCAGCAGGGGATGCAGTGCCAGGCAATGCCACACACACAGAAGAAATGAATACAGAAAAATGTTTAATATAAATCATAAATATATAAATTGTACTAACACAGCTACAAATGGTGATGCAAATCATTTAAAAATATGTGCTACAACTCGGGATGCTCTAAATGCGGAGGGGGTCCCAGCTCGTTATATCATGCATTGTGGCAATGCCCCAAGGTGCGCATGTTTTGGCAGAGGGTAAGAGGGTTTTTGATTCGATTGGGGAACAGAGTTCAAGGAACGGAGCGGCAGTTTCTGTTGGATCAACCAAGAGCGTTTGCCCCATTAGGAGCCCCCGCTATAATGCTATGCAGAAAGCTGAGCTTGGTAGCGCGAAAATGCATTATGCAATACTGGGTCTCATCGGAAGGGCCAGCTTACTGGCATTGGCGCAATCAGGTGCATCTCCTGGCCTCTTGGGAGGCTAGGGATTCAAAACGATCGCCTAAACGAAGAGTGCGATTTCTGCAGATTTGGACACCATACCTGCAAATGCTTAGTCAAGGGGACGTAGTCTGCTTGTTAATGCCTGATAAATAGTAGAATAATGGAGAATACGGATAGCCTGGAGTAGATAATTTAATCTAAAGTGGAATTCTGCTTGCAAGGGGGGGAGGTATTGGGGGGGGGGGGTTTGGAGGGGTTGAGTGAGACGTAAATGGCTAAGCTTGGCAGTGATCTAGAGCTTTGATGTTTAGTTACTGATATTTTGTGATAAGCACTATTTTACCTAATGAAGTATTCAAGAGTATGATATTAGGAACAAGAGCCACTCAAAACCTAATGTTAGCATGGGACAAGGAATTATCAAGAGGGGAGGGGGAAGGGGGGGGAAAAATTGGGGATGAAAAGTGTTTGGCGAAGTTGAATATGTTGTAAAAATGCTGTTTTATATATCAAACAATGCTATATGCATATTCTACATCACTTTGTATTGTGAGAATTGTTAATAAAACAGTTTAAACATAAAAATATGTGCTAAAAAAACCCTGGCAATTATAAACCACAGAGCTCAGCCACAAAACAGGCAAATAAAGGTCTCCATCAACTCCATGCAAAAAACACACCTAACAGTATTGAAGAATAGCCATTTAACACAGATGCCAATGGTGACTCTGCAGAACTCATACACTGAGCCCTTCTTCCCCACCCCCAGTGTACACCTGCCCTCCTGTGGCACCGCTTTCCTTGGTCCATTTCATTTCTTGCCCCCTACCTCCTTGGGACTCATCATGGTATCAGGCGAGTTCCCACCTGGACTGTTCCCACCAAGGACTCCCCCTCCTCCCACCCTCCCCGGTCATTTCCCACCCTCTCTGGCTTTTTTACCGATCGTCGCTTCTTTCTTACACTGAGCCCTTCTTCCCCACCCCCAGTGTGCACCTGCCCTCCTGTGGCACCGCTTTCCTTGGTCCATTTCATTTCTTGCCCCTACCTCCCCTGGGGCTCATCATGGTATCAGGTGAGTTCCCACCAAGGACCCCCCTCCTGCCCCCCCCCCCTTCCGGTCATTTCCCACCCTCTCTAGCCTTCTTTTTTTTTACCGATCGTCGCTTAGATCAGGTCTGGAACGAGGAAGTTAGAGCAGCAAACGGATATGTACAGAGGACAGAATAACTTTTCATAGGTAGAGCAGTCATTTGTTATAAATCGTAATCAGCGTGTCATTTTGAGGGACTGAATTAGGTTGAAATCTAGTTTGGGGGGTGTGTGGGGTAATTTCCCTCCTCCCCCCCCCCCCCCATGAACTACAAGGTGAATTTAACTATTTATTTATGACAGTTAGATCCCGGATTAAACATGAATGAGGTTGAAACCTAGTTCAGGGGGGTGTGGGGGGCTTTTGTCCCCTCCTCATGAACTGCATGTCTGGAAGGGAAAAGGATGTGTAAAAGATAATGTTGTGGAGGGGGGGTGAGGGGGTACGATCTGGAAGAGAAAAAAGAGCGAGATTACTTGCCTTAAGTGTTTTGTATTTTTTTGAGCTATGGGTGGGAATTGTCCTCTCCGGTGTGGTGGGAATTGGCCACATGGGAATTGGTGGGTGGGAACGGTCTGGTGGGAACTGACCTAGAATCCTCATCACAAACCGAATGAGGAGAGCATCTGCATGTTGGTCTGTGTCCTGTTCCTTTGCCGCACTGGCTCTGACTGCTGAATTTGAGCCTTGGGAGACACCGTAGAAGCTCACGGTTCAAATTCAGCAGTCAAAGTCATTGTGGCAGAGGCGCAGGATCTAGCCGGCATCAATCTTCTTGCTTCTTCATCTGTGTAGAGCATTGGGGACGAAAGGAAATGAAAGGTAATGAACAGGACAAGTTAGGTGGTGCAGCGAGAGGGCAGGTGCATACTAGGGGTGGAGGGAGAGATTGGGGAGTGAGGAGAGAGAGAGAGGAGATGAAAAGGGCAAGTTGAGGAGGGGGAGCTGCAGGAGGGACAAAGAGGAAAAGCTGGGGGTGTCAGGAGTGGAACGTGGCTGAATTTTAGAGATTCCATAGGACGGGAGGAGTTTAGTATGTTACTGGGTGGGGAGGGGGGGGTCGGGGCAGGGTTCCTGTGGGGGGCTGCTGCATTGGGGGGAATGGGGATCTGCTAGCATGCAAATGCATGCTAGACAGGGTTCACCATTCCTCCCCAATGGCGTAGGGTTTGCCGCAGCCAGCGAGCCAATCTTTAGCGTGCTGGTCGCTGATCATTGCGGATGAATAGGTTTAGCATGCATTTGCATGCTACTTATGCTAAGAGCCCTGTTTTGCATGCATTTGCATTCAGAGCCTGCAAGCGTGTTGTTTCACGCACTCGGTTGCTCTGATCATGGGTTGGTAGCAAACGCAGGCGCTAGTATGGCGCTAACAGCCTCTAGCACCTGCTTCTGATCATCGGCCCAAAAGAGCTGTGGCGAGAGTGTATATGCAGTGGGGGGGGGGGGGGGGGGGGGGGGGGGGGGGGGAATGGCTATGATGCTGTGAGTGCTGAGGATGTTGAGAGAACAGTGGAGGGTGTGGGTTGGGGCTATGTGGGTTGGGGGGTATTCTGAGAGAGCTGTGGAAGTTTATGTGCTGGGGGCAAGAGGGATTTCAGAAAGAGAACCAGTGTGTGCAGTATGAGAGAGAGCTCTGGGTGTTTTTACTGCTGGGGGGGGGAGCTGCGGATTGACAGAGGTATGGGATTTGTGTGCTCTGGGAGGAATGGGGAGATGGGATTCTTGAAATGAGTAAAAAAAGAAATACAAGTTGGGGCAGAGAAAACTGCTGGGGGGGGGGGGATCAGCCTTCTTAGGGAGGGGTTCATACTAGTTGGAGACTGAGGGGATGGGGTAATCAAGCCTGAGCTGGGAGAAGGTGTAGGCAGAGTCAGTCCTGGAGAACAGAAGAGCTGGGTGTTAATGCCGGGGGAATTCTACACAAAAAGATAGATAAAGCTGAATTTTTAAGAATTCTGCACAGTTACAACCCCAAACACAAAGGCAGGAGCTGAAATCTAATGCATTCTGAGCACCTCCCGTGTCCCTGACTGTGTTTCTGGTTTGTGTTTCAGATGCGGGTGACATTTGAGGACGTCTCTGTCTCTTTCTCCCAGGAGGAGTGGGAGTATTTAGATGAGGAGAAGAAGGAGCTTTGGAGGGAGGTGATGAAGGACAACTATGAGATCCTGATGTCTCTAGGTAAGGGTTTCCCGTTATTCTTAAAGGTGCACCACAATTCGAAGGGGAATTAACCCTTCTATGCTTATCTTTGGGCCAATCATCCGGGAAAACCTCACTGGGGAGTCCCAGGCCAGAAGGATGCTTGGGTGCATAAGGAGAGGGATGCAATTCTGGAGACCACACCTGCAGAAGGATAGAAACAGGATGGAGTCTGTCCAGACAGGGCCATGAACCTCAACATGTATACGCTGGAAGAGAGGCGAGAGAGAGGGGAAATGATAGAGATGTTTAAATACCTCAGTGGCATTGATAAACAGGAGGTGAGCTTTTTTCACATGAAGGAATACTCTAGAATGAGGGGGCATACAATGAAGTTAAAAGAAATAGGCTTAGGAGGAATCTACGAAAGTATTTGTTCACGGAAAGGGTGGTGGAGGCGTGGAATGGCCTCCTGGTGGAGGTTGTGGCAACGAAGACTGTCAATTTAAGAAAGCATGGGACAGGCACGTGGGATCTCTTAGAAAAAGGAGGAGTTAGTGGTTTCTCAGGAAAGGCAGGCTGGATGTGCCATTTGGCCCTTGTCTGCATTCATGATTCTATGTTTGGGGAGGGGAAGGGGAGGTTGAGGCTTTGCTGGGTCAGTGGTTGTTTCATCTTCTACTGTAGGGGGCTATCGGAGCCAAAGCTAGTAGCTTTATTGGTTTAAGAACAGTTAGATGCATTGTCTGTTTGTAATCTCTGCCTTTGTTGTTGTCATTGTTTTCAGTTCAAAAACAAGTAAAGAACAGCAGATTGAAAAATCGTTGAAAGGTTTATTATTGTAGTTATCTGGTTCTTGCCGTGTTTGAGTAAGAAGAACGGGTCCGTGAGTCCACTCCATCGCTCCTGGAGCGGTGCAAGGGCCCAGGTTGCGAGACGGTCTCTCGCACCGTCAGCCGCCCAGGCGCCGAGTTCACCGGGTCCGAGAGCTCGCCCTCGGCCGTCGCGCTCCCCGGCAGGAACTGCCTGGGAACGTGGCGGCTGAGAGCTCCGGGTGACCCAGGTGGAGTCGGAGGGAATTCGCCTGTGGCATGGGCCCGACCTCGTGGCGCGAGCCCGGTCCGGGCGGCGCGGTGTATGGGCGGTGGGCACTCTCGCCTCCTGAATAGTTCGCGGACCTGCGTGGTCCCGGCCCAGCAGTCCGGGGGACCCACCGCACCACCGCAGCGGTTCCGGGCCCAGCAGCCCGACGCCCACGCTGCCCTTCCCGCCGCGTGGCACGGCCTGCCTGCACCGTGAGTCCTCCAGACTGGGGCAGTTGGGGTGGCGCACAGCGAGGCAGTCTTCCCCAGGCGCCCTGGTTGCTCTGTTGCTTTGAAGGCAGCCCAGCTCGGTCGCTCTGAGACCAGCCCAGCTGCTCCGGCACTGTTGCTCTGAGAGCAGCCCAGCTGCTCCAGCTTTCCCTGGTCCACCCGAGCCAGCTTCTCTCTGCTTGCTTGCTCCAGTCCGGCGGTTCCAGCTTGTTCCAGTCCGCCAATCCAGCTTCCCCCCTGCTTGTTCCGGTTCATCTGCTCCGGCCTGCTTGTTCCAGTCCAGCTGCCCCAGCGTGTTCCAGTCCGCCTGATCCGAGCTTGTTCCGGTCTGTCTGATCCCAGCTTGTTCCAGTCTGCCTGATCCCAGCTTGTTCCGGTCCGCCTGATCCCAGCTTGTTCCAGTCCGCCGATCCAGCTTCCCCCTTGCTTGTTCCAATCCATCTGCTCCAGCCTGCTTGTTCCAGTCCAAATGCTCTAGTGTGTTCCAGTCCGCCTGATCCGCCTGCTCCAAGCTCGTTCCAGTCTGCATGATCCCAGCTTGTTCCAGTCCGCCCGATCCCAGCTTGTTCCAGTCCGCCGATCCAGCTTCCCCTGCTTGCCCCAGTGTTCCAGTCCGCCTGTTCCAGCTTCTCCCTGCTTGTTCCAATCCATCTGCTCCAGCCTACTTGCTCCGGTACACTTGCTTCAGCCTGCCTGCTCCAGTACATCTGCTCCAGCGTGTTCCAGTCCGCCTGAACCAGCTTCTCCCTGCCTGTTCCAGTACACCTGATCTAGCCTGCCTGCTCCAGTACATCTGCTCCAGCGTGTTCCAATCCACCTGAGCCAGCTTCTCCCTGCTTGTTCCAGTCCATCTGCTCCATCCTGCTTGCTCCAGCTTCTCCCTGCTTGTTCCTGTCCATCTGCACCAGCTTGTTGCAGCCCACCTGCTAGCTTGTCAGCCATTGACTTACTTGCCTGCCTGCTAACTTGCTAACTTGTCAGCCATTGACTTACCTGCTCTCCAGTTTCTCCCTGCTCGTTCCTGTCCATCTGCACCAGTATGCTCCAGCCCGCCTGCTAGCTTGTCAGCCATTGACTTACTTGCCTGCCTGCTAACTTGTCAGCCCTTGACTTACCTGCTCTCCAGCTTCTCCCTGCTCGTTCTTGTCCATCGGCACCAGCATGCCCCAACCCGCCTGCTAGCTTGTCACCCATTGATTTATTTGCCTACCTGCTAACTTGTCAGCCATTAACTTACATGCCCCCCAGCCTCTCCCTGCTCGTTCCTGTCCATCCGCACCAGCTTGCTCCAGCTCGCCTGCAAGCTTGGCAGCCACTGCCTCACTTGCCTGCCTGCTAACTTGTCAGCCATTGACTTACCTGCTCTCCAGTCCATCAATCCCTCCAATTCCAAGCCTCCAATCCAGCTTTCCGCTCTATCTATCTGCTTCTCACCTCAGTCACTACACTTACACCTGTTACACCGCAATCACTACTTATGGCCCCTGTCCACATTCTCTTCCTTGCCCTGTCCCTTCCTAATCTTTTTCCCCTCCCCGTACCGCTGTCTACCGCTGGAACTCATTGCCCACCCGTGTTCCCTCCCATCCTGCTCGCTACGGCAATACCCTATTCACCCCCATCCCTCACCACCTCACCATCTCTCTTGTCCCCCTCCTCCTTCCTAGCCCTTAACCTTCAACACCTCCTTCCTGCCATTAACCCATCACCATTCCTCCTAAGTGCATCCCGTCTTTGTCGCCCGACCTCCCCCACCCTGCTCCACACTCTCTTGCTCCTCCTCCTGCTATCCGCGGGAGACATTAATCCTAATCCAGGCCCCCCTCACCTGTCCTCCTCCTACCCATGCAAACGATTCCGTGATGTCTCTAATCTCGTTTCTATTCCCCTCCTCCCCCCCTCTTCCCTCCCCTTCTCATGTGCCTTGTGGAATGCCCACTCGGTCTGCAACAAATTGCCCTTCACCCACGATCTCTTCATCTCTCGTTCCCTTCAACTGCTTGCCCTAACTGAAACCTGGCTCTCCCCTGACGACTCTGCCTCAGTCGCGGCCCTTTGTCATGCAGGTTATCTCTTCTCCCACACATTCCACGCCCAGCTGGCCGCGGTGGAGGCGTCGGGCTACTACTCTCGCCCTCCTGTAGTTTCCAACCCCTCTTCCTACCGCAGTCTCACTGCTTCTCATCCTTTGAAGCTCACTCCATCCGGCTATTCTACCCATTACCACTCAGACTGGCAGTCATTTACCGCCCCTCTAATAAATCCCTCTCTTCCTTCCTCACCGACTTCGATGCCTGGCTTTCCGTCTTTCTTGAACTCTCATTTCCGCCCCTCATTCTCGGAGACTTTAACATACACGTTGATGACCAGTCCGACCCTCACGCTTCTCAGTTCCTCACTCTAACATCCTCCTTCAACCTCCAGCTTTGCTCCACCACCCCTACTCACCGAGACGGCCATTGTCTTGACCTCGTCCTCTCCTCTTCCGGCTCTCCCTCCAATTTCCACGTTTCCGCTCTTCCTCTCTCCGATCATCACCTAATCACCTTCACACTTCTTCACCTCCCCCTCAGCCCCGTCCAACTTTAACCACTACCTCCAGGAATCTCCAGGCTATTGACCCTCCCACCCTATCCTCCAATATTTCTAATCTCCTCCCTTCCATCATGTCCTCCGAGTCTGTCGACAAGGCTGTCTCCGCTTACAGTGCCACTCTCCTCTGCTCTGGACACCCTCGCACCATCCACCTCTCGTCCCACATAGCGTACTAATCCCCAGCCCTGGCTGACCCCTTGCATCCGTTACCTTCGCTCCTGCGCCCGATCTGCTGAACGCCTCTGGAGGAAATCTCGCACCCATTCAGACTTCCTTCACTACAAATTCATGCTATCCTCCTTCCACTCCTCCCTATTCCTTGCCAAACAGGACTATTACACCCAATTGACCAATTCTCTCAGCTCCAACCCCTGTCGTCTCTTCTCCACCCTTAACTCCCTCCTCAAAGTGCCCTCCGCTCCCACCCCCCCCCCCCTCGCTCTCTCCTCAATCACTGGCTGATTACGTCCGCGACAAGGTGCAAAAGATCAACATTGAGTTCACTACCAAGCCATCTCTTCTTCACCCTTCAACCCTCTCCCTCAACCAACCAACCCAGGCCTTTTTCTCCTCCTTTCCTGTCATCACCGAGGAGGAAACCGCTCGCCTTCTTTCCTCCTCGAAATGCACCACCTGCTCTTCTGATCCCATCCCCACCAACTTACTTAACATCATCTCTCATACTGTCACCCCCTCCATCTGTCATATCCTCAACCTCTCTCTCTCCACTGCAACTGCCCCTGACACCTTCAAGCATGCCATAGTCACACCTCTCCTCAAAAAACCATCACTTGACCCTACCTGTCCCTCCCCAAGTACCGCCCCATCTCCCTCCTACCCTTCCTCTCCAAAATACTTGAGCGTGCCGTTCACAGCCGCTGCCTTATTTATTTTTGTTACATTTGTACCCCGCGCTTTTCCCACTCATGGCAGGCTCAATGCGGCTTACATGGGGCAATGGAGGGTTAAGTGACTTGCCCAGAGTCAGAAGGAGCTGCCTGTGCCGGGAATCGAACTCAGTTCCTCAGTTCCCCAGGATTTTTTCTCCTCTCATGCCATCCTCGATCCACTTCAATCCGGCTTTCGCCCTCTACACTCGACAGAAACAGCACTCTCTAAAGTCTGTAATGACCTGTTCCTTGCCAAATCCAGAGGCCACTACTCCATCCTCATCCTCTTTGATCTATCCGCCGCTTTTGACACGGTCAATCATGACTTACTTCTTGCCACACTGTCCTCATTTGGGTTCCAGGGCTCTGTCCTCTCCTGGTTCTCCTTCTATCTCTCCCACCGCACCTTCAGAGTTCACTCTCATGGATCTTCCTCCACCCCTATCCCCCTATCTGTTGGTGTTCCCCAGGGATCTGTCCTTGGACCCCTTCTCTTCTCAATCTACACCTCTTCCCTGGGCTCCCTGATCTCATCTCATGGTTTCCAGTATCATCTCTATGTTGATGACACCCAGCTATATCTCTCCACACCAGACATCACCGCAGAGACCCAGGCAAAGGTATCAGCCTGCTTATCCGACATTGCTGCCTGGATGTCCAACCGCCACCTGAAACTGAACATGTCCAAGACCGAGCTCATCGTCTTTCCACCAAAACCCATGTCTCCTCTTCCTCAACTTTCTATCTCAGTTGATAACACCCTCATCCTCCCCGTCTCATCTGCCCGCAACCTCGGAGTCATCTTTGACTCCTCCCTCTCCTTCTCTGCGCATATCCAGCAGATAGCCAAGACCTGCCGCTTCTTCCTCTTTAACATCAGCAAAATTCGCCCTTTCCTCTCTGAACACACCACCTGAACTCTCGTCCACTCTCTCATTACCTCTCGCCTTGACTACTGCAACTTACTCCTCACCGGCCTCCCACTTAGCCATCTATCCCCCCTTCAATCTGTTCAGAACTCTGCTGCACGTCTCATATTCCACCAGAACCGATATACTCATATCACCCCTCTCCTCAGGTCATTTCACTGGCTTCCAGTCAGATACCGCATTGAATTCAAGCTTCTCCTTCTTACCTACAACTGCACTCAGTCTGCTGCCCCTCACTACCTTTCTACCCTCATCTCCCCTTACATTCCCGCCCGTAACCTCCGTTCACAGGACAAATCCCTCCTCTCTGTACCCTTCTCCACCACCGCCAACTCCAGGCTCCGCTCATTCTGCCTCGCCTCATCCTATGCTTGGAACAACCTTCCTGAGCCCTTACGCCAAGCCCCCTCCCTGCCCATCTTCAAGTCTTTGCTTAAAACCCACCTCTTCAATGCTGCATTCGGCACCTAACTCTTACCGTTCAGTAAATCCAGACTGCCCCAATTTGATCGCCCCTATCGGACTGACCATTCACTTGTCTCTTAGATTGTGAGCTCTTTGAGCAGGGACCGTCCCTGTATGTTAAATTGTACAGCGCTGCGTAACCTTAGTAGCGCTTTAGAAATGTTAAGTAGTAGTAGTAGTACATTTCAGCCACCGTGAAGAAAGCCACAGCATGTTGGCTGAAACGTCTGTTCAACTTACTCAGACGGAGAACCACAACATCATAATGCCAGCTGCAGCAGCCTAAGAGAATGTACATAAGTATTGCCACACTGGGACAGGCCAAAGGTCCATCAAGCCCAGCATCCTGTTTCCAACAGTGGCCATTCCAGGTCACAAATACCTGACAGGATCCCAGCAAATCTTAATACATTTTATGATGCTTACCCCAGAAATAAGCAGTGGATTTTCCCAAGCCAATTTAATAATGGTCTATGGACTTTTCCTTTAGGAAGCTGGGCAGACCCTTTTTAAACCCTGCTAAGTTAACCGCCTTTACCACATTCTCTGGCAACAAATTCCAGCGTTTAATTACATGTTGAGTGAAGAAAAATTTTCTCAGATTCATATTAAATTTACTGCTTTGTAGCTTCATTGCATGCCCCCTAGTCCTAGTATTTTTGGAAAGAGTAAACAAATGATTCACGTCTACCTGTCCCACTCCACTCATTGTTTTATAGATCTCTGTCATATCTCCCCTCAGCCGTTGCTTCTCCAAGCTGAAGAGCCCTAGATGCTTCAGCCTTTCCTCATAGGGAAGTCGTCCAATCCCCTTTATCATTTTCGTCGCCCTTCTCTGTATCTTTTCTAATTCCACTATATCTTTTTTGAGATGCAGCGACCAGAATTGAACAAAATATTCGAGGTGCGGTCGCACTATGGACAAAGGCATTATAACGTCCTCATTTTTGTTTTCCACTCCTTTCCTAATAATTTTTTTTTTTTTTTTTTGTAAGATGGCCGACAGGTAAGGAGCCCAGCAACAAGCTCCTGAGACCCAGAGGGAACAGACCCACTCAAACCGTCTGGGCGACCCTCTGACCGGACTGGAACGAACCGGAACCGATTCAGGGCTGACCAGTGGAACACTGGACTGCGACGACCCACAGAAAACACAAACGGGTGAACGACCTGCCCGTCTCGTAGCCTAGACCAGTCCACGATCGGAAGGTAACCCAGCTGTACCGGAGCTGATTAACTGAGCAATCCCGAGGCTGATCGCGACTGTCTACCTGTCTACCTGCCTGTGGCCCGACAAGACCAGGGGAAGACCAGCCGTACCGAAGCCGATCGACGGCGCTAATTGAAGGCCTTGGCAGGAACTGCCACGAGGCCACGCTTCCATAGATCGAGCTCAGCACACTGGAGAAGCTAACAAGGCCTCGCTGCGCCCGGAAGGCGAGAAAAGAAAGGAGACACTAACCGAGTGGCCCGAAAGAACGAGGAGTAAAGCGCTGTGAATCCGAGAACGCATCGGGTCACCAGACGCGGGTTTCCCAAGCTGACCAGGAGCGCCGAATGCCCCCCTTCCCCGGAGACAACTTCCAAATCGACCTGCCCGCACGGGAGAGACTGTGCCGCCGAGATCCAGGAGCGGGAGAAGAGTACCAACGCGAGAGCGCACTAGATCGAGTGCCCCCCCCCCCCCCCCCCCCCCCCCCCGGAGACAACTTCCAAAATTGATCTGCCTGCACGGGAGAGATCGTGCCGCCGAGATTCAGGAGCGGGAGGGAATGCCAACTGCACACCAGAAATTACAGACGCCAAGCCGAGGACCAGTGAGGCCGACGAGCTACCTGCAACTTTACTGTTCTGATCGTTACTGGCTTGACACCGGTGAGATGCCTGCAGGCTGCCGATTGTGCTGCTCGACTTGCATGCTGGCGATAGTGCTGCTTGGCCTGCTACTAGGATGCTCGCGATTTTGTTGCCGATAGGATCGGCTGCAGTGGAACTGCATATTTTGCTTGCTTAATTGTTACTAGGAGTTTTGCTGGGTTATTTTTTTTTTTGTGTGTGTGTTTTGTTGCTGCCGATGAGATCAGCTGCAATAGAGCTGCATATAATTTTGCTTGACTGATTGTTGCTAGGACGTTTGCTGTTTTCTGTTGCCGATGGGATCAGCTGCAATAGAGCTACACATAATTTTGCTTGCTTGATTGTTGCTGGGACTTTCTGCTATTTTGCTTATCTGTTGCCAGGATTTTTGCTATCCCTCCTGTTCGCTTGTTGCATGTTTGCTTTGAATGTACAGGAATAGCGGTTGACGGAGCTAACCCCCCATGATGAAGCTATGTGAAACATGGTCCATGTCGGGACCTGTGCAGTGGCGCTGTTGATCTGAAATTCATCATTTGTACATACTGTACAACCACATTTTGGGTTGAATGGCTGCCGCAGTTTGAGTTCTGGGTTGTAATCACAGTTTGGGACCCAGTAGTAGACGCTGTGCAGTAGATGCACCGCACATATTACACTTTATATCCTATGTACTGTTACTTTAGAAATCGCTGCAGCGTCTCCATTGCTGATATGTACCCCAGCAAAATAACCCTAACCATCTGCTGTCTCATCCTACTCATACAAGTACAGACGATCCACGACACTTATAATAACAACCTCACAACGCACGAACCACACACCACATACGCACTAATCATGCCCTCACGAAACAACAACAAAGTCCACAACAATCCTAACACCTACAGACACCAATAAGGAATGACAAAAAGAGAAAGCACCGAATCTACATATCAAGGACACAGACAACTGATAAAAATAACTACAAACCCGAACTCAAGGGAGCAATACCAATTAGTACACATAGGCTACTCTAATGCTAGATCAGTAATCGAAAAAACCACAATGATAACTGACTGGATAACAGCAGATGACCTTGACTTCCTTCTCATTAATGAAACTTGGATTCATAACTCCAAAGACCCAATAATCCTAGAGCTTTGCCCACCAGGGTACAAAATTACCCATTGGACAAGAGAAGGAAAAAGAGGTGGAGGAATAGCCATAATTTATAAAGCCCAATTTACAGTCACAACAACAGCAGAATCTATCCTTCCCCAACTCGAAATAGCCTCAGTCAGGATCAACCACCCCAACCTGCATGACCAACTAAATATAATCCTATTTTATAGACCCCCGGCCAAATGGCAAGATGCCCAGGTACACTTCATGGACTTCATATCAAACACCTGCCTGTCTTCCCAAAATATTCTTATAGCAGGAGACATCAACCTTCATCTGGAAAATATTAACACAAACAATGTACACGAATGCAAGGAATTCCTTCAACTATGGGAGATCCACTGGCCTAACATGCAACCCACCCACAAGAAAGGACATACATTAGACATCATAACCCACAAATTTTCACCAGAAGAGAACCTCAGAATAAAAGACACAAAATGGATAGCCATATCATGGTCAGACCACTACAAGGCAAACACTTCCCTCCTTTGGAAAACAAAAGCAAAACAAGAAAGACAAGAAAAAAGGACATACACTACAAGAGGCAAGATAGACCCTCTAAAATTTTGGCAACAAATATACACCGACGAATGGACAACAACTACAGACTCACCCCAATTTTTACAAGAATGGGATAAAAGATGCAGAACAGTGTTAGACAAGATAGCACCACTCCAAACTAGAACCTCACATAGGAAAAGTTCAATCCCTTGGTTCAACGAAGAGCTGAAAGAACTAAAAACACAGGTTAGAAGACTAGAAAGACCTTGGAGAAAAAAACAAGATGAACACACATTCAAAGAATGGAAACAGAGGCAAAGAAAATACAAATACAAAATCAGACAAACCAAAAGAATGCACTACAGAACTATAATAGGACTAAATTACAAGGACACGCATAAACTCTTTTCACTTGTAAACAATCTCCTAGACACCACACTGGTCACCTCAAATAGTACAGAAACCCCATCGGCAACTAACCTAGCAAACTATTTCAAGGAAAAAAATCATAAAGCTCCGACGCATGATACCAATCACTACCACTGAATATACAAGCATCCTTGAATGCTTAGACCCGAAACCTGGGGAATATCCAGCAGACCGATCATGGACCAACTTTGACTTGATTTCAGTGGACGAACTCACACACTGGCTCGGAAAATACGCCAAATCTCAATGCAAACTTGACATCTGCCCGATTAGCCTATTAAAAGCTGCCCCCAAACAATTCAAAAAAGACCTCACAAACCAAGTAAATTACAGACTCCTAAATGGTCTCTTCCCTACGGACAAAGGAAATATCCTTCTCACACCACTGCCAAAAGATGCCAAGAAAAGCACAATGGACCTAACAAACTACCGACCAGTCGCTTCTATCCCGCTCATAACAAAACTGATGGAGGGCATAGTGACGAAACAACTTACGGAATACCTAACCAAACACTCAATTCTACATGAGTCTCAATCAGGATTTAGATCAAATCATAGTACTGAAACTGTGCTTGTGTCTGCAATGAATTCATTCAAAAAAACAATTGCAACCGGTAAAAACATACTCGTACTACAATTCGACATGTCTAGTGCTTTCGACATGGTAGACCATGGAATATTACTACACCTGTTAGAATATTTTGGAATCGGAGGCCCAGTTCTTAACTGGATCATGTGAAGGAGAGGACCTGGGTGTAGATAAGATGGAAGTGGACGAGGAAGAAGGGAGGAGGCTCATGAGCAGACGTAGGCAGAACAGAGCCTTGCCTCCATTCCATCCCCAGAGAGCGAGGAAGAACCTATGGACCTCTCAGCCTGGGCTCACTCCTTAGGTAACAAAATAAGAGAGCAGGTAACCTCATGGTATGGTAGCTGGGCTAAGAGAGGAAAGAGGAAAGGTCATGTGGGAGGATGGGTCAGTGATTAGAGAGAGTGACCCAGATGGGTGGGGCCTTTTCATTTTCCAGAGCTCAGGCTGTGATTGAACTGTGAGTTTAAAGAGTTCTGGTTGAAGAGAGATGAGAGATTTTCTCGGAGTGGGCTGAGCCCCAGCAGGAGGAAGGTGGAGTGTGAACTGTGGCTAAAAAGCCTAAAAGAAGCTGAAGGGGTTTGAGCTGTGTGCTGAAGTCTCAAGAACTGTGTTTGTTTGTTTTTTGTTGTTAGAACTGCTTGCAGTGTTTTGCCCCCTCCCAAGGGAGAGGAAGGGAGAGGGGGGGAGAAAGAAGACCCAGGGCTATAAAACTGTCTGAAAGGAACCCAGCTGGGTGCTGGAAGCCTGGGAGTTAAAAGTTGTTTTTTTTCTTGCTGTGTTTGTACCCCTGAGAGGAGCAACAGGGGGAATTTTTTTTTGCTTCAAGTATTTTGTCTTTTTGAACTGCTGGACTGTTGGATCCCAAGCAAAATAAAGAACTTGTTAGTTTTGCTTTGAAGTTGATTTCTTTGAGCCCTGCCCTGTGGACTGCAGTGAACCAGGAGGTTGAGTAGCAAGGGTGAAGGGGAGATCCCGATGACCCTCAGGCGGAGGGGAGGATCATTTACAATCAAAGGCTTCCTCACCACCAGGTCCTACCAAGTAACAACGAACAATGACAGATCACCGCCCTGGACACCGGAATGTGGAGTTCCTCAGGGATCCCCCTCTCACCAACTATTTTCAACCTGATGATGATACCACTAGCCAAACTACTAGCCAATCAGAACCTTAACCTCTACATAAATGCGGAGGATGTTACGATCCACATCCCGTTCAAAAGTAACCTAAACGAAATAACCAACGAGATCAATCAGAGCCTCCAAATCATGCACTCTTGGGCGGACTCATTCAAGTTAAAACTGAACGCGGAAAAAACTCAATGTCTGGTTCTCACTTCCCAATACAACACAAACAACTACCCTACCATAACCACACCTTACTGCACACTCCCCATCTCAGAAAATCTGAAAATTCTGGGAGTCACTATTGATCGAAACCTCACACTTGATACCCACTTGAAGAACACAACGAAAAAAATGTTCTACTCGATGTGGAAACTCAAAAGAATAAAACCTTTTTTCCCCTAGATACGTCTTCCGCACCCTAGTACAGTCACTAGTGATAAGTCACCTGAACTATTGCAACGCCCTGTACGTAGGATGCAAAGAACAGACTATTAAAAAACTCCAAACAGCCCAGAACACCGCAGCGCATCTCATTTTTGGAAAAACCAAATACGAAAGCGCAAAGCACCTAAGAGAGAAACTGCACTGGCTCCCGCTCAAGGAACGAATTGAGTTCAAGATCTGCTGCACGACCGTATACAAAATCATTCTCGCAGAGGCCCCACTCTACATGCTGAACCTAATAGACTTACCACCCAGAAATGCCAGAAAATCAGCCCGCAAGTTCCTCAATTTGAACTTCCCCAGCTGTAAAGGAATTAAATATAAACAGGCATACGCTACTACCTTTGCGTACAAAAGCACACAGTTATGGAACGCACTGCCCATGACCCTGAAAACCACGGACAACTTAACCAGCTTTCGGAAATCTTTGAAGACATTTCTCTTCTACAAGGCCTACAAAAATAATCCTTGATGAACCAAATTACTCCGTATACCACCCACACGCTTTAAAACACCTCTAACATGACCTTACCTAATACCTTCTAACTAATTCCTCTTCTACCTCCAGTTTATTACCGAATGTATCTAAGAGTATGTAATGACTATACCATATTAAAACCCTGTAAGCCACATTGAGCCTGCAAAAAGGTGGGATAATGTGGGGTACAAATGCAATAAATAAATAAATAAATAAATGATACCTAACATTCTGTTTGCTTTCTTAGCTGTTGCAGGACACTGAGCAAAGCATTTCAATGTATCATCAACAACGACACCGAGATCCCTTTCTTGGTCGGTGACTTCTAACGCAGAACCTTGCATGATGTAGCTATAGTTCAGGTTCCTCTTTCCCACATGCATCACTTTGCACTTGCTCACATTAAACATCATCTGCCATTGACCTGCAACGCATAATTAAACTGTGGACTCAGTTGCTGGAGGATGTGGTCAAAGCAGCTAATATAGAAGGATTCAAAAGAGGTTTGAAAGTTTCTGGAGGAAAAGCCCATAAATAGACTTGGGGGTTCCATTGCTCATCACTGGAAAATGAATCATGAGAAATAGATCTGCTTTTTGGGATCTGCCTGGCACTTGTGACCAGATCGGCCAAAGTTGGAGACTCGATGGAGCTTAGCCCAGCTCAGCATATTGTATAAATTTGCAATCCATAAAATGGTGGACTACTGTGTAACTCCTAAGATTCCTGCCCTTCTATCTGTGAAGCAGAGTCTCCCCAACTCTGTAATACATCAAGGTAAGGTCATCAGGAGTTCATAGGCAGAAGAAGTTCTTATCTATCATTGCACTTGCAAGCACAGCAACAGGGAGGGGTGAAGAAGGAGGTGAAACAGGCCCTATTGCTGTTGTGCAGATTTGTGGCTGTGGGTCGTGAGATTGGTTTTGCAGGAACAAATATAGCCAGATGTTGTTTTTAGATAAGGGGGGCACAGCAGAGACGTGAGAATTGTCACGTACACACAGTTAGATAAAAGAATAAAAGGAATGATTTGTTACCTCAGAAACAGGAATTTTGCTGGCACTGAGAAACGATTTGCTTCCAGTCTGGTCTAGTTCCTCTCACAGGAAGAAAGAGACTCTTTTTGCTTGTTTAAAGACTAGGCTGAGAAGTTGACCATGAAACAGTTCTATTTTACTTAAAGCAAGTTCTATTCTTTACCTTCTATGTTCAGGCTAATTTAGTAAGTATATTTTTAAGTTTATTTTTTATTATGTACTTTTTCTCTCGCTAGGAAGAAAAGGCTCCTGATGTTTGGTATGCTTAATGACTTTCGCTTATCGCTATGTCAGCTGCCGAACCAACGTCTTCATTAGGTTTTTAGTTTAATGAAGAAGTTGGTTCGGCAGCTGACATAGCGATAAGCAAAAGCTTTAAGTATACCGAACATCAGAAGCCTTTTCCTAGGAGTAGCCTAGTGGTTAGTGCAGTGGACTAGCAATATTCCATGTAGAAGCCTGCCCTTGCAGATCAGCAACGCGGCCACGCAGGCTTCTGTTTCTGTGAGTCTGACGTCCTGCACGTACAGATCAGCAACGCGGCACACAGACATCCCAGCAGAGCAGTGGGGCAGCCTAGGGGGCGCTGCAGTGGACTTCACATAAAAGCTCCCAGGTACACATCTCACCGTTACACCCTTATATTGTATGGAGAGCCCTCCAAAACCCACCAAAAACCTACTGTACCCAACTGTATACCAGTACAATAGTGGAGGAGTAGCCTAGTGATTTGTGCAGTAGACTTTGATCCTGGGGAACTGAGTTCGATTCCCACTGCAGCTCCTTGTGACTCTGGGCAAGTCACTTAACCCTCCATTGCCCCTGGTACAAAATAAGTACCTGAATATATGTAAACCGCTTTGAATGTAGTTGCAAAAACCTCAGAAAGGCGGTATATCAAGTCCCATTTCCCCTTCCCTTTCCCTCCTAGCGAGAGAAAAAATACATAATAAGAAATAAACATAAAAATATACTTACTAAATTAGCCTGAACATAGAAGGTAAAGAATAGAACTTGCTTTAAGTAAAATATAACTTATTATTGGCAAGTTTGCAATCAGATGTCTATTCTCATATCTACAATAACTAAGCTTCTGTAACAAATGTATGATTGGGTAATGGTGAATCTCTTCCTGTGAACTTCAGGATCAGCTAACGCCCAACTTAGTTTATCTGGGGAACAAGCACCCTGAAGGTTTAGTCTTGCATCTTGCAGCCTGTCTGATAAAGAGCAGTTATAGGGCTAAACGATATCTATGTACAAAGACCAAAATGTGCTTTTAAATATCAACTTGAATATAATCATATATTCTGTATTCATCCCTGGTAGTGATTACCTTGGAAATGTATTCCCAACAGGGAGGGGGTGGAAAATTTTACAATTTATTTATACAGATTTTTTATTGAACTCGTTAAACTGCTGTTCTCCTACAGTACTATACAATGCTCTGTTTTTATTTATTTAGAAAAAGATGACCCTAAGAACAGTAATGCAGAGACACATAAATGGAAGCTCAGTGAGAAGCCTGAAGAGGAAAAGATGTTCTCAGAAAGAGAGAAAGAAGAGACTTTGTCCTGTTCTGACTGGGGAGAAAAGGGAAAAAATCAAAATAAACAAAAACCTTCAACAGGAAGCTCAGCTCCGTGTGAACATTGTACCAGTAATATCACACAAACAGTGAAAGAGCAGACAAACCAGATGAGAGTTCAGAAATGTTTGTGTGATGGATGTGAGATATTCCTTAATGATCATTTAACTCTGAAATCACATCAGAGATCCGATACTGAAGAGAGACCATATACAGGTACGGACTGTGGGAAAACCTTCAGTCAAAAGAGAGAACTACAGCAACAGCAGAAAACATGCATAAGAGAGACACACTGTATAGGTTCCGAGTGTGGGAAAGATTTCAGTAGGAAGAAAGAGAAACATGAGAACAATAATAAAGAAACTAGAGTGTGTACAACTACGGTAGATGAGAAAACTTTTATCAATAAAGGAAGTGTTACAAAATGCCAGAAAAATGACACTGATGAGGGATTATCTGCATGTTCTAGTCGTGACAACAGCTTCAGTCAGGAAGAAAACGTCATAAGAAATGCAAAATTCCACCCAGAAGAGATACTAGTTTCAAGTGCTGAATGTAAGAAAAAATTCAGCCATAGAGAAACATTCACAGATCATAAAACACCTCAGA
Organism: Microcaecilia unicolor; assembly: GCF_901765095.1. Lineage (NCBI taxonomy): Eukaryota > Metazoa > Chordata > Amphibia > Gymnophiona > Siphonopidae > Microcaecilia > Microcaecilia unicolor. The sequence goes on from NC_044031.1 coordinate 7,578,909, forward strand.
CTGGTGAAGAATCAATGACTACTACTAAACCTGAAAAAGTCTTTTGCAGAAAGACAGACCTCTCAAACTACCAGAAAATTCAGAAAAATGAAAGCTTGTGTACTTCTGCTGACAGTGGTACAAGTGGTTGCTGGAAAAGAAACCTCCCAATGCACAAGAGAAACCACAAAGGAATGAAACCATTCATCTGCAGTGAGTGTAATAAAAGCTTCAGTCGGAAGGGAAACCTCACCAGACACCAGAGAATCCACATAGGCATCAAACCATTTATTTGCACTGAGTGTAACAGACGCTTCAGTCAGAAGGTACACCTCACAGAACACCAGAGAATCCACACAGGAATGAAACCATTCATCTGCACTGAGTGTAATAAAAGCTTCAGGGAGAAGGGAAACCTCACACTACACCAGAGAATCCACATAGGAATGAAACCATTCATCTGCACTGAGTGTAATAAAAGCTTCAGTCAGATGGGACACCTCACCACACACCAGAGAATCCACACAGGAATGAAACCATTCATCTGCACTGAGTGTAATAAAAGCTTCACTCAAAAAATAAGCCTCACACAACACCAGAGAATCCACACAGGGATGAAACCATTCATCTGCACTGAGTGTAATAAAAGCTTCACTCATAAAACAAGCCTCACAAAACACCAGAGAATCCACACAGGAATGAAACCACTTAACTGTACTGAATGTAATAAAAGCTTCAGTCGGAAGGGAAATCTTACAAAACACCAGAGAATTCACACAGGAATGAAACCATTCATCTGCACTGAGTGTAATAAAAGCTTCAGTCGGAAGGTAAACCTCACCAGACACCAGAGAATCCACACAGGCATCAAACCATTTATTTGCACCGAGTGTAACAGACGCTTCAGTCAGAAGCAATACCTCACAGAACACCACAGAATCCACACAGGAATGAAACCATTCATCTGCACTGAGTGTAATAAAATCTTCAGTCGGAAGGTAAACCTCACAATACACCAGAGAATCCACACAGGCATCAAACCATTTATTTGCACTGAGTGTAACAGATGCTTCAGTCAGAAGGGACAACTCACCAGACACCACAGAATCCACACAGGAATGAAACCATTCATCTGCACTGAGTGTAATAAAAGCTTCACTCATAAAATAAGTCTCACACAACACCAGAGAATCCACACAGGAATGACACCATTCATCTGCAGTGAGTGTAATAAAATCTTCAGTCGGAAGGTAAACCTCACCAGACACCAGAGAATCCACACAGGCATCAAACCATTTATTTGCACTGAGTGTAACAGACGCTTCAGTCGGAAGCAATACCTCACAGAACACCTCAGAATCCACACAGGAATGACACCATTCATCTGCAGTGAGTGTAATAAAATCTTCAGTCGGAAGGTAAACCTCACCAGACACCAGAGAATCCACACAGGCATCAAACCATTTATTTGCACTGAGTGTAACAGACGCTTCAGTCGGAAGCAATACCTCACAGAACACCTCAGAATCCACACAGGAATGAAATCATTCATCTGCACTGAGTGTAATAAAAGCTTCACTCATAAAATAAGTCTCACAGAACACCAGAGAATCCACACAGGCATCAAACCATTTATTTGCATTGAGTGCAACAGACGCTTCAGTCAGAAGGTACACCTCACAGAACACCAGAGAATCCACACAGGAATGAAGCCATTTAGATGTTCTGAGTGTGGTAAAACATTCATTGACAAGGAAACACTTACTATGCACCAGAATAGCCATTGAGTAGTAAAACCATTTCCATGTACTGAGTGTGGCAAATGCTTCAGGTTGCCTAGTGTACAGCGCTGCGTATGCCTTGTAGCACTATAGAAATGATAAATAGTAGTAGTAGTTGAAGAAATACGTGATACAGCACCAGAGAATCCACACAGGAGTGGAGCTATTTAGATGTTCTGAGTGTGGTAAAACCTTCACTGAGAAAGGACATCTCGCAAGGCACCACAGAGTTCACACAGAAGTGAAGCCATTTACATGTAGTGAGTGTGGTAAGACCTTCATTGACAAGGAAGCACTCACTATGCACCAGAATAGCCATTGAGAAGTAAAACCATTTCCATGAACTGAGTGTGGCAAATGCTTCAAGTCACATGATACAGCACCAGAGAATCCACACAGGAGTGAAGCCATTTAAATGTACTGAGTGTGGTAAAAGCTTCACTGAGAAGGGAAACCTGACAAGGCACCATAACTTTTACATGAGAGTGAAGTCATTTACATGTAGTGAGTGTGGGAAGAGATTCATTGAGAGTGAAACACGCGCCATACACCAGAGAATACATTCAGGATGAAAACTATTTCTGGGCACTGACTGTGGCAAAAGCTTCACAAAGAAATACATGACAATACACCAGAGCCAGAGAATTCACAGAGCAGTGAAGCCTTTTGCATGTACTGAGTGTGGTAAAAGCTTTACTGAAAAGGAACACTCAACAGACACTGGAGAATCCACACAGAAATAAAATCATTTATCTGCACTGAGGTTGAAGAAATACATGATAATGCACCAGAGAATTCACACAGGAGTTAAGCCATTTTTTTTTTGTTACATTTGTACCCTGTGCTTTCCCCCTCATGGCAGGCTCATTGCGGCTTACATGGGGCAATGGAGGGTTAAGTGACTTGCCCAGAGTCACAAGGAGCTGCCTGTGCCTTAAATGGGAATCCAACTCAATTCCTCAGGACCAAAGTCCACCACCCTAACCACTAGGCCACGCCTCCACTCCATGCACTGAGTGTAATAAAAGCTTCTGTTAGAAGGTAAACCTCAAGAACTTATAGACATGATAAGTAGTAGTACTAGAAACCACCGAATGATCCACACAGGAAGGTTCCTGCACACTCATATTGTTTTGGTATTTCAGACTGGCCTCTTAAACACATGCAAAAACTAGGGGGCCCTTTTACTAAGCTGCGTAGACGCCTATGAGCACCCAATGTGCGTCAATTTGGAGTCATCACCCGGTTACCGCATGGCCTGGGCGGTACTTTCGATTTTTAAGTGTGTCCACTATGCGCGTCAGAAAATTATTTCTATTTTTGGTGCATGGCAGAAACTGGGTGGTAATCGTCATTCTATGCACATAGACCATTACCACCCGGTTAACGCTTGAGACCCTACCACTAAGTCAATGGGTGGCGGTAAGGTGTCAGGCCCAAAATGGACGTGTGCCAATTTTTATTTTGATGAAGTCAAGGACTGCTTTATGGAGCAGCTGGTTCAGGAACCAACAAGAGGGAGAACAATTCTAGACCTAGTGCTTAATGGAGCATGATCTGGTTCAGGAGGTAATGGTGCTGGGTTCACTTGATAACAGTGATCATAACATGATCAGATTTGATATAAGCTCTGTAGTAAGTACACGCAGGAAATCCAATATGTTAGCATTTAACTTTCAAAAAGGAGTCTATGATAAAATGAGAAGAAGGGCGAAAAAAAAACTTAGAGGAGCAGCTGCAAAGGTCAAAAACGTACATGGGGGGGGGGGGGAGCCGAGGAATATGGCTGAGAGGACACACGAGAATCTGCTCTATCATGTGTAAGAGGTTTGAGAGGAGTCCGCTTCAAGGAGGGCGAAGGCAGAGGCAGAAGGAAGGTGTGCTCTTGAGGAAGATCAAATTTCGTTCACATTCCTTATAAACATGGAATTCGCCCCCTAGTGGCCAAAAGACCAACCAGCATACTAACTAGCAGTAAGAACTACCATCCCCAGAACCCACCCTTAGGCAGGACTCTCAGGAGATAGAGGGGGAGGAGCAGGACTGGGAGATGAGGATCAGCTGCGAGAACTAGGTGGGGAGGAGGCAGTAGAGGAGATGGGGGAGGAGAACATGGAGGTTTCAGCTCTTGCACAGACTCCAGATGGCAAGGTGAAAGGTTTCCTGGCTGCAGTACTACCTGAATTGTTTAAGATTGGGGAAGCAAAGCTGGTGCAGTTTGGGAGGAAACTGTGGAGGAGATTAGAACACCATACTACACAAGGACAGAAGGTTGTGCCTGGAAAGATTGAATTGTGATTAAAACTCCTTAAAAGAGGAGACTGAGACTGTGTTAATGAACTGATTGTGAAAAGTGCAAGTAGCCAGCAAACTACCTGAGGACAGAAGATAGTGCTGAGGAAAGCTGAACTGTGGTTAAAACTATTTGAGGCAGGAACTTAAACTATATGATGGGGCTGGAGAAGCTTCAGGTGTGGAGCTGTCCTGTGATGATGAAGCTGGAACAAGAATAAGAATGTGTGATTTAACCTTTGTAAATAAAAACCTTTTCACTTATAAAAGTATTGGAGCTGCTGCCCGTTTTGTTCAACTACTACCATAAGGACAGCTGGTGCAGCGGTTTACTAAAAGGAGCTGCAGAAATTGAAGGTCTGGAGTAAGACCAAGATTGTAACCCGAGTGTCCTGGAGTGCATAGAATCCTTCAAGCTGAACAGGGTCAACCCTGGCTGGTCAGTGGAAGGGAGACCAGGTGACACATGCCTTCTAAGCATAAAGGTAAGGTGAGGTTTTATCCCCCTGAAACCACCTCTACCCCTCTTGGTCAACTGAAGTTGGATTTGTTTGTGCTCCCGCAGCGGGCAGGAAATGAGGGTGAGATCCCAGCTCAGCACTGGACACAGGGAGAGTCCTAGCTTTTGGGAGAGACATCTTTGTCCCCTTCAGACCAGGTTGCTCCACCGCTCTGACAACACCACGGAGAAGGCTGTGAAGACTCCGAAGGAAGATGTGACATCTTCAGCAGCCGCTGTGGGGGATTTCCTGGGTCAAGTCACTGGTCCTTGTTTCTGACTATCCCTCTTTGCTGGATGGATATTTTGTTTTGTTCACCTACTGGAACCTTTGGATCGTGTGTTTCCTTTTACCTTCAGGCGGGTCTTCTTGCTGGATAACCTGTACCCATTTGTTTTAGGATCGGCCGAGACAAACTGTGCAATAGGCTTACTCCTAGAGATCTCGCTCTTTAATTTACTTAAATAGTCACCCAGAGGAGGATTCCACTCACCCTCTTTGCTCAGAAAAATCAGAGTCTGTATCGTGATAAAGACAGCGCTCTTGAAAAGCGTCAACAACCCTGTACAGTTCTAACCTGCATGTGCAGTTATAAAGGAGGTTATGAAGATGTTAGTGTTACCCAGTGGTGCACAGAGTAACCGCAGAAAGGCAGTATATCAAATCCCTTTCCCTTTCCTCTCCTACACCTTAACATTAAAATTGTTTCAAATTCCCTTCCATTACAACCATTTTTAAAACTGGTTCCTACTCCCACACCTTCGGCATCTTCATTTCGTGAATGTTTTCATACTCTGTCAAAACAATTTAGCATTTCTTCTCAAAAAGCATTTGTCAAATGAATGGTCTCTCTCCTGGTTAAATAGCCCGAGATCCTCCCCCTCGTTTCACTCTGCGGTCCTTTTAGAAAGGCGCACTGAAAAGTGGCTTGCGGTAGTGTAGGCGCACTCATAGCAGAATTATTTTTCAGCGTGCCTTTAAAAAGGTCTCTTTTTTTTTTCAGGAAAATCAAAATTGCCGCGTGTCTATTTTGGGTCTCTGACCTTACCGCCAAGCCCTAAACCTAGCGATTAAGAATTTGGGTGGTAATGACCTACGCACATCAGATGCCACGTGTATCGGACATGCGCCAAAAATGAAGTTACCACCGGGTTAGCGTCGGAGCCCTTATCACCACCTCAATAGGTGGCGGTAAGGGGTCCCCACTGCATGGCCACATGGTAAGAGTTCTCTCACAGCAATGTGTGTGTGTGGGGGGGCTTTTACCAGCTACGGGAAAAAGGCCCCCACCGCTACCTCAAGGCCCTTTTTCCTGCCACTTAGTAATAGGACCCCCTAGGGGGTCTTTTACTAAAGGTTATCTCAAGTTATCTGTAGCGGGTCCCATTTTATTCCTGCCCATACCTGATTTCTGGCCTTAAATTGATCAGGTATCCCTCTTGGAACACCTATAGAGTCTAGATAGACAGTGTCATCAAGATGGTTAGAAACATGTCTTTTGACATGAGATACCTGGTGAGGGTAGGCAATAACAATGGGTATAACTAATTGGACCAGAGCACATATACCAGACCATTAGAATGGCAATATGGGATATAAAATTTTGGTTCCGCAATACCACCATACATCAGAACGTGGGATAGAGAGGCGAGAGAAATTAAGCATTGGGAGGTCAGAAGGGTTAAAAGTATCAGAACAATGGGTAACATTTCCTAGAAAGCGAGAATATGTCTGGGTAGTGTAGCGTCGCAAGCATATAGAAAAGGTCAGATTAAAACGAACACCAAAAGAAGGAGGATACAAGGAATGAAAAGCCAAAGGTGGATACAAAGAGTAAATAGACTTGCATGAAGCTGAAATAGGGCGTTTAGAAGTAAAAGACAATAGCATACACAATGAAGTATTATAATGTTGTCTGAAATGAAAAGGAAAGGAAAATAACTGAGGTGCAGGACAAGGTCTTGTACACATATACCAGTCAGAAACCTTAAGGGAAGAAGCAGTGTAGTGCAGCCAGTGTAACCATGTATTAAAATCTTCATATCCAGTCTCTTGGAATATGGTATCCTGAACAGAATTAGCATGAAGGATTTGGCGATCATAGTGGGCGTATGTGGTTTTGGGTAACCAGGGTTCAGGGGTTATAGGTGGGTCTGTAACCCTGATCCGAAAACGGATCATAGGATCACGACCTGTACTATCAATAGCTAGGGAATAGGTACGAGTCAAAGTCTGGTCAACATTATTAAAGGTGAAAACAACAACAGGATGAGCAGATGTATACTCAATTAATAAAGTGCGACAAGTAATATCAAAATTTCTAAAGCCATTTAGCATGAGTAGCAGCCTTCAAACCAGGAGAAAAGAACAAAACTGTAGTAAGGGTAGTGCTAGAAAACAAAATTCAGCAGGAATAAGTACATAAGTAATGCCACACTGGGAAAAGATCAAAGGCCCATCAAGCCCAGCATCCTGTCCCCGACAGCGGCCAATCCAGGTCAAGGGCACCTGGCAAGCTACCCAAACATACAAACATTTTATACATGTTATTCCCGAAATTGTAGATTTTTCCCAAGTCCATTTGGTAGCAGTCTATGGACTTGTCCTTTAGGAAACCGTCCAACCCCTTTTTAAACTCTGCCAAGCTAACCCGCCTTCACTACGTTCTCCAGCAACGAATTCCAGAGTTTAATTACGCGTTGGGTGAAGAAAATGTTTCTCCTATTTGTTTTAAATTTACTACTTTGTAGTTTCATCGCATGCCCCCTAGTCCTAGTATTTTTGGAAAGCGTGAACAGACGCTTCACATCCACCTGTTCCACTCCACTCATTATTTTATATACCTCTATCATGTCTCCCCTCAACCGTCTCTTCTCCAAGTTGAAAAGGCCTAGCCTCCTTAGTCTTTCTTCATAGGGAAGTCGTCCCATCCCCGCTATCATTTTTGTCACCCTTTCGCGGCACCTTTTCCAGTTCTACTATATCTTTCTTGAGATGCAGCGACCAGAATTGAACTCAATACTCAAGGTGCGGTCGTACCATGGAGCGATACAATGGCATTATAACATCCTCACACCTGTTCTCCATACCTTTCCTAATAATACCCAACATTCTATTCGCTTTCCTAGCTGCAGCAGCACACTGAGCAGAAGGTTCAGTGTATTATCGACGATGACACCCAGATCCCTTTCTTGGTCTGTAACTCCTAACATCGAACCTTGCGTGACGTAGCTAAAATTCGGGTTCTTTGATTCACTTCCATCCACTTCACACCACTCAGGATTTTGTAGACCTCAGTCATATTCCATCTCAGCCATCTCTTTTCCAATGTGAAGAGGCCTAACCTATTTAGCCTTTCTTCATACAGGAGCAGTTCCATCCTGTCTATCATTCTGGTCATTCTTCTTTGAACATTTTCTAATTCCGCTATATCTTTTTTGAGATACAGTGACCAGAATTGGACAAATACTCAAGGTGAGGTCGCACCATGGAGCGATACAGAGACATTATAATATTTTTGCTCTTATTTTGCATCTGTCTCTCAATAATTCCTAGCATACTGTTTGTTTTTTTGGCTGCTACCGCACACTGGGCAAAATATTTCAGTGTATTGTCTACAATGACACCTAGATCTTTTTCTTGAGTGCTGACTCCTAAAGTGGACCCCAGCATCAGGTAACTATGATTCGGATTATTCTTCCTAATGTGCATCACTTTGCATTTATCCATATTAAATTTCATCTGCCATTTGAATGCCCAGTCTTCCAGTTTCCTAAGGTCTTCCTGCAAATTTTCATAAACCACATGCATTTTGACAACTTTGAGTATTTTCGTGTCATCTGCAAATGTAATCACCTCACTTATTCCGATTTCCAGATCATTTATAAATATGTCAAATAGCACCGGTCCCAGTACAGATCCCTGTGGCACTCCACTATTAACCCTCCTCCATTGAGAAAAATGTCCATTTAATCCTACCCAGTGTTTTATGTCCAATAACCAATTTTCAGTCCATAGAAGGACATTGCCCCCTATCCCATGACTTCTTAATTTTCTTATGAGTCTTTGAACATGAGCTATAAATCCTGTTTGGTTAGTGGGTCAGGGAAATTCTGTAGAGGAGAATCCTCTGCATCAGAAATAGTATGTGCTTATGCTCAAGGAGTGCATCTTTCCCTCCCAAGTGAGTCCTACCTCATATGTGGGTTCTTAAAACAAGAACCTACATATGAGGGGAAAGATGCACTCATTGAGCATAAGCACATACTATTTCTGATGCAGAGGATTCTCTCCTACAGGATTTCTATTCATTCCTTGACTCCTAGATATTTATATAAAATTTTCTATTCAAGTTTCTTAATGGTACAATCATCAGTCAGGTAGATGTTTTCAGTTGTACTTAATGTTCCTCCCAGGAAAGGTGTCTTAGTGTCATGATTGTGGCCGTGACCCCCCCCCCCCCAGACTTACTTTATTTCTGGGGGTCAGCTTCTTAGCTGGCTTCTGTTTCTTTTGTCTGTCCTTTCTGAGCTAGCTCAGTCTCTCTATGCTGGCAGCTTCCAGCAGCATGACTCTTATTGCTTCACTATACTGCAGCTGTGTGTGTTGCCTGAGTTAGCTCTGCCTCTCTCTGGGTGTACTGGCTGTTTCCAGCGTGGCTTCAATTGCTTCAATATACTGCATCTGTGTGGGTTAGGCCTCTCTGGTTCAGTGTACTGTCTGTCTGAAAACGGTAACAGAATTCAAACATGCGTGGGATAAATATAAAGGAATCCTGTTCAGAAGGAATGGATCCTCAGGAGCTTAACCGAGATTGGATAGCAGAGCCAGTAGTGGGAGGCGGGGCTGGAGGTTGGGAGGTGGGGATAGTGCTGGGCAGACTTATACGGTCTGTGCCAGAGCCGGTGGTGGGAGGCAGGGATAGTGCTGGGCAGACTTATACTGTCTGTGCCAAAGCCGGTGGTTGGGAGGCGGGGCTGGTGGTTGGGAGGCGGGGATAGTGCTGGGCAGACTTATACGGTCTGTGCCCTGAAGAGCACAGGTACAAATCAAAGTAGGGTATACACAAAAAGTAGCACATATGAGTTGTCTTGTTGGGCAGGCTGGATGGACCGTGCAGGTCTTTTTTCTGCCGTCATCTACTATGTTACTATGTCTGTGTCTGGTAGTGGTGACATCATCAGACTTGGCCCTGATAAGGAAGTGGTGTTCTTCCATTCAGGGCCTTTGCAACGTGTGCTTGAGGTAGGGTTAGTGTGGAAGATAAGGATAAAGCTGAACTGCTTAACGATATTTTAGCTCTGTGTTCACGAATGAAAGACCGGGGGTAGGACTGCACAAAACAAAGGCTAAAGGGGATGGTAGACCAAGACCCGTTTACGGAGGACTGTGTTTGTGAGGAGCTTGCCAAACTAAAAGTAGACAGAGCGATGGGGCCTGATGGGATAAACCCGAGGGTGCTTAAGGAACTTGGAGAAGTTCTGTCGGCTCCGCTGACTGACCTTTTCAATGCTTCCTTAGAAACAGGAGTGGTCCCGGTGGACTGGAGAAGAGCGGATGTGGTTCCTTTGCACAAGAGTGGAAGTAAGGAGGAGGTAGGGAATTACAGATCTGTCAGTCTGACCTCGGTGGTAAGCTAATGGAAACGCTTCTAAAGAGGAGGATTGTGACATTTCTTGAACTACTTGGAATGCGGGACCCGAGGCAACATGGCTTCACTAGTGCCAGGTCGTGTCAAACGGATCTGACTGTCTTCTTCGACTGGGTGACCAAACAGTTGGATATGGGAGGGGCGCTTGATGTGGTATACTTGGATTTCAGCAAAGCCTTTGACATGGTTCCGCACAGGCGACTGATAAATAAATTGAGTGCCCTCGGTGTGGGACCTAGAGTAACTGATTGGGTAAAAAACTGGTTGAATGGTAGGAGACAGAGGGTGGAGGTAAATGGAGCTTACTTTGAAGAAAAGGATGTCGTCGGTGGAGTACCGCAGGGATCGGTCCTAAGGCCGGCTCTTTTTAACGTCTTTGTAAGCGATATTTCAGAAGGGCTGTCTGGTAAGGTTTGCCGCTTTGCGGATGATACTAAACTCTGCAACAGGGTGGACACCGTGGAGGGTGTGAATGACATGAGGAGGGACCTAGCGAAGCTAGAAGAATGGACCAATATTTGGCAACTAAGTTTTAATCCCCAAAAATGCAGGGTCATGCACTTGGGTTGCAAAAATCCGTGGGAACTGTACAGTATAGGGCAGTGATGGCGAACCTATGGCACGCGTGCCAGAGAGGGCACACGGAGCCCTCTCTGTTGGCACGCGCGCCGCCGGTCGCCTCACCCGAAACTTAGCCCTCCCACCCACCCGGCGTCAAGCGTTCCTCCCTCCCTCCCCCCCGGCACCAGCCCGCCCGGCCTCCATCCCTCCCTCCGAACCCGAAGAAATTTAAAAGTCTTCCCTGGTTCGAGTAGGTGGCGTCAGCATCAGCAGTAGCAGCGAAAAGCGTGCTGCTGGTTCGTCGCGTCTTCAGCCTTCCATCTCTCAAGCTCTCTGGTCCCACCCTCATTTCCTGTTAGGGCGGGACCAGAGAGCTTGAGAGACGGAAGGCTGAAGACGCGCCAAACCAGCAGCACGCTTTTCGCTGCTACTGCTGATGCTGACGCCGCCTACTCGAACCAGGGAAGACTTTTACATTTCTTGGGGTTCGGAGGAAGGGAGGGATGGCGGGCTGGTGCCGGTGGGAGGGAGGGAGGAATGCTTGACGCCTTGCCTTGGTGCACGCTGGGTGGGAGGGAGGGAGCGAGGCCTGGTGCTTGGGTGGGAGGGTGGGTGCCTGCCTGCTTGCTGCTGCTGCTGCTGCTTGGGTGGGTGGGTGGGTGGGAGGGAGCCTTGGTGCACACTGGGTGGAAGGGAGGGAGCGAGGCCTGGTGCTTGGGTGGGAGGGTGGGTGGCCTGCCTGCTTGCTGCTGCTGCTGCTGCTTGGGTGGGTGGGTGGGAGGGCTGGTGCTTGGGTGGGAGGGAGGGAGGCTTGGGTGGCCTGGTGCTTGGGTGGGAGTGCTTGGTGAGTGCATGGCCTGGTGCTTGGGTGGGAGGGAAAGAGGCCTGCCTGGTGCTTGGGTGGGTGGGAGAGAGGCCTGCCTGGTGTTTGGGTGGGTGGGAGGCCTGGTGCTTGGGTGGGAGTGGTGGGTGGATGGCCTGGTGCTTGGGTGGGAGTGCTGGGTGAGTGCATGGCCTGGTGCTTGGGTGAGAGGGAGGCAGGCCTGGTGCTGGGTGGGTGGCCTGGTGCTTGGGTGGGAGGGAGAGAGGCCTGCCTGGTGCTTGGGTGGGTGGGTGTCCTGGTGCTTGGGTGGGTGTCCTGGTGCTTGGGTGGGAGTGCTGGGTGGGTGGATGGCCTGGTGCTGGGTGGGTGGGAGGGAGGTAGGCCTGGGTGCTTGGGTGGGAGGCCTGGTGCTTGGGTGGGAGTGCTGGGTGGATGCATGGCCTGGTGCTGGGTGGGAGGGAGGGAGGCTTGATGCTGGGTGGACTGGTGCTGGGTGGGAGGGAGGCCTGCCTCTGGGAGGGCAGGGGGGAGAGGAGGGTGGCTGGAGGGGAGGGCAGGGGGAGAGGAGGGTGGCTGGAGGGGAGGGTGGCTGGACATGGGCGGCTGGAGGAGAGAGGAGGGTGGCTGGAGGGGGGGGGCAGGGGGAGAGGAGGGTGGCTGGAGGGGAAGGTGGCTGGACATGGGCGGCTGGAGGGGAGAGGAGGGTGGCTGGAGGGGAGGGCAGGGGGAGAGGAGGGTGGCTGGAGGGGAGGGTGGCTGGACATGGGCAGCTGGAGGGGAGAGGAGGGTGGCTGGACATTTGTGGCTGGAGGGGAGAGGAGGGTTGCTGGACATGGATGGAGGGCAAGAAATGAAGAAGAAAGGAGGAAAGTAAACAAATAAATGGAAAGGAAGCCCTAGAAACAGAGTTAAGAGAACAGATAGCAGCAGAATCAGCGACTAGGACCAATATGGATAGAAAAACAAAATCACCAGACAACAAAGGTAGAAAAAAATCATTTTATTTTCATTTAGTGTTTGGAATATGTCCAATTTGAGAATTTACATCTGCTGTCTTATTTTGCACTGGGTATACTGGAGCTGTAATAACTTACAGAAATGATTTATAATGAAAGAAAATCATGTTATTTTTTCTCCTATACTAGTATAATATTTTCAATGATGTTTGTTTATATACGCCAAGGCTGGTGTAAGGGGGTGTGGCTATCATGGGGTGGAGTCATATGTGGTGACCCCGCCCATAATGAGTACCGGCACTTCGCGATGAGTAATTAGATTTTGGGTTGCTGTTTGGGCATTGGGCACTCGGTCTCTGAAAGGTTCGCCATCACTGGTATAGGGGGTGAAGTGCTATAGTGTGCGAAGGAAGAGCGGGACTTGTGTCTGATGACCTTAAAGCTTTCAAACAGGTAGAAAAAGCGACGGCCAAAGCTAGAAGGATGCTTGGGTGCATAAAGAGAGGCATGACCAACAGGAAAAAGGCCCCATTTGGAGTACTGCATGCAGTTCTGGAGACCGCACCTATGGAAAGATATAAACAGGATGGAGTCAGTCCAGAGGGCGGCTACGAAATTAGTATTTATGTTTAAACGGTTTATTGAGTTTTCACACAAATCAAAACAATACAGTCTTGTGCACAAATAACAGCATTGTGACGAAACAACCCAAATCTATTCCAGACCAATCTACTACATTCTTCAAACTCCCTTCCCCCCTCCCCCTTTCCCTTCCATCCCCTCCCCTAACCCCTCCTCCTTCCCCCAAAACCACCCCCCGTCCTCCAACTCATAAAATAACAATTATATACACGAGAATATCATTTACATCACATATGTAGAGATAATACAGTCTCGATGTCTACCAATAAATGCCTACCATTGAAACCCTATAACTCCCTCCCTCCCTCCCATACACAGAAGAAAAAGAAAAATTCCCCTCAGCAATGCCCTTGGGAGCTTGTGATCTGATAGCCCCCAAAGGCGGTGAGAAAGAACAAACAATCCCCATTATCCCCAACCCCCACCCTATGGCACCTCTCACACCCTGAACCCCCCCTAAAAAAAAAAAAAAAAAAAAGAGACCCCTCTTCGTGGTCCCCCCTCCTACCTTCCCTCCGTGCATCTTTCTCCTGTCCTTATTCCACCCGGTGCTCCCCCTCTTTCCCCCGTGGTTCAGCACAGGCACCCTGACAAGAACTCCTTTATCCCATTTACCCATAGTCTATTACCCTGTCCAAAAGATCAATCTTAAATCGTATTTAGAATGAGGCTCCTCGCTCTATGCGGGAGTGATTGCAAATATGGGTCCCAAATCGACAAGAATTGTTTTTTCCTCTTTGGTGTACCCCACATCTCTCGTTTCTCCATTAACAACAATACATGCAAACGATTCCTCCAAGCCCAAAACGAGGGGCTCTCAGTTCCAATCCATTCTCTCAAGATAATCCGCTTCCCTACCACCATTGCTTTCCGTATAAACAGTATTGTTTCCCGTTTAGTTACCCCAAACTTCTCATATTTATCTAGCAACACTCCAGCAGGCACCATCGGCAGAGGGTGTTTCCAGAGACCCCCCACATAGTTCAAGATTTCTGCCCAAAACAATTTAACCTCTGAACAGTCCCAGAAAGCATGATAAAATGAATTATTTCCTTGTTTACATTTGGGACATACCGGTGTCTCCACTCCTCCAAATCTAAATAACTGCTCCTGTGTCATATATGCTCGATGTAAGACCCTATATTGGCACTCTCTCAACTCTGCACTAGTAGACACCTCAGGGATCTTCCAAACCAAAACTGAGAGATCGACCTCCGTCAGATGTTCCCCTAAATCCTGATTCCAACGACGTAAAATCGCCGCTCTGGACCGACTCACTACCCGTTTTTGCACCTCCTTATGGAGAGACGAAATCGACAGTCCCCTCTCTGAAAACTGCCCAAAAAAGTCATCTAAACAGGTTCCCATTCGGGTTCCTAATGCTCTCCTATCCAAAGATTTATAATAATGCTGTAATTGTAAATAGGCTAGCACATCTCTCTGGTCTACTCCCAACTGACTTTGAAATTGCGCCCAACTAAATAATCTACCCTCCTCATTTAATACATGCCTAAAAAGAGTTAACCCCCCATTAGCCCATCGTTGAAAACTAGCATTATCTTGTCCTGGGGAAAACTGTTTGTTACCCCGAATGGGTAATTGGTCTGATACCCCAGGGTCCCCCCCCCAATAACGGGACTAAATATCTCCAGGCCTCTCGCACCGATTGCAATACTATGCTACTTCTCAACTCTTTGGGCAGCTGTTTACCTACCTCCTGCATCAAATAGTTAATATGCCAAGGTGCATAGTATTCTCTTTCAAGCTCTACTGGTATAAAAGTCTGTTCACTCAAATACCAGTCTCCTAGATGTCGCATTAGACATGCGTTGTTATACGCTCTCAGATCTGGCAGTCCAAACCACCATGCTTCCAAGCTCCTAAGAGGTATCTAAAGGCCATTTTGGTTTTTTCCCCGCCCAACAAAATTTAGATAACAATCCTCTCATCACACCCAGATCCCGCTTCAATAACCGCAGCGGTAAGACCTGGAGTACATACAACCATCTTGGAAAAAGAACCATATTGAAGAGCTGTACTCGCCCATGAAGTGAGAGTGGTAAATGTATCCACTTCTGCAGCCAGTCTCTCGTGGAATTCAGCAACCTCTCAACATTACACCTATACATCCGTGATGTTCTCGTACAGAGTTGAATACCTAAATATCTAAACGAATTAGTCCCCCATTTAAAGGAAATCCACCCACCCACTTCCGTCGTACAGACTCGCATGTGGCTAGTGCCAAAGACTTGTCCAGATTGAGCTTAAAACCTGAAAATTCCCCATACTCCCGAAAGCTCTCCATTAAAGTTGTTAACGAACCTTGGGGCTCAACAATATGACTCAGCAGATCATCTGCAAATGCAGACAATTTGAATTCTTGACTCCCAACCCGCACCCCTTTTATTTCTGGATTACTCACCACTTCCCTCACCAGAGGGTCAAGAGAAAGAACAAATAGCAAGGGAGAAAGAGGACACCCCTGACGTGTACCCCTGTGAAGCTACGAAATTAGTAAGCGGTCTTGAATGCAAAAATTATAGGGACAGGCTTATGAACCTCAACATGTATACGCTGGGAGAGAGGAGACATGATAGGAACGTTTAAATATCTCAAGGGCATTTAAGTACAGGAAGAGAACCTTTTTCAAATGAAGGAGAGCTCTGGAATGAGGGGACATACGACAACGTTAAGAGGGAATAGGTTTAGGAGTAACCTAAAGAAGTATTATTTCACAGAAAGGGTGGTGGAGGTGTGGAATGGCCTCCCGGTGGAGGTGGTGGAGTCTAGGACTGATCCAGAATTTTAAAAGGCATGCATCCTTGAACTGCTACAGTGTCTTTGTAACAGGACCCCCAGGAGGATGAATTACTGAAAGAGATATTCCCATCCCCACCAGTGTTGGCCTTCCAACAGCCCCCAACTTAAAACACAAGCTAATTAGAAGTAAGCTCCTAACACAGACTCAAAAAGAAGAGAATGGCACACATCCTTGCAATATATCCAGCTGCAATCTATGCCAAAATATTTCACAGGACCCCACGGTCATTCACAAAAGAAAAATATTCAACATTAAGGAATTTATTTATTTATTTATTGCATTTGTATCCCACATTTTCCCACCTCTTTGCAGGCTCAGTGTGGCTTGCAATACATTATGAATAGTGGAAATATATAAGAAAGTATACATTTGGTACAACAGAAGGATCTTGGGTAACATGATAATGATAAAACGTGATCGTAGTTAACAAGCAAATATTAAAAGGCAGTATTGGATTTATGTATAGGAGTTAATATTTGTTGCTCTTTGTGGTATGCCTTGTTAAAGAGATGGGTTTTCATTTGTTTGCGGAAGTTAATGAGTTCATAGATCATTTTCAAGTTGTGCGGCAGCGCGTTCCAGAGTTGTGTGCTTAAGTAGGAAAAGGTTGATGCATGCGTTAGTCTGTATTTCAGACCTTTTCAGTTGGGGAAGTGAAGATTAAGGAATGTGCAGGATGATTTTTTAGCATTCCTGGGTGGTAAGTCTATCAGGTCTGACATGTACGCTGCTGCGTCTCCGTGAATGATTTTGTGATCTAGGGAGCATATTTTGAACATGATGCGTTCTTTGAGTAGGAGCCAGTGTAACTTCTCTCGCAGGGGTTTAGCACTTTCATATTTTGTTTTACCAAATATGAGTCTAGCTGCCGTGTTCTGAGCTGTCTGTAGTCTTTTGATTATTTGCTCTTTGCAGCCGGCGTAAAGTGCATTGCAGTAATCTAGATGACTGAGTACCATTGATTGTACCAGGTTCCGGAAGACGGTCCTCGGGAAGAAAGTTCTTACTCTTTTTAATTTCCACATTGAGTGGAACATCTTCTTGGTTGTATTTTTTGCGTGATTCTCAAGTGCTAGGTGTCGATCAATGGTGACTCCAAGAATTTTTAGGGTTTCCGAAATTGGAAGATTCAGTTTTGATGTGTTAATGGTGGTGAATTTGTTCGTGTTATGTTGCGAGGTAAGTATTAGGCATTTGGTTTTTTTCTGCATTGAGTTTCAGCTTAAATGCATCTGCCCATGTATGCATGATGTGTAGGCTTTGGTTGATGTCATTGGAAATTTCCTTTAAATCTTGGTTAAATCGGATGTAAATTGTTACGTCGTCTGCATATATGTATGGGTTTAGGTTATGGTTTGATAGTAGTTTCGCCAAGGGAATCATCATTAAGTTGAATAAGGTTGGTGAGAGGGGAGATCCCTGTGGAACTCCGCATTCAGGTATCCAGGTAGCTGATGTAGTCGAATTAGATATCACTTGGTATGATCGTGTGGTTAGGAACCCCTTGAACCAATTGAGAACATTGCCTCCAATTCCGAAGTAATCGAGGATATGTAGTAATATTCCATGGTCGACCATGTCGAAGGCGCTAGACATATCAAATTGTAGAAGTAGTATGTTTTTTGCCAGTTGCGATCATTTGTTTAAATTTATTCATGAGAGTGACTAGTACCGTTTCAGTACAGTGGTTGGATCGGAAGCCTGACTGGGAGTCAGGTAGTATTGAGAATTTGTTTAGGTAGTTTGTGAGTTGTTTGGTTACCAACCCTTCCGTTAGTTTGGTTATTAAGGGAATGGATGTTACTGGTCTGTAGTTGGTTAGTTCATTAGCATTCTTCTTTGCGTCTTTGATATGGGGGTGAGTAGAATGTTTCCATTCTCCTTCGGGAAGAGTCCTTGTAACATGTATTTCACGTGATTCGTAAGGTCTGTTATAAATTGTTGAGGGGCTGATTTCATAAGGTTGTTTGGGCATGTGTCTAATTTGCAATGAGATTTGGCGAATCTTTTGAGCGTTTGGGAAATAAGATCTTCTGATAATATCTCGAAGTTAGTCCAGATTCTGTCTGCTGGGTATACACCAGGGTCTGGATCTAGACAGTCAAGGAGTATGGCGTAGTCGGTGGTACTGGCTGGTATTTTAAGTCACATTTGTACAATTTTCTCATTAAAGTATTTCACGAGATTGTCTGCTCCTGGTGTATCTTTGCTGTTGGTTGTGATTGGTGTGATATCTAGTAATCTATTCACAAGTTGGAAGAGTTTATGTGTGTCTTTGTAATTTGGTCCAATTTCAGTTTTGTAATATAATTTTTTAGTTTGTCTCATTGTATATTTATATTTTCTTTAAAGTTATTTCCAGGCGTTGAGTGTGGGATCGTCTTTCTTTTTATTCCACGCACGTTCTAACCTTCTAACTTGTGTTTTAAGTTTTTTCAGATCTTCATTGAACCATGGTGTTGAGTTCTTCCTGTGTGAGGTTCTGGTTTGAATTGGGGCAATGTTGTCTAGTATTGATCTACATCTGTCGTCCCATTCTAGTAGGAATTGGTTTGTGTCTGTTTTTATTGTCCATCCGTTGTGGTAGATGATGATCTGTTGTTCATCTTCCAATGTGGTATATATCATTCACTGTAAAAAATGCAACAAAGGCTGCTATATTGGAGAAACCAGTCAGATGCTAAAGAAGAGATTTAATTTACATAGACACCATATGAAAAATGCCAGTACCAATAAAGATGTCACGCCTGTGGAGCAGCAGTTTACAAAACCAGAACACTGTACCAGTGACTTCATGCTAAGAATCTTAAAAGGGAACTTTAAAACAATACAGGAACATAATACCTTTGAAGTCAGAATGATTAAATATTTTGACTCCCACCAGACAGGACTTAACAAAGATCTGGGTTTTCTAGCCCATTATAAACCATAAAGTTGTACTGCTTTGAAAATTGTACTGCTTTGTCACCCTCCTGTCTCCATGCATATCTCCCTGTCCCTCTTCCTGTCTCTCACGTATCCACCCCCATCCTGTTAGACTGTCACTGGAATGCTTTGATGTTTCATTTATATATACTGTCATCTACCAACATTTGCTTATTTCTGATCTGACGAAGGGCTACCTTTGAAAGCTAATCAAAAAATGTATTGTTATGTCCAATAAAAAGGTATCATCTTATTTTCTTTTCCATGTTTTATTTCTATAGATTGCCTTTAAAAGTGGACTAACACGGCTACCCCACCTCTCTACTAAAAGGACCCCTAAACTCTCCTTTCATTGGGGCACATGGAATCACATCTTCACTTCATCTATTTTGTAGAAGTTTACATTTTAGATACACAAATGGATTCTGCTTTTGAACATGTTTCAGGAGCAAGTGCTTTTATAAGTCAAATATAAAAATAAATATTTTGGGAGGTCACGTGATGCTAGGCGAGGGATAGGACGCCGCAGGAGAGAGCTCTGAGGCCCCGATATAACATCAACCCCTCTAACAGCTGAAATTGGCTGTAAAATAGAAACAGAACGTTACCGAGGAGAGATTTGAGAAGATCCGCCAAAAAATCTCAATAGTATGGCATCCAAATCGCTGCGGAAAGATGGAGCACGAGGGCGAGCTGGAGACGGCAAAATGGCGGACTCCGGCCCCTCGGGAGAAACAGTGAGCTCTGTCTGGGCGGCTGAAATAGCGGCGGAGGTCTCGCAACTGCTGGAGTCATCGGTAGACGTTAAATTGCAGAGGATCTCCGAAAAGCTTGATAATATGGATGACAAACTAGAAGGACTGAAGACTGACATGGCGGGATTTCAGCAAAGACTTTCAGAACTAGAAGATCGGAGCGCACAGCAGGAGGTCCGCAATAAGGACTGGCAGAAGAGGATCACCCAACTAGAAATGAAATTGGAAGATTTGGAGAACAAAGCAAGAAGGAACAATCTCAGACTAGTGGGGATCCCGGAATCTGTAAGAGAAGTGGATTTGCGTGAAGTTTTAGAGTCCTGGCTGCCAAAGGTCTTACAAGTAAAAGCCCTGAAGAACAACCTAAAGATAGAGCGTGCACACCACTTGGGACAGTTGAGATCGGAAGCGCAGCGTCCCCGAGTTGTAATTTGTAAAATCTTAAATTACACTCACAAACAGGAGATCTTGAGAGCCTGGCGATCTCTGGGAAAAGTATGCTATGAAGAGCAGAGGGTGTTGTGCTTCCAGGATTTTTCAGCTGCAGTGGCAGCGCAACGCAAGCAATTTGTGGGTCCCTGTACGGAGCTTCATCAACATCGAGTTCGCTTTGCCTTGTTGTATCCGGCGTGCCTGAGGGTTCACTATGATTGTCAGACACGATTTTTCACTGCCCCAGCGGAGGTGACGCAGTTTGTCAAGGAGATCAAAGGAGGCATGGAGCAGAACGCGGAGGAGGCAGCGCGCTGACAGGAGTGGAGATGCCCTTACAGGAGATGTGGATGGTGGGGATCAGACGGAGTGGACGCAGGAGAAATGGATCCATTTTGACAGAGCGGGAGCAGAAACTGGAGAATGCGGTTTAGTAAGACTTCAAATGCAACAGCACTAGAGACCCATGTTTGGGGATTTAAAGTTTGGAAAGTGTTTTTATAGTTTAACAGTTTAGTTATTTGAGAAAAATAGTGGTTTGGGAGGAATTTTAGGCTAGGAGGGACTATATCAGTTTGAATATGGGAGGAGGGTTTAAGCAATATATGGTGACATGTTGAAAAGGGTTGTACATGTTAATTTATAGTTGAGGCTAGAGGGGGCGGGGGCAGAGTAGACACGTGACCAGTTCTCGGATGAGAACATTATATGGTGGATTGTGGAGAGGTGGGGGAGGGAAGGGGAGGGGAGGGGGGAGTTTTGGGGCTTTTTGGGACTGTATTTGATGTTTTTTATATAATTTGCTTGCTGACTTTGTACATTGGAGGGGGGCCATGGAGGACACAGTGGTTAAGAGGGGAGGCACCTAAGGGCTGGGAGGTGCGCTGTCCAAATAATAGGAAGGAAATCACACTGAGTTATGTGCTAATTTAGAGTGCCGGGGCAGGTTAGGTTGTTTTCGTGGAATGTGGGGGGGGTCTCATCGCCCATAAAGCGGAAAAAAATCTTACAGGCTTTGCAGCGTCATGCAGCGGACGTTGTGTTTCTTCAAGAAATCCGGCAGGGGTGGGTAGAAACTGTGGTTGGCGCCCCAGCTCACAATAAGAAGGCAGGTGTGTTGATTTTGTTTCGGAAGGGGTTGCACCTGGCCATAAAGTCAGTTAAGAGGAGTGCAGTGAGTAGGTATGTAATGGCAGAAGTAGAAATAGGGGGGACGTCCCACATTTTTTGTAATATATATGCGGCAAATGCATATGATAAGAAATTTCACAAAGAAATCATAGCATTGCTGACTCCATACCAGAGGGGGAATGTGGTGCTCGGGGGAGATTTTAATATGGTGTATGACCCATTAATGGATAAGACAGGTCCTGGGGGCCTGGGCCCTAGTCACTACTCTAGGGGACTACCGTTTTTATGTACCACCTTAGATTTGATAGACGTGTGGAGAGTGCTACATCTGGGGTGCAAAATATCAGACCACTCCCCCATATGGATGACTTTAGAATTGGCAGGAGATAGGAGAGGGCATGGGGGGTGGACATTTCCATTTGAGCTTTATCAGGATACGAAATTCCAAGAACTTTTACAAGAAAAGTGGAGGGACTACGAATATCATAACGGAGGGCATATAGAACAACATGGGTTTGTTACGTCTGTGGCCGTGACCACCCTCAGACTTACCCTGTTTCTGGGAGTCAGTGGCTGTGCTGGCTTCTGCTTGTCTCTCTGTCTGTCTCTGTCTTAGTTTCTCTCTGGCTCTGTGTGCTGATTGCCCTACTGAACCTCACCTGTGTGGGCTATGCCTTTCCCAAGATGGCTGCCGCCAACTCCTCTATGCCAGTATCCAAGATGGCTCCCGCTGGGCTGACTTCTCTGTGTGTCAAGCCTCTGTTTGGATGCAAGGTGATTGCTGCAGCTGTGCCTCTGGTGTGGAAGGGCTTTATTAATCACTTAGAGACTACAGCCCTGGCCTTTGCATTTCATCTAGGGCCCTGGTGTATAGAGTGCTCTGTACACTGTTTCAGTGTTTGCTCTGTGTGAGTTTCTATGTTTGACTAGATAGCTTAGGCACCGTGTGGCTTGTTAGCCTGTGTATAGCTTTGCTAGTTCTCTGTGTTTGTTCCTAGGGTTAGACTAGCCAGCTTAGGCACCGTGTGGCTTGTTAGCCTGTGTATAGCTTTGCTAGTGCTCTGTGTTTGTTTAGACTAGCCAGCTTAGGCACCGTGTGGCTTGTTAGCCTGTGTATAGCTTTGCTAGTGCTCTGTGTTTGTTTAGACTAGCCAGCTTAGGCACCGTGTGGCTTGTTAGCCTGTGTATAGCTTTGCTAGTGCTCTGTGTTTGTTTCCAGTGCATGACTTGTTAGCTTGGGCACAGCTTTGTTGTTAGCTGGTGTATAGCTTTCAAGTCTCCTGAGTGTGCTCTGTGTATGTTTCTTGTGTATGACTGGTTTGCCTGGGTATAGCGTTTCTATTAGCCTAGGTACAGTTTACTAATCATTGTGTTTAAACCTGCCGACTGCCAGAACCCGGACAGTCCCTGCCTGTCGGCCATGCCTGCGCCTAGGTGCCAGGGGGCACTCCTGGATCTTCATTCCTGCTGTTCCTGCTTGCAAGTTCCAGTTCCGGGTTTTCCTGTAAGTCCTACCGGCTGCCAGAACCTGAGGGCTCAACCCTCGGGGAAAGGTGGTCAAGCGTAGGTGAAGCCTAGGTCCAGTGTGTTTCAGTCCAGCGGGTTTCACTCCTGTATGTTCCAGTCCTGTGGGGCCCTCCGGTGTGTTCCAGTCCAGCGGGCTCCACTCCAGTGCGCACCCGTCAGGTGCGTTCCAGTTCCGTGTATTCCGGTGTAGAACTCCAGTCCGGGGTTCCGGTCCAGTTTTGTCTCATCTCTACCTTGGAGGTGATCTTGCCTGCCACTGCCGCTCCACGGTAGTGGCCCATGGGCTCACGAACCCAGTGCTCCCGGGGAAGAAGCCTGACAGTTGCCAAGGTCCTCGAGCACGCGACAGGGTTGTATTGGGAAACAGCAAAGGCGGTCCTAAAAGGTGAGATAATTGCATATAGGGCATGGAAGAGGAAACGGAGAGACAAAGAGATATTGAGGTTGGAAAGGGAGGTGAGAGTGCACCGGAAGAAATATGGGGCAGCTCAGACAGAAGAACAGAAGTTAATATATTTGGAGGCCCAGAGGGAATTGAATGAACTCATACAGGAGAGGGCACAGAAATCCATTCTGTATTATAAACATCAGATGTTCATGTACGGGAATAAGGCAGGGACTTTGTTAGGCCGATTAGCTAAGGGGAAAAGAGGTACAACTAGGATTTTGCAAGTGAAGAGTCAAGAGGGCAGACTGCTCAGACTTGAACAGGACATAGTAGATAGTTTTAGGTATTACTATGGAAGCCTGTACAAGGAGGGCACGGACATAGTACCTGATAGTGCATTGTTTTTGGATAATATTGACCTCCCAATGCTGACAGACTCACAGAAACAATACCTTAATGCCCCCATTGGAGAGGGGGAGCTAATTTTAGCGTTACAACAGAGTGATATTCACAAGGCACCAGGGCCTGATGGGTATAGCATGGCTTTTTATAAATTGCTACAAGAACAGGTGACCCCTCCTTTATTAAATCTTTTTAATTCCATGGCAGCCTCCGGGTCGGTCCCAGAGACTTTAAGTATGACCAAAATGATTGTGTTGCTGAAACTGGGCAAAGACCTGGAGGACAATGGTTTGTATAGGCCAATATCCCTACTAAACTGCGATGTTAAACTTTACGCAAAAATCCTGGCAAACCGGTTGGCACGGGTGCTTCCCGGTTTGGTAGCATCCCTGCAGGTGGGGTTTGTAAAGGGTAGGTCAGTAGTAAGCAATGTGAGGGCTCTGATAGCCTCATTGGAGCAAGTGGAGGAACAAGGACAGCCTTCTCTGCTAGTAAGTTTCGATGCAGAGAAGGCGTTTGACCAAGTGGTTTGGCAGTTTATGTTCGCAGTTTTGCAGAAAGTAGGTATAGAGGGTTTTTTTAGGACGGTGGTAGGGGCTCTGTACTCGAACCCTCAAGCGTTTATGTGGATTAATGGTGAACGTTCGCAGACATTCTTGATCAGGAGAGGGGTGAGACAGGGGTGCCCTCTCTCCCCATTATTTTTTGTTCTGACGTTGGATCCCCTGATTAGAGAGATTGAGTCTCACCCGGAAATCGCTGGAGTAGAATGGGGGACGGTCGGATTTAAGATATCCGCATTTGCGGACGACATCTTGGTGCATCTCACAGACCCCAGAAAGTCCCTAGCCGCTTTGTTAGAATTATTCAGGGAATATGGGGACTTTGCTGGATTTCAGGTCAATTTCTCAAAATCCTTGGCATTAACAGCAACGGATAAAGTGCGGGGGGAGTGGGGAGAGGGGTTCCCATTAAAGTGGGCTAAAGACAGTTTGACATACTTAGGGGTGCAGGTGGCCATGAAAGCTACGGCCTTTTATAGCCTTAACCTTACCAAGTTGTTGGACAACATGCATAGGATGCAAAAAATGGGCAGTATTACCGCTCTCGTTACATGGGAGAGTCCAGCTGTTCCGCATGGTAGAATTCCCCAGGTGGCTGTATGTCTTGCAAGTTTTACCGCTACGTCTGAGAAACAAGGATCTTAGGCAATTCCACAAGCATCTACGACAGTTTGTCTGGGGGGGGGGGGGGGGGAGCCCAAATTACCATTGGAACTCTTAATGGGTTCTTGGAGGGTGGGGGGTATGGGGATCCCAGATATTAAAAAATACAATCAAGCATGTTTGCTACGACATCTGAGAGACTGGCTGTTAGACAAACAGGATTTCACCCCGAGGGGGCTGGAACAGGCTTTTTTTTCGCCGTTTCACTTACATTATCTACTGCATGGCCCACAGAGTTTGATGCCACATAAATTTATGGATAGTCTATTATAAGGACCCATGAGGGAGGTTTGGAAGGATTTAAATGGGTACTGGGGATCGGCAGCGGACACATCTGATATGTTGCCATTGCAAGGTAATCCTGCGTTTACACCTGGTTCCGAGAATAAGGTATTCAGAAGGTGGGCATCTATGGGTATCATAAGATTGGAACATGTATTGGGGACTAGAGAGGGACTGCTAAATTTGGGGGCGCTGGGGGTAGGCATAGATGTTAGTCATGAGTTTGCATATCAGCAATTAGCTCACTATGTTCGGTCCCTAAATATGGAACAGTTGAATAGTGGGCATGGGAGGAAAGTAAGGGAATTTTGTAAGGAAGTCCCAGGGACACGGTTCTCGATCTCGAGTTTGCACAAGCGACTGTGGGAGTTGCGACCCCAGAAAAATACAGCAGCAATCACAGCCCGTTGGGCACGAGACATGCAGAGACCTAGTTTGACTTTAGATTATACAAAGCTGGTGTCCCATATACCAGGGATCTCTGTGCATGCGAATCTGAGGGAATGTCAATTTCGTATTCTGCACAGAGCTTACATGACCAAACCACAGGTGTTCAAGATGGGAGGGGTACCAGATCCATTATGTTCTAAGTGTCAGCAGCGGGAAGATACAATTTATCATTGTCTCTGGGAGTGCCCGGGTATACAAAGGTATTGGCATTTGATCATAAAGTATCTGGAAGGCTTGGTAAAATCTCGAATAAGCTGCACTCCTCTGGGGATTATATTTGACAAATATGAACTTTTTGTCCTTCAGCGGGGGGGGGGGGGGGGGGGGGGGGGCCAACGACAGTTGATTCGTAAGGCATGCCTGATGGGGAAGAAGGTGATCCTGAATGGGTGGCTGACTGTGGACCCACCAGATTTTTTGCACTGGAGGAATAGATTTCATGACCTGCTGCTGCATGAACGCCGGGCGGTGGGACCCTCTCCGAAAAAAAGAACACATTTTTTGGAGGTCTGGGGGCCTTATATTCAGTCCCTGTCTCCAAGTGCGCAAAGTTTGGATTTTGATCTTGACCCAGTTTCTGATCTTAATAGTTTTATCACGCTTCGTGATTACCGGGAACAACTTCTCTTTGATCCAGCCTTAAAGAATACCCTGAAGCTGCAGCGGAGAGAGAGTGTGTCTGGGGGCTTGGGTTCTCTGTAAACCCAGTCTCTGCTATTGATCCTGCTACCATGCTCTTTGGGTACCGCTGCAGACATCTCTTGGATCCAGCCCTGCAGGATACTCCTGAAGCTGACTCTGAAAGAAGGCATTGTGAAACCCAAGCTCAGGGCTTATCAGCAGTTTGTGTGGAGCAGTCTGAGTTCCAGTTGCAACCAAGATACGGAGTCCAAGCCAAGTTCCAGTTCCAGCCAAGATGCTGAATCCATGCCGAATTGCAGTGCCAGCCAAGATGCTGAGTCCGGATCGAGTTGCAGCAGTGCCAGCCAAGATGCTGAGTCCGGATCGAGTTGCAGTGCCGGCCAAGATGCTGAGTCCGGATCGAGTTCCAGTTCCGGCCAAGCTGCTGAGTCTACTCCAAGTTTCCGTTTCAGCCAAGATGCTGAACCAAGTTCCAGTTCCAGCCAAAATGTTGAACCCATTCTGAGTTCCAGCTCCAGCCAAGAGGCGAGGTTCAGTCCTGATGCCAGTCCGAGGTCCAGTCCTGATGCCAGTCCGAGGTCCAGTCTTGACGTCAGTCCGGGTTCTAGTCTTGACTCCTGTTCAAGCTCCAGCCCAGCTACCCCTGGTCATGTTTTGAAGCTCCTCTGTAGGTTTCATCATTGTTATCCATGGAGACCTGAATTCCCCATGAAAGTCGGGGGGGCCTTAAGGGGGAGGTACTGTCACGTTTGTGACCGTTTCCTTGTCTGTGCTCACCTCACCCTCTCGTGGCCAGACCTGGTGGCTGAAATGGACTGTCTGTTTACTGTCACCCGTTCCAGTCTTCAGCCCAGTTCAGTCCAGATCTTCCGGGCTGCCAGAATTGCTTTCCCTGTTTGTACCTGAACAGCACACATAATTGCCTTGTGATTGCTGCAGCTGAGCTTTAGCAGCTGATGGGCTTTATTAATCACCTAGAAACTTCTGTGTTTGCCTTTGCATCGTCTAAGGTCCCTGGTATGTGGGTGTGCTCTGTGCACTTCTGCCTAGTCCAGTTCTAGCCTGAGTTTCTTGCCTGATTCTAGTTTGTTTGTGTGTAGTTAGCTTTCATTTTATTGCTTAGTTCCTAGTCTTGTTTCTGGTTTGCATTCCCTTGTCTTGTGCCTGTGTTTCTTTTTCATGGCTGCCTGGCAGCTTTTAGTCCTGACTCTGTTGTGTGTTTCCTGCTGGTATCCAGTTCCTGCCAAGTCCGGTAAGTCCTGCCGGCCGCCTGCACCCAGGGGCTCAACTCCTGGAGAAGGGTGGTCAAGTGCAGGTGTAGCCTTGCTCCAGTCCTGTGTTCCAGTCCAAGTGTTCTTGTCCAGTGTGTTCCTGCTTTGCTTATCCCTGTCTGCAGTCCCTGCTTTATGTGTGTGTTAGTCCAGTGCTGGTTGGGGTGGTTTTGCCTGCCACTGCCGCAACTTGGCAGTGGCCCAAGGGCTCACAAACCTAGTTGCTGCTTTGAGACCTAACACAAACTCAGGTTCAATGTGGCTTACATTCGAAAATACAGTATGACAGAATAATAGAAATCAGGTATATTCTGGGACCAAGTGGATATGTCTGAAACATTTAACAAAGTTGAGATTAGCATATATATCCAACTGGGCATTTAAAAGTCTGTCCTTTAATGATGCCAAATGACGCAAAGAAAAGCGCCAGCGAACTAACCAACTACAGGCCAGTAGCATCCATTCCATTAATAACCAAAATAACGGAAGGGTTGGTGACCAAACAACTCACAAGCTAGCTAAACAAATTCTCAATACTCCATGACTCCCAATCAGGATTTCGGTCAAACCACAGTACTAGTTACCCTCATGACTAAATTAAAACAAACAATCACAACAGGAAAGAACATACTACTTCTACAATTCGACATGTCAAGCGCTTTTGACATGGTTGATCATGGAATATTACTACATATCCTTGAATACTTTGGATTTGGAGGCAATGTTCTCAATTGGTTCAAGGGATTCCTAACCACACGATCATATCAAGTGACATCCAACTCGACTACTTCAGCCACATGGATACCTGAATGCAGAGTCCCACAGGGATCCCCCCTATTGCCGACCCTATTCAACTTAATGATGATACCTTTAGCCAAACTACTATCAAACCAAAACCTTAACCCATACATATATGCAGACGACGTAAAGATCTACATCCCATTTAAACAAGATTTAAAGGAAATTTCCAACGACATCAACCAAAGTCTCCATATCATGCATTCATGGGCGGATGCTTTTAGATTGAAACTTAATGCAGAAAAAACCCAATGCCTAATACTCACATCTCAACATAACAAGAACAAATTCACAGCCATTAACACACCAAATCTGAACCTTCCTATTTCGGACACCCTAAAAATTCTTGGAGTTACCATCGATAGACATCTAACACTCGAAAGCCATGCGAAAAACACAACCAAGAAGATGTTCCACTCGATGTGGAAATTAAAAAGAGTAAAACCTTTCTTCCCAAGGAATGTTTTCCGTAATCTGGTACAATCAATGGTGCTCAGTCATTTAGATTACTGCAACGCACTCTATGCCGGCTGTAAAGAGCAAATAATCAAGAAACTTCAGACAGCCCAGAGCACTGCAGCTAGACTCATATTCGGAAAAACAAAATATGAAAGTGCCAAGCCCCTACGAGAAAAACTACACTGGCTCCCACTAAAAGAACGCATCACGTTCAAAATTTGCTCCCTAGTTCACAAAATCATTCATGGAGATGCACCAGCCTACATGTCAGACCTGATAGACTTACCACCCAGGAATGCCAAAAAATCATCCCGCACATTCCTTGATCTGAACTTCCCTAACTGCAAAGGTTTAAAATACAAAGTAATGCACGTGTCAAATTTCACCTACTTAAGCACACAGTTATGGAACGCACTGCCGCGCAACTTAAAAATGACTTACAAACTAACGAACTTCCGCAAACAACTGAAGACCCATCTCTTCAGCAAGGCTTACCACAAAAATCAACCAATGTGAATATACATAAATCCTCCACATGTAGTTAGAAATGTGTTATAATATCTGTTTCTCCGAGGACAAGCAGGATGCTTGTTCTCACTGATGGGTGACGTCCACGGCAGCCCCTCCAATCGGAACACTTTTCTAGCAAAGTCCTTTGCTAGCCCTCGCGCGCCAATGCGCACCGCGCAAGCGCGGCAGACTTCCCGCCCGAACCGGCTCGTGTTCGTCAGTCTTCTTTTGTCCGCTCTCGGTACGGTCGTGTTTACGCTGTTCGCGCCCCTTAAGTTGACTTCGCGCGTCTCTTTTGGCTTTTCACTAAAAAAACAGAAAAAAGGATTTCGGAAGAAGCCCTTTTCAGACTTTTTCCCTGTCCTGTATTTCTAGTTTTTGCCCCGTTAAGTTTTCTTTCGTTTTCGGGGTAGGCCCTTTTGAGGCCTCGGGTCGAATTTTTTCTCCCCCTCTTTTTGGTGCCTTACCGCAATTACGAGTTTTGATTTCGCCGGCGTGATTTTTCCGCCCATGTCATCGAAGTCTCCCAGTGGCTTCAAGAAGTGCACCCAGTGCGCCCGGGTAATCTCGCTCACTGACAGGCACGCGTCGTGT
Organism: Microcaecilia unicolor; assembly: GCF_901765095.1. Taxonomy (NCBI): domain Eukaryota; kingdom Metazoa; phylum Chordata; class Amphibia; order Gymnophiona; family Siphonopidae; genus Microcaecilia; species Microcaecilia unicolor. The sequence goes on from NC_044031.1 coordinate 7,608,706, forward strand.
CTTCAGTGTCTGGGGGCTGGGCACCGCCCGCAGGCCTGTAGTCTTTGCGCCCTTTTACAGAAAAGGACTCAGGTAGCGGCATCGGCACCGGGAGTATCGAGTGCGTCGACGTCGACAGCGTCAGCACCTCCGTCCTCGGCCGCGACTGCATCGAGTGCATCGAGGCATCGACCCTCTGCATCGGGGCCGAGACATCGGAAGGCTACGTCGGCGTCGGTGGTACCGGGACCTCCACTAGTGCTGATGTCGTCGGACGGTGGTGCTTCGACTGGAGTGCAGGTGAGGGCTGTCCATTCCCCTGCTGGTGGCGGTGAGTCTTCGGGTGGGTCTCCCCCTACCCTGAGGGCTCCTGCGGTACAGCCCCCCCGAGACCGACCTTCTTCGGCCTCGGCCCCGAGGAAGCGACGGCTGGATTCTACGTCCTCCTCGTCGGTACCGGGAAGCTCCGGTAACATGCTTCGTTTGAAAAAGTCAAAGAAGCATCGACACCGGTCTCCTTCCCGCGTCGGTACCGAGAGCTCTGGGTCGCTGAGGGAGTCAGCACCCAGTAGGCATCGGCACCGGGAGGACCGCTCACCCTCTGTTCAGGAGGTGTCGATGCGCTCCACCTTGGACAGCCCGGAACAGCCTCCACGCCTGGAACAGACTCTGACATCGACTCCTGCATCGGCTTCAATGTCTTTCTCCACAGCCGCCCTGCACGAGAGTCTCCGGGCCGTTCTCCCAGAGATCCTGGAAGAGCTGTTGCGCCCTTCCCCTCCGGTACCGGGGGTGCTTGCGCCACCGGTACCGTCGAGTGAGGCGCCGGCTGGCCCCTTGCCCGGGGTGAGGTCTCCGACATCAAGCGGTACCGAGAGCTTCGCCGGTGCGGGCAAGGGAGTCTACCTCTCGACGCTCCCACTGTGGCCGTGGTTCCACGGAGTCGAGCCGGGCACGGCTTCAGACACAGGTCCGTGAACTTGTGTCTGATACCGATGGTGAGGCCTCGTGGGAGGAGGAGGAGGACATCAGATATTTCTCTGACGAGGAGTCTGATGGCCTTCCTTCTGATCCCACTCCCTCCCCTGAAAGGCAGCTTTCTCCTCCCGAGAGTCTGTCTTTTGCGGCCTTTGTCTGGGAGATGTCTACGGCCATCCCCTTCCCGGTGGTTGTGGAGGACGAGCCCAGGGCTGAAATGTTTGAGCTCCTGGACTATCCTTCTCCACCTAAGGAAGCGTCCACAGTACCCATGCATCATGTCCTAAAAAAGACATTGCTGGCGAACTGGACCAAGCCTTTAAGTAATCCCCACATTCCCAAGAAGATCGAGTCCCAGTACCAGATCAATGGGGACCCAGAGCTGATGCGCACTCAGTTGCCTCATGACTCTGAAGTTGTGGATTTGGCCCTAAAGAAGGCTAAGAGTTCTAGGGAGCATGCTTCGTCGCCCCCGGGCAAGGACTCTAGAACCTTAGACTCCTTTGGGAGGAAGGCCTACCATTCTTCTATGCTCGTGGCCAAAATCCAGTCTTACCAGCTCTACACGAGCATACACATGCAGAACAATGTGCGGCAGTTGGCGGGCTTGGTGGACAAGCTCCCCCCTGAGCAAGCCAAGCCTTTTCAGGAGGTGGTCAGGCAGCTGAAGGCGTGCAGAAAATTCCTGGCCAGAGGGGTGTATGACACCTTTGATGTTGCGTCCAGGGCCGCTGCTCAAGGTGTGGTGATGCGCAGACTCTCATGGCTGCGTGCTTCCGACCTGGAGAATAGAATCCAGCAGCGGATTGCGGACTCGCCTTGCCGTGCGGATAATATTTTTGGAGAAAAAGTCGAGCAGGTGGTAGAGCAGCTCCACCAGCGGGATACCGCGTTTGACAAGTTCTCCCGCCGGCAGCCTTCAGCTTCTACCTCCACAGGTAGACATTTTTATGGGGGAAGGAAGACTGTTCCCTACTCTTCTGGTAAGCGTAGGTACAATCCTCCTTCCCGACAGCTTGCGGCCCAGGCTAAGCCCCAGCGCGCTCGCTCTCGTCAGCAGCGTGCGCCTCAGCAAGGCCCCTCGGCTCCCCAGCAAAAGCAAGGGGCGAGCTTTTGACTGGCTCCAGCAGAGCATAGCCGACATCCAAGTGTCAGTGCCGGGCGACCTGCCGTTCGGGGGGAGGTTGAAAGTTTTTCACCAAAGGTGGCCTCTCATAACCTCCGATCAGTGAGTTCGCCAAATAGTCCGGAAAGGATACACCCTCAATTTGGCCTCAAAACCTCCAAATTGTCCACCGGGAGCTCGGTCTTCCAGCTTCCAGCACAAGCAGGTACTTGCAGAGGAACTCTCCGCCCTTCTCAGCGCCAATGTGGTCGAGCCCGTGCCATCCGGGCAAGAAGGGCTGGGATTCTATTCCAGGTACTTCCTTGTGGAAAAGAAAACAAGGGGATGCGTCCCATCCTAGACCTAAGGGCCGTGAACAAATATCTGGTCAAAGAAAAGTTCAGGATGTTTTCCCTGGGCACCCTTCTTCCCATGATTCAGGAAAACTATTGGCTATGCTCTCTGGACTTGAAGGACACCTACACGCACATCCCGATACTGCCAGCTCACAGACAGTATCTGCGATTTCAGTTGGGCACACGTCACTTCCAGTACTGTGTGCTACCCTTTGGGCTCGCCTCTGCGCCCAGAGTGTTCACGAAGTGCTTGGCTGTAGTAGCAGCAGCACTTCGCAGGCTGGGGGTGCACGTGTTCCCATATCTCGACGATTGGCTGGTGAAGAACACATCCGAGGCAGGAGCTCTGCAGTCCATGCGGATGACTATTCGACTCCTGGAGCTACTGGGGTTTGTGATAAATTATCCAAAGTCCCATCTTCTCCCAGTGCAGAGACTCGAATTCATAGGAGCTCTGCTGGATTCTCGGACGGCTCGTGCCTATCTCCCAGAAGCGAGAGCCAACAACTTGTTGTCCCTCGTCTCGCGGGTGCGAGCGTCCCAGCAGATCACAGCTCGGCAGATGTTGAGATTGCTGGGCCACATGGCCTCCACAGTCCATGCGACTCCCATGGCCCGCCTTCACATGAGATCTCCTCAATGGACCCTAGCTTCCCAGTGGTTTCAGGCCGCTGGGGATCTAGAAGACGTGATCCACCTGTCCACGAGTTTTCTCAAATCCCTGTATTGGTGGACGATTTGGTCCAATTTGACTCTGGGACGTCCTTTCCAAATTCCTCAGCCCCAAAAAGTGCTGACTACGGATGCGTCTCTCCTGGGGTGGGGAGCTCATGTCGATGGGCTTCACACCCAAGGAAGCTGGTCCCTCCAGGAACGCGATCTGCAGATCAATCTCCTGGAGTTACGAGCGGTCTGGAACGCTCTGAAGGCTTTCAGAGATCGGCTGTCCCATCAAATTATCCAAATTCAGACAGACAACCAGGTTGCCATGTATTACATCAACAAGCAGGGGGGCACCGGATCTCGCCCCCTGTGTCAGGAAGCCGTCAGCATGTGGCTCTGGGCTCGCCGTCACGGCATGGTGCTCCAAGCCACATATCTGGCAGGCGTAAACAACAGTCTGGCTGACAGGTTGAGCCAGATTATGCAACCTCACGAGTGGTCGCTCAATTCCCGTGTAGTGCGACAGATCTTCCAGGTGTGGGGCACCCCCTTGGTAGATCTCTTCGCATCTCGAGCCAACCACAAAGTCCCTCAGTTCTGTTCCAGGCTTCAGGCCCACGGCAGACTGGCATCGGATGCCTTCCTCCTGGACTGGGAGGAAGGTTGTTGTTGTTTTTACATTTGTACCCCGCGCTTTCCCACTCATGGCAGGCTCAATGCGGTTTACATGGGACAATGGAGGGTTAAGTGACTTGCCCAGAGTCACAAGGAGCTGTCTGTGCCGGGAATTGAACTCAGTTCCTCAGTTCCCCAGGACCAAAGTCCACCACCCTAACCACTAGGCTGTATGCTTATCCTCCCATACCTCTGGTGGGGAAGACTTTGTTGAAACTCAAGCAAGACCGAGGCACCATGATTCTGATTGCTCCTTTTTGGCCGCGTCAGATCTGGTTCCCTCTTCTTCTGGAGTTGTCCTCCGAAGAACCGTGGAGATTGCAGTGTTTTCCGACCCTCATCACACAGGACGAAGGGGCGCTTCTGCATCCCAACCTCTAGTCTCTGGCTCTCACGGCCTGGATGTTGAGAGCGTAGACTTTACCTCTTTGGGTCTGTCAGAGGGTGTCTCCCGCATCTTGCTTGCTTCCAGGAAAGATTCCACTAAGAGGAGTTACTTCTTTCTATGGAGGAGGTTTGTCGTCTGGTGTGACAGCAAGGCCCTAGATCCTCGCTCTTGTCCTACACAGACCCTGCTTAAATACCTTCTGCACTTGTCTGAGTCTGGTCTCAAGACCAACTCTGTAAGGGTTCACCTTAGTGCAATCAGTGCATACCATTACCGTGTGGAAGGTAAGCCGATCTCAGGACAGCCTTTAGTTGTTCGCTTCATGAGAGTTTGCTTTTGTCAAAGCCCCCCGTCAAACCTCCTACAGTGTCATGGGATCTCAATGTCGTTCTCACCCAGCTGATGAAACCTCCTTTTGAGCCACTGAACTCCTGCCATCTGAAGTACTTGACCTGGAAGGTCATTTTCTTGGTGGCAGTTACTTCAGCTCGTAGAGTCAGTGAGCTTCAGGCCCTGGTAGCCCAGGCCCCTTACACCAAATTTCATCATAACAGAGTAGTCCTCCGCACTCACCCTAAGTTCTTGCCAAAGGTTGTGTCGGAGTTCCATCTGAACCAGTCAATTGTCTTGCCAACATTCTTTCCCCGTCCTCATTCCTGCCCTGCCCGACACTGAGCCTGCAAATAGGTGAGAAAATGTGGGATACAAGTGCAATAAATAAATAAATAAAAACACATACTAGAGTGTGTAGAAGGAATGGATCCTAAGGAGCTTAGCTTAACCAGCCCCTCCAAATGCCACGCTGATAATGTTTTATAAAAGAAATTACTACTCTTATTTATCTCTATAAAGGTATTCCATTATTATATTTCCTCTGTGTCCATCTGTATACTGCACAAGCCGGCAAGTTTGCAAATATAAGTGAGATGAACTAAATGGATATAGCAGCTCATAGGAGTGTTGCTTTGTTTTGAGTGTACTAGAGATGACGGATGTGCGGAAAAGGCGAAAGAGAGATTACCCTACGTGGCTTCAACGATTTGATGTCACTTCAGACTCTAGAGCCCGCTTCTTCCCCTGATTGGTCAGAAGACTCCCGAGGGCGGGATTGCTCTCATAGAGGACGTGCTAGAAGGAAAGATGCTCCCTCCCTATTTGTTGTTCATCAAGTGCAGGAAATGACGTATAGACTTTTAGAGCCTCTGCTTCTTCCTTCATTAGGGGAGACCGTAAATACTATTCTCCAAAGACAAGCAGGCTGATATTCTCACAAGTGGGTGACGCCACGTCGGCCCCGGAGGATTTTAAAGCAAAATCTCAAAATCTCTTTACGGCGTTCCGTCGCGCGAGCGATCGTACTGCGCATGTGCGCACACCTATTCCCGCTCGCCGAGCGGACATGCCCCTCAGTTTTTCTTTTTCCACGTCTGAGGAGACACGGAGTTCGTTAGGGCTTCGTGTTTTCTTCAGGTCTTCGGAGTAAATCTCTTTTTTATTTTTTCATTTGTACTTTTTATGGCAGGCTCATTGTGGCTTATATATACAGGTATTTTTTGTACCTGAGGCAAGAAAAAATTTAAGTAATTGCCAGAGTCACAAGGGGCTGTGCCTCAACGAAGCATATAAGCTTCTCTTTTTCTTTTTTCTTCAAAAGTGCTGGTATATTGTTATCTGTGGGCTAGCCAGCAAATAAAACAAGCCTCGAGAGCTGTGAGAGCCTGCTTCAGCACACTACTGTCTTTGAGCCTCACAAGTGGTGAAGGTGTATGTCACAGGAAAAACCAGGAACCTAAGCAGGTGCATCCCTGGTTAGCCACTGAATGGGCAGCCTGGTGACACAATATCAGTGGTGTAACCTTTGAAGTGAGTCTCCACCCGTCTCGGCGTCTCCTGCTCTGCAGGTCATTCGGACGCATCGGCGGAAGTGTCTTGGGCCGGATCATCTCCCTGTGAAGCGCAAGTAGTGTCTCAAAGTACCGAGACGTATTCTACTCTGCCAGGGATGCCCAAAGGACCGGATCATCTCCCTGTGAAGCGCAAGTAGTGTCTCAAAGTACCGAGACGTATTCTACTCTGCCAGGGATGTCCAAAGGACCGGATCATCTCCCTGTGAAGCGCAAGTAGTGTCTCAAAGACGAGACTTATGCTACTTGTCAGGGATGCCCAAAGGAGTTTCTGGAGTCCGACAGAGACCGATGCACGCTGGGTATAGTTATGCATCGAGTAGGTCTCCACCTGCCTCGGCGCCTCCTGCTTGGCAGGTCATTCGGGCGCATCAGCGGGTGTCGGTACCATCGGTGCCCAGAGCTTTGCTCCCTCTGTTATGGAGGTATTCGGGCTTCAGACATCAGTCGGTGCCGAGAGCGTTGCTCCCTCTATTATGGAGGTATCCTGGCATTGGACGTCGATACACCGCATCGCGGGTGTCATGGGTACCGTCGGTACCGAGTATCATCGGTACCGGGTGTCATGAGTACCGTCGGTACCGAGTATCATCGGTACCGGGTGTCATGGGTACCGTCGGTGCCGAGTATCATCGGTACCGGGTGTCATGGGTACCGTCGGTACCGAGTATCATCGGTACCATGGGTGCCGTCGGTACCGAGTATCATCGGTACCATGGGTGCCATCGGTGCCGAATGTCACCGGTGCGTCGGTACCGAGGAGTATCGGTACCGGGAACATTGGTACCATGGTCGGTGCCATGGGTCCCGTCGGTACCGGTACCATCGGTACCATGGATTCCGTCGGCACCGGGTATCATCGGTACCATGGGTACCATCGGTGCCGAGTGTCTTCGGTGCATGGGCACCGTCGGCACCAGGTATCACCATCGGCATCAGATATCATGGGCACCATCGATCACAGGTATCATCGCCCATCGGTACCGAGTATCACGAGTACCATCGGTATCGGGTATCGTCGGTACCATGGATAGGTATCATGGATACCGTCGGTACATGAGTACCGTCGATACAAAATATCATGACCAGGTACCATCGGTACCATGGGTGCCATTGGTACCAGGTGTCTTGAGCACCGTCGATACCATGTGTACCATAGGTACCGTCGGTGCTGTTGGTGCCGAATATCATGGGTACCATCGGTACCACATGTCAAGGGTCCCTTCGGTACTAGGGTATCATGGGTACCATCGATACCAGATATCATGACTATCATCGGTACCAAGTACCATGGGTTCCATTGGTACCGGGGGTCATCGGTCCATGTGTATCATCGGCACCGTCGGTGCCATGAGTACTATCAGTACCATCGGTCACATCTCTGTTATGGAAGTCATCTGGCAGTCTGGTTTCGATTCCCTTGCATTGCCAGATGTTGTCCTTGGCTTCGAGACTATGGGTACCATTGGATGCCATGGATGCTACCGCCTCCCGCGGCATCTAGCTTTTCAACTGGTCTCCTTCACCGATGCTGCCTCTGGTATGGGTGTTCGCTCGTAGAACTTACCGCGCCTCCATACCTTGGCTTCCAGGCCCAGAAATGCATGTTAAGAACAGCCATTTTGCTACAGGAGAACATATTTTTCCATAGCTGTTCTGTAGAATTGTATGTATGACAGTTGCTCTATACTGGTCAAGGTTTGCATCTGAGCTGCTCTGTTTGAGTAGTTGGCTCAGTTCAATGATGGTTCATCTGATGAACATGAAGGTCATGGGGTTTTCTCTGCTGAGAATCCTCTAGATCCTCTATTTGTCTTGACACATTACAATGGAGATTGTCAATCAGCCCAATGCCAGATGCTCGAGGTCCTGGACTACCATCTTCAACTCAGAACTGATAGCAGTTCTAAGAACTTGCTTCGGCGCCCCCGAGGCCAGAGCATACATCCTTAGCCTCCTTTGGAGAATGGCGTACCAGGCTGGCATGATCGCGTCCAAGACCAAGTCCTGCCAGATCTTTATGAACATTCCCACCGGAGTAGGCTACATCTTTTTTCCAAGTGTCGCAAGTTCCTGTCCAATTGTAACACCTAGATTTCTGCTCTAGGTATGGTGATGCGCAGACTCTCATGACTGTGTGCCTCTCACCTGGAGGAGGAGACTCAGCAGAAAATTGTTGATATGCTGTGCATACACTTCCTCATCTCGGAACTTCTTTAAAGAGATCAGCACGCTCGTTCTAGTCAGCGGCGTGCACCTAATCAGGCTCCTGCAGCTATTCCGCAGGAACCAGAGAGGGGTTTTGGAGTGGCTCCAATTCAGCATAGCCACTATATAAAAAAAAAAAAAAAAAAAAACAACAAATGTCCGTACCGGCCAATCTGCCTGTCGGGGGGAAGTTCAAATATTCTCCACCACAGGTGACTTCTATATCCTCCAACCGGGGGGTTTTTTCAAATAGTCCGGTTAGGATACATTCTCAATCTGGAATCAAACCCTCCACATTGTTCATTGGAAGTTTAATCCTTTAGCTTCCATCAACAGTGAGTACTTGCAGAGGAACACTCTGCCTTTCTCAGTACCAATGCAGTCGAGCCTGTTCCACAAGGGTAAGATGGATTGAGTTTCTATCCCAGGTCCTTCCTTGTGGGTTCCGTCCCATCATAGACATAAGGGGCCTCAACAGATTTCGTTCAGGATGATTTCCCTGGGCATCCTTCTTCCCATACTTCAGGAAAACGAATGGTTATGCTCTCTGGGCTTACAAGATACTTCTACTCACTTTGCGTCCAGAGTATGTTTTTCCTAGTGCCTAGCTGTTGTTGCAGCGTATCTTCATGGACTGGGAGTGCAAGTGTTCCCTTAACACGTTGATTGCCCGTCTCAACAGATTACAGCACAGTAATATTGAGACTTCTAGACACATGGCTTCCACAGTTCACGTCACTCCCTTGACACTTTTGCACATCTAGAGGATGTAACCCAACTGTTCGCCAGTCTTCGGAATTCCCCTCAGAGGTGGTTAATTCTCTCCATTTTGATTCTGAGGTGTCCAGTCCACCTTACTCAGTCAAAAGCTGCTGACGAAGGTTGCATCCCTCCTGGCTATCCAACCTAATTATTTTAATCAACCACACAATCGGGTTGTGATGTACTCGATAACAAAGGAGTACTGGATCTTGTCCTCTGAGTCAAGATGCCATGCAGATGTAGCGGTGGGCTCGCCAACGCGGCTTGTTTTCTCCAAGCCATTTATCTAATTGGCGTAAACAGCAGTCTGGCCGACAGGCTGAGCAACTTAGTTCAATCACAAAGTCCCTCAGTTCTGTTCCAGGCTGCAGGTTCACGGCAGACTACCATCGGATGCCTTTCTCCTTCTTTGGGGGACAAGTTTTCTGTATGCGTATCCTACCATACATCTGGTGGAAAAGACTTGCTGATTCTCAAGCAAGATTGTGGAGCCATGATTCTCATTGCTCCTTTCTAGCTACGTCAGATACGATTCCCTCTTCTTCTGGAGTTGGAATGTTTTCCAGCTCTCATTACGCAGAACGAGGGGGCACTTCTACATCCCAACCTCCAATCTATGGCTCACACGGTCTGGATGTTGAGAGTGTAGGTTTCGTTGACTTTTCCAGAAGAGTGTCTCCCGACTCTTGCCTGCTTCCAGAAAAAGATTTCACAAAGAGGTGTTATTCTTTTCATGGAAGAGGTTTGCCGTCTGGTGTGACAGCGAGGCCCTAGATCCTGCCTCTAGTCTTATACAGACCTTGCTTGAGTTCTTTCTACACCTGTCTGAATCTGGTCTCAAGACCAACTCGGTCAGTATTCATCTTCGTGCAATAAGAGCTTATCATCAACGTGTAAAAGGTCAGCCTTTAGCTGTCCACTTCATGACGTTTACTTCTCCCACAGTATTGAGAGAATTCCTTGTATGTGTCTAAGGGGGATTATTTCTGTTGGGCTTAGCACCCCCAATAATTTTTACAGTTGGCTCTTATGCTTCGGTCAGAGCCCCTATCACTCCTTATTCAGTATCTTGGGGTCTCAATGTCGTTTTCATCCAGCTGCTGCAAGCTCAATTCGGGCCACTGGAGTCCTGTCATCTGAAGTATTGGACCTGGAAGGTCATTTTCCTTGGTGGCTGTTCCTTCAACTCGAAAGGTCGGTGAGCTTCAGACTCTAGTAGCTCAAGCTCCTTACCTTACTTCTCATCTTAACAGAGTAGTTCTTCGCATGCAGCCAAGGTTCTTACGGGCGCTGGTATCAGAGTACCATCTGATCCAGTCAATTGTCTTGCCAACATGCTTTCTCCCTCATCTTACAAGCCCTGGCGAAAGCAAGCTGCGCACTTTTTGCGTGGAGCAGACGAGCTCCCTCGCAAGGTCCGCCCAGTTGTTTATTTCTTTTAATGCCAGTTGCTGTCGGAAACCGCATCATTTCTTCTTAACTGGCAGATTGCATCTCCTTCATTTTTGTCCAAGCTGGACTGACTCTAGAGGGCCATGTCACGGCTCACAAAATTAGAGCCATGGCTGAATCGGTGACTAATCTAAAATCAGTCACTATTGAAGGGATCTGCAAAGCTGCGGCGTGGTCATCAGTCCACACATTCACATCTCACTACTGCCTTCAGCAGAATAGCCGACGCGTCAGTCGGTTTTGGGCAGTCGGGGCTGCAGAACTTCTTTGGGGTTTAGAATCCAACTCCAACCCTCCTAAGCCCATGTTTGTTCTGTTCCAGGCTACACTCATTTAGATGTTTCTTCTTTTCAGGTCAATTTTTATTCTGGCCTCGCCGTTGCGAGACTCTATTGACCACTGTTTGTTGTGTAAGCCTGAAAGCTTGGGATACCCCACTTGTGAGAATATCAGCCTGCTTGTCTTTGGAGAAAGAGTAGTTACTTACCTGTAACAGGTGTTCTCCGAAGACAGCAGGCTGCATATTCTCACAAACCCTCCCACCTTCCCCTTTTGGAGTTGTCTCCTCCATCTTTTGGATATAACTGAGGGGCGTGTCCGCTCGGCGAGCGGGAATAGGTGTGCGCACATGCGCAGTACGATCGCTCGCGCGACGGAACGCCGTAAAGAGATTTTGAGATTTTGCTTTAAAATCCTCCGGGGCCGACGTGGCGTCACCCACTTGTGAGAATATGCAGCCTGCTGTCTTCGGAGAACACCTGTTACAGGTAAGTAACTACTCTTTTCCTGATCCCAGCACTGATTGTTCAACAAAGCCCAGATCTGCCCCCAGGGATGAAGGGCAGGAGGATGGCTCTTGGGGTTTGTGCTGAGCAGGTAGGAGACTGGCAGCCCTGGAAACTGTTTTCTCTGCAGCATCTGAGTGAAACATCCGGCCACAGGTGGCAGCAGCTGATGTGTCTCAAGATAAAGAGGGAGTTGGTGCTGCCTCTCTCTGCTCTCACAGGAACTGACTATGATGTCACTCACAAGGAGGTTAGATTGAGAACAAGGAGGTTAGATTGAGAACACAGCATGAGAGAGACTCTATGATGTCACTCACACGGAGGTTAGATTGAGAACAAGGAGGTTAGATTGAGAACACAGCATGAGAGAGACTATGATGTCACTCACAAGGAGGTTAGATTGAGGACAAGGAGGTTAGATTGAGAACACAGCATCAGTCTCAAGATAAAGAGGGAGTTGGTGCTGCCTCTCTCTGCTCTCACAGGAACTGACTATGATGTCACTCACAAGGAGGTTAGATTGAGAACAAGGAGGTTAGATTGAGAACACAGCATGAGAGAGACTCTATGATGTCACTCACACGGAGGTTAGATTGAGAACAAGGAGGTTAGATTGAGAACACAGCATGAGAGAGACTATGATGTCACTCACAAGGAGGTTAGATTGAGGACAAGGAGGTTAGATTGAGAACACAGCATCAGTCTCAAGATAAAGAGGGAGTTGGTGCTGCCTCTCTCTGCTCTCACTCCCTGCACGTGCAGCCCAGGAAGAGACTCTATGATGTCACTCACAAGAAGGTTAGATTGAGAACACAGCATGAGAGAGACTCTATGATGTCACTCACAAGGAGGTTAGATTGAGAACACAGCATGAGAGGGAGACCACGCCCCTTCCATTGATTGGTCACAAGGCAGGGAAGAGGAGGCTAAGATCCCGCCCCTCCGACACTGATTTGTCAGATTCCACCTAGGGCGGTCCTAATGGTCCAGGGGTTCCTTCCTGCTTCTCTCCACGAGGAGACTCTGATTCCCAACAAAGCCCAGATCTGACGCCAAATTGAGGTTTTCTTTTGCCAGTCAGGGGTGAAAACGTGCAGCCCAGTTCACTGGCCTCTTCTGACTCCTCCTTGATCCTGTAAATGAATCATGAAATAACACAACATTAGCCCAGCCCCCTGGAGGTCTCTCAGTCTCTCTCTCTCTTCCTTTGTTCAATGCACAGACTTCCTGTTTCAGAAGCAGGTGCTAAAGAAGCTGATCAGTGGCATCCAGAGAAACCCATCCCTGCAGCCCAGGAGACATTCACAGAGGAGCTGGACAAGGGCAGGAGGATGGAGCAGGTAGGAGACTGGCAGGAGGTGGGCAGCAGGGGATGCAGTGCCAGGCAATGCCACACACACACAAGAAGAAATGAGCCTGGCACTGCTCAATCCATTCCCTGCTGTAGCCCCTCAGGCTCTTCTTCCTAATTCTCCTCCCCTCACACTGGCAGGAGGTGGGCAGCAGGGGATGCAGTGCCAGGCAATGCCACACACACACAAGAAGAAATGAATATAGTAACATAGTAGATGATGGCAGAAAAAGACCTGCATGGTCCATCCAGTCTGCCCAACAAGATAAACTCATATGTGTATACCTTACCTTGATTTGTACCTATCTTTTTCAGGGCACAGACCATACAAGTCTGCCCAGCAGTATTTCCCGCCTCCCAACCACCAGTCCCGTCTCCCATCACCGGCTCTGGTACAGACCGTATAAGTCTGCCCTCCACTATCCTCGCCTCCCAACCACCAACCTCTCTTCCCCCGCCTGCTCCGCAACCCAATTTCGGCTAAGCTCCTGAGGATCCATTCCTTCTGCACAGGATTCCTTTATGCATATCCCACGCATGTTTGAACTCCGTTACCGTTTTCATCCCGCGGGAGGGCATTCCAAGCATCCACTACCCTCTCCGTGAAAAAATACTTCCTGACATTCTTCTTGAGTCTGCCCCCCTTCAATCTCATTTCATGCCCTGTCGTTCTACCGCCTTCCCATCTCCGGAAAAGGTTCGTTTGCGGATTAATACCTTTCAAATATTTGAACGTCTGTATCATATCACCCCTGTTTCTCCTTTCCTCCAGGGTATACATGTTCAGGTCAGCAAGTCTCTCCTCATACGTCTTGGAACGCAAATCCCATACCAAATACAGAAAAATGTTTAAATAAATCATCAAACATATAAACGGCGAGTGACCGTACTCACTCGCAAATGCGCAGTAGAGACCTCTGCCCCGCCCCCATGTCAATACGTGATGACGGGGGGCGGAACACAGAGGGTCTGTACTGCGCATTGCTGAGGGAGGGACACCGCCGTCTAACGCTCCCCCCACCCGAGTCGCCGCCACCACCCACCTTCTACCCGATCGGGCCCTCGCTCCACTATTGAAACAGCGAGGGTCCGGGAACACAGCACTGAGCTTTGCTGAGCTGCCGACATCGCCCTTCCTTCTTCTTCTCTGCCTCTGTCCCGCCCTCGACGACGTTACGTCACACGAGGGCGGGACAGGCAGAGAAGAAGAACGAAGGCCGACGTCGGCAGCTCAGCAGAGCTCAGTGCTGCGTTCCCGGACCCTCGCTGTTTCAGTAGCGGAGCGAGGGCCCGGCCGGGTGGAAGGTGGGTGGTGACGGCTCGGTGGGGGGGGGCGCGAACTCGGAGGGGGAGGGGCAGCGGCGAACTCGGCGTTGGGGGCAGGCCTTTCAACCCCCCCTTCCTATAATAGCCCGTTTTTACGGGCTCAAAGTCTAGTAAATATATAAATTGTACTAACACAGCTACAAATGGTGATGCAAATCATTAAAAAATATGTGCTAAAAAAACCTGGCAATTATAAACCACAGAGCTCAGCCAGAAACAGGCAAATAAAGGTCTCCATCAACTCCATGTAGCTTTTCTTTGCACCGCTTCCAGTATTGAAGAATAGCCATAGCCATTTAACTCCCCCACCCCTAGTGTGCACCTGCCCTCCTGTGGCACCGCTCTCCTTGTTCCATTTCATTTCTTGCCCTCTACCTTCCTGGGGCTCAGTCATTTCCCACCCTCTCTAGCCTTTTTTATTACCGATCGTCTCTTCTTTCTTAAATCAGGTCTGGAACAAGGAAGTTAGAGCAGCAAACGGATGTGCACAGAGGACAGAATAACTTTTCATAGGTAGAGTAGTTATTTGTTATAAATCATAATCAGTACATCATTTTGAGGGACTGAATTAGGTTCAAACCTAGTTTAGTGGTGTGGGGGGCATTTGTCCCCCCCTCTCATGAACTGCATGTCTGGAAGGGGAAAAGGATGTGTAAAAGATAATGTTGTGGGGGGGGGTGAGGGGTTACGATCTGGAAGAGAAAGAGAGTGAGATTACTTGCCTTAAGTGTTTTGTATTTTTTGAGTTATGGGTGGGAATTGATCACATGGGATTTGGTGGGTGGCAACGGTCCGGTGGGAACTGATCTAGAATCCTCATCACTCTAACCACTAGGAGTGGCCTAGTGGTTAAAGTGGTGGACTTTGGTCCTGGGGAACCGGGTTTGATTCCCACTGCAGGCACAGGCAGCTCCTTGTGACTCTGGGCAAGTCACTTAACCCTCCATTGCCCCATGTAAGCCGCATTGAGCCTGCCATGAGTGGGAAAGCGCAGGGTACAAATTAAAAAAAACAAAACAGAAGGAGGAGAGCATCTGCATGTTGGTCTGTGTCCTGTTCCTTTGCCGCACTGGCTTTGACTGCTGAATCTGAGCCTTGGGGGACACCGTAGAACCTCACGGTTCAAGCTCAGTCAAAGTCGTTGTGGCAGAGGCGCAGGATCTAGCCGGCATCAATCTTCTTGCTTCTTCATCTGTGTAGAGCATTGGGAACGAAAGGAAATGAAAGGTAATGAATAGGACAAGTTAGGTGGTGCAGCGAGAGGGCAGGTGCATACTAGGGGTGGAGGGAGAGATTGGGGAGTGAGGAGAGAGAGAGAGGAGATGAAAAGGGCAAGCTGAGGAGGGGGAGCTGCAGGAGGGACAAAGAGGAAAAGGTGGGGGTGTCAGGGGTGAAACGTGGCTGAATTTTAGGGATTCCATAGGGCGGGAGGAGTTCCGTATGGGAGGGAGGGAGACAGCTGGTGATATGTATTGGCAATATTCACAAATGGGCAGATGATCAAAAGCCTCATGCTGTTCCAAACAGCGCTCTGAAAATAGTGCTGGAAGAGCAGGGGGCTTTACTGGACCTATGATCAGAGATAATTGCATGCAAATTTAAGCACACAATTCTCTCTGATCATGTTTGACAAGTCTGGGTTGTCAAAAGGTGGTCTCCCTCCTCTTCCATCCCAGTGCATCCCAGAGGAGGCCACCTCCCTCCTCCAACTGAAGGTGGGGGGGAGGGGTAAGGAAGGGCCGCTAGAGTACCAGGTGGTGGGGGGGGATTGTCCCGCAACCCACTGGGCCACCAGGGACATTGAGGGATGCTGGGGGGGGAGCGTTGGAGACCGCTGGATTTCCAGCTCCCCCCCCCCCCCAAACCGGTGTCGGGGGACCAGAGGTCCGCTGGATCTCCAGCCCCCTGTTGCTGGGCAGGGGGGAGGTCAGGTCAAGGTTCCTGCGGGGGGCTACTGCATTGGGGGGAATGGGGACCTGCTAGCATGCAAATGCATGCTAGACAGGGTTCACCATTCCTTCCCAATGGCGTAGGGTTTGCCGCAGCCAGCAAGCCAATCTTTAGCGTGCTGGTCGCTGATCATTGCGGATGAATAGGTTTAGCATTTGCATGCGACTTATGCTAAGAGCCCTGTTTTGCATGCTAGTTACGTTCAGAGCCAGCAAGCGCATTGTTTCACGCGCTCGGTTGCTCTGATCATGGGGTGGTAGCAGTCTCTAGCGCCTGAGTTTGCTTCTGATCAGTGTGGGGGGGTTTGGTATGGCTATGATGCTGTGAGTGCTGAGGATGTTGAGAGAACAGTGGAGGGTGTGGGTTGGGGGCTATGTGGGTTGGGGGTATTCCGAGAGAGCTGTGGAAGTATATGTGCTAAGGGCAAGAGGGATTTCAGAAAGAGAACCAGTGTGTGCAGTATGAGAGAGAGCTCTGGGTGTTTTTACTGCTGGGGGGGGGGGGGGGGAGCTGCGGATTGACAGAGGTATGGGATTTGTGTGCTCTGGGAGGAATGGGGAGGTGGGATTCTTGAAATGAGTAAAAAAAGAAATACAAGTTGGGGCAGAGAAAACTGCTGGGTGGGGGGGGGGGGATCAGCCTTCTTAGGGAGGGGTTCATACTAGTTGGAGACTGAGATTACTGAGGGGATGGGGTAATCAAGCCTGAGCTGGGAGACGGCTTAGGTGGAGTCAGACCTAGAGAACAAAAGAGCTGGGTGTTAATGCCAGGGGGGGGGGGGGGGAATTCTACACAAAAAGATAGATAAAGCTGAATTTAAAAAAAATCTGCAGTTATAACCCCAAAAAGAAAGGCAGGAGCTGAAATCTAATGCATTCTGAGCACCTCCCCGTGTCCCTGACTGTGTTTCTGGTTTGTGTTTTAGATGCGGGTGACATTTGAGGAGGTCTCTGTCTCTTTCTCCCAGGAGGAGTGGGAGTATTTAGATGAGGAGCAGAAGGAGCTTTGGAGGGAGGTGATGAAGGACAACTATGAGATCCTGATGTCTCTAGGTAAGGGTTTCCCGTTATTCTTAAAATCTGGGTGAGTCTCACTACAGGAAGCAGGTGTGACTGATAATGAGTGATGGTGAGATGACATTAGAACCTGGGGTGGGTCTGTTTCTAAGATTCTTCTGTTTTTATTGGAGTATTGTTTAGATTCCTGTCTGTAAAACCTTCAATAACTATTTCCATATCATCATGCTGATCAATCCATAGACTGGTGGGTTGTGTCCATCTACCAGCAGGTGGAGATAGAGAGCAATCCTTTTGCCTCCCTATATGTGGTCATGTGCTGCCATAAACTCCCCAGTATGTTCTCTATCTCAGCAGGTGGTGATCACACACAGCAGCAGCTCTGGCTAGGTCTCCAAGCCTAATTTTTAGGTTTTGTTGAGTACCTGGGGTTGAGGGCTCTTCTTGAGCAAGTGCAAACCTGGTGGCGCCAGGTCCCTCCTTTTCTCCCCCCTCCCGCTGGACAGAAGATTGGAGGCGGCCTTAAGGTCGTCCTTCGAGGCGGCTGCCTTAAGTTTGCAGGCCTCAGTTTGCGGCTCCTACGTGGCCAGGGCGTGCCTGACGATAGTGCAGCGGGCTTCCCCCTCGGATCCTTCCTTGAGGGCTGATTGGCCGGCCCTGGAATCGGGCTTGGCTTATTTGGCAGACTTACTGTATGATGTCTTGAGAGCCTCGGCTAAAGGTATGGCTCAGACAGTCTCTGCGCGGCGGTGGCTTTGGCTGAAACATTGGTCTGCTGACCACGCCTCCAAGTCCCGCCTGGCTAAGTTGCCTTTTAAAGGCAAGCTGCTCTTTGGGGTCGAGCTGGACAAAATTGTGACCGATCTTGGCACGTCTAAGGGCAAGAGGTTACCAGAGGTCAGGGCTCGGGCCAGTGCTCGCCCCGGTATCTCCAGAGGATGGTTTCAGGAAGCCCGTCGGTACCGCCCGGGCAAGTCGGGCTCCTCTGCCCCCTCTTCCTTCAAGAGGAACTTCTCCCCCAAGCAGCATTCCTTTCGCAGAGACCGCCGTCCCGGAGGTGCGCCCTCCGGTCCTCCCCCAGGGTCTCGTACCCAATGACGGGGTCCTGGTCCATGGCCCAGTGCAGATTGGAGGACGCCTGTCCTCGTTTCTGGGCGAGTGGACCAGGGTAACTTCAGACGCTTGGGTGCTGGAAGTCATCAGAGACGGCTACAAGCTAGAGTTCTGCCGACCCTTAAGAGACGGGTTTGTACTCTCTCCCTGCAAGTCTCCGGTCAAAGCTGTGGCAGTGCAGCAGACCTTGGACAATCTGATCCGCCTGGGTGCGGTCGTTCCGGTGCCAGAAAATCAGCTTGGCAAGGGACGTTAGTCCATTTACTTTGTGGTACCAAAGAAAGGAGGTTCTGTCCGGCCTATCCTCGACCTAAAAGGGGTCAATCGGGCCTTGAAAGTTCGGCACTTTCGCATGGAGACTCTCCGCTCTGTTATAGCGGCAGTGAAGGCAGGGGAGTTCCTGGCATCCTTGGACATCAAGGAAGCGTACTTGCATATTCCCATCTGGCCTCCTCATCAACGCTTTCTGCGTTTTGCAGTCCTGGGCCGACACTTCCAGTTCAGAGCCCTCCCGTTCGGGTTGGCTACTGCTCCGCGGACCTTCTCCAAAGTAATGGTGGTCATCGCGGCCTTCCTGCGAAAGGAAGGAGTACAAGTCCATCCTTATCTGGACAACTGGTTGATCCGAGCCCCCTCTTATGCAGAGTGCGGCAAAGCTGTGGACCGGGTGAATGCTCTTTTGAGCTCCCTGGGGTAGATCATCAACTGGGAGAAAAGCCAGCTGCGCCCGACTCAGTCCCTGGAGTATCTGGGAGTTCGTTTCGACACCCAAGTGGGCAGAGTGTTCCTGCCGGACAATCGGATTGTCAAACTTCAGGCTCAGGTGGACCAGTTCCTAGTAGCCTCTCCGCTTCGGGCTTGGGACTATGTGCAGCTGTTGGGCTCTATGACGGCCACGATGGAAGTAGTGCCCTGGGCCAGGGCTCATATGAGACCACTACAACACTCTCTGCTGCAGCGCTGGACTCCGGTGTCGGAGGATTATGCTGTGCGCCTTCCCTTGGACCCAGCAGTGCGCAAGGCACTGAGCTGGTGGCTGAAGACAGACAAGTTGTCTGCAGGGATGCCTCTTGTGACCCCGGAGTGGATTGTCATCACGACGGACGCCTCTTTGACGGGCTGGGGAGCCCACTGCTTGGGAAGGACAGCGCAGGGGCTCTGGTCTCCTGAAGAGGCAAAGTGGTCTATCAACCTCCTGGAACTCAGAGCCATTCGGTTGGCGCTTTTGGAGTTCCTCCCGGTACTGGCGTTGAGGCCAGTACGGGTCCTGTCGGACAACGCCACGGCTGTGGCCTATGTCAACCGCCAGGGAGGTACCAAGAGCGCCCCTCTAGCCAAGGAAGCCATGAATCTATGCCAGTGGGCGGAAGCGAACCTGGAACAGCTGTCAGCGGCCCACATTGCCGGAGTCATGAATGTCAAGGCGGACTTTCTCAGTCGCCATACCTTGGATCCCGGAGAGTGGCAGTTATCGGCTCAGGCGTTCTTGGACATCACGAAGCGCTGGGGCCAGCCGAGCCTAGATCTGATGGCGTCATCGGCCAATTGCCAAGTGCCGCGCTTTTTCAGCAGAGGACGGGACCCTCGATCTCTGGGAGTAGATGCTCTTCTCCAACTGTGGCCGACACAGGAGCTTCTCTATGTGTCCCCGCCCTGGCCCATGTTGGGCAGGGTACTAGACCGGGTGGCAAAGCATCCGGGCCGAATAATCCTGGTGGGTCCAGACTGGCCCAGACGTCCCTGGTATGCGGATTTGATCAGGCTCTCAGTGGACGACTCTCTGCGGCTGCCAGTGGAGCAGGGCCTGTTGCATCAGGGTCCCGTGGTGATGGAGGATCCCTCCCCCTTTGGTCTTACGGCCTGGCTATTGAGCGGCAGCGTCTGAGGAAGAAGGGCTTCTCAGACAAAGTCATCGCCACTATGCTGAGAGCAAGGAAGCGCTCTACTGCTTACGCCAGGGTTTGGCATATCTTTGCAGCGTGGTGTGAAGCAGGCTCACTTTCTCCCTTCACTGCTCCAATTTCTTCAGTGCTGGCGTTCCTGCAAGAAGGTCTGGAGAAAGGCCTGTCGCTCAGTTCCCTTAAAGTCCAGGTAGCGGCTCTGGCTTGCTTCAGGGGCCGCCTGAAGGGTGCTTCCCTGGCTTCGCAGCCAGATGTGGTACGTTTTCTCAAGGGAGTTAATCACCTGCGCCCTCCTCTGCACTCAGTGGTGCCTGCGTGGAATCTCAACCTGGTGCTAAGAGCCTTGCAGAAACCGCCTTTTGAACCCTTGTCGAGGGCATCTCTGAAAGACCTGACGTTGAAAGCAGTCTTTTTGGTGGCTATCACTTCAGCCAGAAGAGTTTCCGAGCTCCAGGCACTCTCATGTCGAGAGCCTTTTCTGCAGTTCACTGAGGCAGGAGTGACTATTCGCACAGTGCCTTCCTTCCTGCCCAAGATTGTTTCTCGCTTCCATGTGAATCAGCAGCTCTGTCTCCCTTCCTTTCGTAGGGAGGACTACCCAGAGGAATACTCTGTTCTCAAATTTCTGGATGTGAGACGAGTCATCATCAGATACTTGGAAGTGACCAATGATTTCCGGAAATCGGATCATCTGTTTGTCCTGTTTGCAGGTCCTCGTAAGGGTCTGCAGGCTGCTAAGCCTACAGTGGCAAGATGGGTCAAGGAAGCCATTGCAGCGGCTTATGTGGCCGCGGGGAAGGTGCCGCCTATCCAGCTGAAGGCTCACTCCACTAGAGCTCAGGCGGCCTCGATGGCAGAGGCCGGGTCCGTCTCCTTGGAGGAGATATGCAAGGCGGCAACTTGGGCATCGGCCCGTACCTTCTCCAGGCATTACCGCTTGACTGTGGCTGCTCGGGCGGAGGCCCGGTTTGGAGCTTCAGTGTCGCGGTCAGGGATTTCAATGTCCCGCCCTGGGTGAGTACTGCTTCGGTACATCCCACCAGTCTATGGATTGATCAGCATGATGATATGGAAGGTAAAATTATGTATCATACCTGATAATTTTCTTTCCATTAATCATAGCTGATCAATCCATAGCCCCTCCCAGATATCTGTACTGTTTATATTCTGGTTGCATTTCAGGTTCAAGTTTAGTCTTCAGTTCCTGTTCAGGAGGACTTCGTGTTCAAGTTTTTTCAATTGGATTCTTCAAGAGTTGAGACGAGTTTGTGTTACAGTGAGCTGCTGCATTCCTCTCCCCTCCGTTTTACGGGGCTGGATTGAGACATAAATTCTGCCGGCGCTCCCTCCCGCTTCGTGCGGCTGTAGGGCAGCTTTGTACCCCTCCCGCTTCGGCGGTGTTAGGGTCAGTCAGCTCCTCCCGCGGTTGCGGTTGCAGGATAAACCAGATCCCCCCGAATCGGCGGGGTGGTGTCCCTCCCCCGCTCCGAGGGGATGAGCTGGACGGATTCCCCTCCCCCACTTGTGTGGGGATGAGCTAGGTTAATTCCCCTCCCCCGTTTCGGCGGTGGTGAGCTGGGCAGAGTGTCCCTTTGTGGGTGTAATTCTCTAAGTGCTGAGTCCTGCGGATGGAGCTTGGATATCGACATACTGAGGAGTTTCCGGCAGCACATGACCACATATAGGGAGGCAAAAGGATTGCTCTCTATCTCCACCTGCTGGTAGATGGACACAACCCACCAGTCTATGGATTGATCAGCTATGATTAATGGAAAGAAAATTATCAGGTATGATACATAATTTTACCTTATTTATTTATTTTATTGCATTTGTATCCCACATTTTCCCACCTCTTTGCAGGCTCAATGTGGCTTACAATACATCATAAGTTGTGGAAATACATAGTAGAATAGACATTTGGTATTACATAAGGATCTTGGGTAACATGATAATGGTTTAACAAGCAAGTATCGTAAGGCAATACTGGATATCCGTGTAGGAGTTCACATTTGTTGATCTTTGT
This sequence comes from Microcaecilia unicolor, assembly GCF_901765095.1. Classification (NCBI taxonomy): domain Eukaryota; kingdom Metazoa; phylum Chordata; class Amphibia; order Gymnophiona; family Siphonopidae; genus Microcaecilia; species Microcaecilia unicolor. The sequence continues at coordinate 7,630,641 of NC_044031.1, forward strand.
GGTATGCCTTATTAAAGAGAGGAGTCTTCAATGGTTTGCGGAAGTTAGTTAGTTCATAGATCGTTTTTAAGTTGCGCGGCAGTGCGTTCCAGAATTGTGTGCTCAAGTAAGAGAAGGTTGACGCATGTGCTAGTTTGTATTTTAGACCTTTACAGTTGGGGAAGTGAAGATTGAGGAATGTGCGGGATGATTTTTTAGCGTTCCTGGGTGGTAAGTCTATCAGGTCTGACATGTAGGCTGGGGCATCTCCGTGAATGATTTTGTGAACTAGGGTACATATTTTGAACGTGATGCGTTCTTTAATTGGGAGCCAGTGTAGCTTTTCTCGTAGAGGTTTAGCACTTTCATATTTTGTTTTGCCGAATATGAGTCTAGCTGCAGTGTTTTGGGCTGTTTGAAGTTTCTTGATTATTTGTTCTTTACAGCCAGCATAGAGTGCGTTACAATAGTCTAGATGGCTGAGTACCATTGATTGTACCAGGTTACGGAAGATGGTCCTTGGGAAGAAAGATCTCACTCTTTTCAATTTCCACATTGAGTGGAACATCTTCTTGGTTGTGTTTTTCGCATGATTCTCAAGTGTTAGGTGTCGATCAATGGTAACTCCAAGAATTTTTAGGGTTTCCGAAATGAGAAGATTCAGTTTTGGTGTGTTGATAGTGGTGAATTTGTTCGTGTTATGTTGAGAGGTAAGTATTAGGCATTGGGTTTTTTCTGCATTGAGTTTCAGCTGAAATGCATCCGCTCATGAATGCATGATATGTAGACTCTGGTTGATGTCATTGGAAATTTCCTTTAGATCTTGTTTAAATGGTATGTAAATCGTTATGTTGTCTGTGTATATGTATGGGCTGAGGTTTTGGTTTGATAATAGTTTGGCCAGGGGTAACATCATTAAGTTGAAGAAGGTCGGTGAGAGGGGGGGATCCCTGTGGAACTCTGCATTCAGGTGTCCAAGTGGTTGATGTAGTCGAGTTAGATGTCACTTGGTATGATCGTGTGGTTAAGAACCCCTTGAACCAGTTGAGAACGTTGCCTCCAATTCGGAAGTACTCGAGGATATGTAGTAGTATTCCATGATCAACCATGTCGAAGGCGCTAGACATGTCGAATTGTAGAAGTAGTATGTCCTTGCCAGTTGCAATCAATTGTTTACATTTATTCATGAGAGTAACTAATACTGTTTCAGTACTGTGGTTAGACCGAAATCCTGACTGGGAGTCGTGTAGTATTGAGAATTTGTTTAAATAATTTGTGAGGAAAGGTCACGTGATGCCACGCTGAAAAGCAGTCGAGGACGAGGAGAGCTCCTGCACCCCGACTGAAAAAGCGGGCACTACAGCTGCAAAACCGGACAGACCGACAATCAGAACATAACATTCTGAAGTACGGACCGCAACTTGCTGGGAGTCAGAGAGAGGGGCATTGATGGCGAGTAAATTGGTCCGGAAACAAGGAGATAAGGTGAAGGCGCCCCACTCACACAAAATGGCGGAGGCTGATGGCGGCGGCCCGGGTTCAGTGTGCTCCGCGTGGGTTTCTAAAATCGTGACGGAGGCCACACAGGCGCTAAATGCCTCATTAGATCAAAAATTCCACAAAATTACTGACAAACTGGAAACGATGGACGAAAAAATGGAGGCGCTCAAAGGAGAGTTCGCTACATCATGCCAGAGACTGTCGGACTTAGAAGACCAAATGCAAACAATGACCTCCGATAAAGATTCCCTGAAAGCCAGAGTAACAGAATTAGAAAACAAACTCGATGACCTGGAAAACAGGTCTCGCAGGGGGAATCTGCGACTGGTGGGGCTAACGGAGGTTGTTACTGAAATCGAAATTCGCCCCTTTTTAGAAGATTGGCTCACTAAGACACTACAATTGCAGTCCTCGGCTGGCCCGCTCCGCATCGAGCGGGCACACAGACTAGGCCCCAGGAGACCAAGAGATGCTAAACCAAGAGTGGTTATTTTGAAACTACTCAACTACGTTAAAAAAAACGGAGATTCGTGGAGCAATTCGGGCTAAGGGTCCCTTGAAATATGACAACAAAACTATTCTCTGCTTTCAAGACTTCTCAATGAGAGTCTCGCTACTCAGGAAAGCATACTCGCAGATTTGTTCAATGCTACATCAGAGACAGGTGCAATTTGCATTATTGTACCCTGCATGGCTCAAGATATTCACGGATGGAAAGGCCACTTTTTTTTACTCTCACCAGAGGCGGGCCCGCGAGTTCTTGAACAAGCATGACTCACTGCAACAGAGAGCAGCAGAGTGAAGGCAAGAGGAGTGATTACGACTTAACATAAGGAGAGGGATCCATCACTTGTATCGATAAAACCTTGCATTTTGGATTACAAGGGACAGATATAATTTCATGAGACGAATGATTGACGTCGCTTTGTTGTTGGACAAACCACAGTTTCGGATCATCATAACTTGGTAAACTGTGAGTAATGCGACCGATGGGATGTATCAGGGATCACAATAGAGACTTTGGCAGAGCTTCCTAGAGGGGCAATAGAAATTTCACACGGACTGTGCTTTACAAAATGGAAATCTTGCCCCCCCCCCCGGGTTACTATTGCAGCGGATGGGGGCTTTCGACATGAGGCAGCTCTGAAATAATACGACTGACAAAGAGTTACCAGAATTCAAAAGATGTGCAGTTTTTGGTACCAAGGTGGGAACCTGGGACGATTCGACCAAAGCAGCAGACAGGAGATTTACAAATGATACCAAAATGAGTGCAGCTTATCAAGCAGACAGAGATGTTGACGTATTTGGAGGGTGGAAAAGGGGGAATCTATAAGCATTACAGAGGGACATTTGAAGTATGATTTGAAAAGATACAGACAAAGTGGGAACCAATGGTTATAACTGTTTAAAGATTGATCAGACTGATACGAGTTGGAGGGGAGGGGAAGGGGGGGGAAGGAAAAAAGGGGGGGAACCACATATCAGGAAGAGAGAGGAAGGAGATGAGATGAGGGAAAAGGAAAAGAGAAGAAAAACTGCACATGGATGGAGAAAATAGGCAGAAGCTGGATCCACTGGACAGTCAAGTCTGCGGAGGACCCAGCTTTTATTTACAGATGTAGGACAAGAAACGAAGAAGAAAGGCGGAAAGTAAAGAAATAAATGGAAAGGAAGCCCTGGAAATGGAGTTAAGAGGACAGATAGCAGCAGAATCGGATACTGGGCCAGCATGATCTGAAAAACAAAGTCACCAGACAACAAAGGTAGAAAAGAAAATTTTATTTTCATTATAGTGTTTGGAATATGTCCACTTTGAGAATCAGGTGCTCAACATTAAAAGTTTATATTTATTTACTTATTTATGGCATTTTATCCCACATTAAACATGAATTAGGGTGTTTTGTGGCTGTACATGAGAATTGTGATATTATGATCCCTTGTTTCATATTGTTGACGGTCTGCATTTTCCGTATGGGTGGTGTATTGGTGTATTAAGTTCTGCCCCGTGTAATATTTATGGTACAGTAAGGTTCTGAGTGTGTTTTTGCACAAAGTTGTGCATAGTGTTTTGCAGTTGAGCGATTGTGGTTAGTATATGCTTTGAGCAACCACTTTATTCTTTGACATATGATACATATCTAATATGTAAATTTAATAAAAGGTATTAATTGTGACTTTTATTTTTATTTTTTTTCTGTGTGTTATCAGACAATTATGGATTTAAGCTCCACCCCCTGACCCCGCCCCTTTAGCCTCCCCAACCAGTTGGGCCACCGACCGCCTATGGGGATAGGCAGGAGAAGGCTTCGACAGCAACTCCAGTAGTTGGAACATAAGGACAGTGCCAGGTGGACTTCTACAGTCTTATGTCCCAGAAATGGCAATGAAAGACCAGGTTCAAGTATTTTATACCGCACTCATTGTTGGTTTAATCCTGAATTGATAATGAGTGTAGCTGTTGGCTGACTGGGTGGACCATTCAAGTCTTTATATGTCATCATCTACTATGTTGTTATGCTAGATGTTTTATACAGCGGTTAACTTGTGCTGTTACTGCAGTGCATTCAGGCTTTCTAGAACTGTGAGTTAACATGTAGGGACTGGTGGTTGGGAGGCGGGGATAGTGCTGGGCAGACTTCTATGGTCTGTGCCGGGGTTGGTGGTTGGGAGGCGGGGATAGTGCTGGGCAGCCTTATACGGTCTGTGCCAGAGCCGGTGGTGGGAGGCGGGACTGGTGGTTGGGAGGCGGGGATAGTGCTGGGCAGACTTATACGGTCTGTGCCCTGAAGAGGACAGGTACAAATCAAAGTAGGGTATACACAAAAAGTAGCACATACGAGTTTATCTTGTTGGGCAGACTGGATGGACTGTGCAGGTCTTTTTCTGCCGTCATCTACTATGTTACTATGTTAGGTTCCCACTTTGGCAGAAAATACTGGTACAATTAAGCATATAATACTGTTCGATGGTTTAGTTTGGTTTGAGTTAACAGAAATGTTAGCTGTAGGCAATGGGTTACTATATGTTACATTCAAAGACAAGCCTACAGGGGGGCAACCGTTTTGGAGGAAGTGGTGGGGAGTTCTCTATCGAGGTGACCTAAGAAGCTTTGCTCGGCACAGAAAGGCTGTGTGCGGGCAAACCTCAGGGGAGGGTAAATTCAACTCTGCAGGGTGTGAGTAGCGGGAGCGCGACGGCGGCCCGGGGGGGACGGTCAAGGGATTAGTGAGGAAAGACCAAGAGGTCAAGCTGCGGAATGGAGGAGAGTTGGAGGCAGGGCTGACTCTCCCTTGTATGATAATGGAGAAACGGCTGATTAAGAGAGAACCGAAAGGCGAGGGATGAGACCTCTGCGATTTATTTCATGGAATGTGAGTGGGGTAACTTCCCCGATCAAACGCCAAAAAATATTGCAACTCCTGAACCGAAAAAGGGCAGATGTGGTGTTTTTGCAAGAGACCCACCTATCCTCGGCAGGTAGTTATCTGGTTCTTGCCGCATTTGAGTAAGAAGAACCGACATTTCAGCCACCGTGAAGAAAGCCAGAGCACGTTGGCTGAAACGTCTGTTCAACTTACTCAGACGGACAACCACAACATCATAATGCCAGCTGCAGCAGCCTAAGAGAACGTACATAAGTATTGCCACACTGGGACAGGCCAAAGGTCCATCAAGCCCAGCATCCTGTTTCCAACAGTGGCCAATCTAGATCACAAATACCTGGCAAGATCCCAGCAAATCTTAATACATTTTATGATGCTTACTCCAGAAATAAGCAGTGGATTTTCCCAAGCCAATTTATTATTTTATTTATTGCACTTGTATCCCACATTTTCCCACCTATTTGCAGGCTCAATGTGGCTTACAGAGATCTGTTATGGCATCGCCATTCCAGGGTAAAGGTACAATTGGTGTTCCAAAGAGGATGACGAAAAAGAGCTAGGCAAACATTATAGAAGGAAGACGTTCAGAATAAAGGAAAAGTGGTGAAGTGTTATAATTGAGCTATGGATTATCGTGGTAAGCCTTGTTGAAGAGAGAGGTTTTCAGAGATTTGCAAAAGTGGGTTATATCGTTAATTGTTTTCAGGTTAGTTGGTAGTGCATTCCACAGCTGCGTGCTCATGTAGGAAAAGCTGGATGCATGTGTTAGTTTGTATTTTAATCCTTTACAGTTGGGGAAGTGTAGATTAAGAAATGTGCGAGCAGATCTTTTAGCATTTCTGGGAGGAAGGTCCACAAGATCTAGCATGTAGGTCGGGGCATCTCCGTAAATGATTTTATGAACCATCGTGCAGATCTTGAATGTAGTACGTTCTTTTAGTGGGAGCCAGTGTAGTTTCTCTCTTAGGGGTTTTGCACTTTCATATTTTGTTTTTCCAAATATGAGTCTGGCTGCGGTATTCTGGGCCGTCTGAAGTTTCTTGATGGTCTATTCTTTACAGCCAGCATAGAGTGTGTTGCAATAGTCCAGGTGACTTAGTACCATTGACTGTACCAGGTTTCGAAAAATGGCTCTTGGGAAGAAAGGTTTTACTCTTTTGAGTTTCCACATGGAGTAGAACATCTTCTTCATTGTATTCTTCACGTGGTTTTCGAGTGTGAGATTTCGATCAATAGTAACTCCAAGAATTTTCAAAGTGTTTGAAATGGGAAGGGAAAAGTTTTGGTATATTTATGGTGGTGAATTTACTTGTATTATGTTGTGAGGTGAGTATAAGTCATTGTGTTTTTTCTGCGTTACGTTTTAGCTGGAATGCATCAGCCCAGGAGAGGGGGGATCCTTGAGGAACTCCGCATTCAGGTGTCCATGGGGCAGATATAGCCGCATTGGCTGTTACTTGGTATGATCTTGTGGTCAGGAATCCTTTAAACCAGTTGAGAATGTTACCTCCGACTCCAAAGTATTCTAGGATATGGAGTAATATTCCATGGTTGACCATGTCGAAGGCACTGGACATGTCAAATTGTAAGAGAAGTATGTTGTTACCAGTTGCAATTGTTTGTGGCCTAGTGGTTAGGGTGGTGGACTTTGGTCCTGGGGAACTGAGGAACTGAGTTCGATTCCCACTTCAGGCACAGGCAGCTCCTTGTGACTCTGGGCAAGCCACTTAACCCTCCATTGCCCCAGGTACAAATAAGTACCTGTATACAATGTGTAAGCTTTGACATCACCAACAACACCCAACACTCCTACGAATACCATCCACAAAGCCAACATGGATACCAACAAACTACTGATCATAATCTACCTCACTCCCATAATCTACCACGCATGGACCACCCCTAACATCAATAACAACCCAACCACAATCCACCAACTCTATGCACAAACAATCAACAACCCACCAGACCAAAAATACAACAACCAACCTAAAGGAAAAAACTCCACATATGAACCACACCAACAGCAAGAAAAAAAGAAAAACAACAACGACAAATTCAACCACCGAGATAACAAACAATTAATAAAAATAAATACATCTATCCTCCCTACAGAACCATACCGCTTCATCCGAATAGGATACATCAACGCAAGATCAGCAGTAAGTAAGTCAATAGACATACTAGACTGGATTACCACAGAGAATTTAGACTTTCTGTTTATCACCGAAACATGGTTCCATGGCACCACAGACCCCGCCATCAAAGAGACATGCCCACCAGAATACAAAATCACCCATTGGGCAAGAACTGGAAAAAGAGGCGGCGGAATAGCCATAATTTACAAATCTGAGTTTACCATAACTACCACTGGCGAATCCACCTCACCACAACTCGAGATCGCCTCAACAAGAATCACTCATACAAACCTACGAGGACACCTCAACACTATACTATTCTACAGGCCACCAGGAAGATGGAAAGACTCCCAAACGCAACTCACAGACTTCATCTCCAATACATGTGTCTGTGCCTCAAACATCCTCATCATAGGAGATATCAACCTACACCTTGAGGACGACTCCTGAACAGGCACACAAGAATGCAAAGACTTCTTAAAACTCTGGGATCTACATGCACCTAATAATCAACCAACACATGAAAAAGGACACACACTGGACATCATTACACACAAATTCGACCCAGACCTAAATCTCCTACTTACAGATACAAGATGGACACCCACACCATGGACAGACCACCACAAAGCGATGATCTCCCTCCACTGGCGAAAAACACACAGAAACGCAATTAACAAACATGAACGAACAACATACACCACGAGAGGAAAAATAGACCCTACAACATTCTGGCAACAGGTCTACCGAAGCGAATGGTCAACAAATACAGACACCATCCAATTCCTCCAAGAATGGGACGACATATGTAGGACAACATTAGACACAATCGCCCCAATCCAAACTAGAACATCACACAGGAAAAAAACAAATTCATGGTTCACCGAAGAACTGAAAAAACTCAAAACACAAGTCAGAAAACTAGAACGCACATGGAATGAAAAGAAAGACGAAGACACACTGAATGCCTGGAAATCACTCCGGAGGAAATACAAATACACCATTAAACAGACTAAAAGACTACACTACAAAACAATGATTGGACCAAACTACAAAGACACACACAAACTCTTCTATCTCGTAAACAAACTGCTAGACACCACACCAGTAACAACCAACAGCAAAGATACACCAGGGGTCGATGACCTCGCGAAATTCTTCAAGGAAAAAATCATACAACTACGGCTCAAAATACCCACCAGCCCCACGGAATACACAACACTCCTAAATTGTCTTGACCCAGAAGATGGAATATACCCAGCAGACAGGATCTGGACCGAATTCGAACTATTATCAGAAGACCTCATCTCTAAAACGCTCAAGAGATTCGCCAAATCCCAATGCAAACTAGATATCTGCCCAAACAACCTAATGGAATCAGCCCCTCAACAATTCATAATAGACCTAACTAACCACATGAATTTCATGTTACAAAACGGACTTTTCCCAAAAGAAAAAGGAAATATTCTACTCACCCCAATACCCAAAGACACAAAGAAAAACACAAGCGAAATAACAAACTACAGACCAGTAGCATCTATACCATTAATAACTAAAATAACCGAAGGGATGGTCACCAAACAACTCACAAACTACCTCAACAAGGTCTCCATACTACATGACTCCCAATCAGGATTCCGGTCAAATCATAGCACAGAAACAGTGTTAATTACCCTAATGACCAAATTCAAACAAACAATTGCAACCGGCACCAATATACTCCTACTACAATTTGACATGTCAAGTGCCTTTGATATGGTAGACCACGAAATCCTATTACACATTCTCGAATACTTTGGCATCGGAGGTAATGTTCTAAACTGGTTCAAGGGGTTCTTAACCTCACGTTCATATCAAGTCACATCAAACTCAACTACGTCAGCTGCATGGACACCTGATTGTGGAGTACCGCAAGGATCCCCCCTCTCACCAACTATTTTCAATCTAATGATGACCCCTCTGGCAAAACTTTTATCTAACCATAACCTTAATCCACATATATATGCCGATGATGTAACGATATATATACCATTCAAAAAAGACATCAATGAAATCTCTAACAACATCTCTAACAGCCAAAGTCTACACATCATGAATACCTGGGCAGATGCTTTCCGACTGAAACTGAATACAGAAAAAACTAAATGCCTCATACTTACCTCCCAATACAACACGAATAAATTTACCGCCATCAATACACCTAAACTAAATCTGCCAATCTCAGAAACCTTAAAAATCCTTGGAGTCACTATCGACCGCCACCTAACTCTCGAGACTCATGCGAACAACACAACAACAAAAAATGTTCTACTCCATGTGGAAACTGAAAAGAATTAGACCATTCTTTCCAAGATCTGTCTTCCGCAGTCTAGTGCAATCACTCGTACTCAGTCACCTGGACTACTGCAACTCATTATACGCAGGATGCAAGGAACAAATACTGAAGAAACTTCAAACAGCCCAGAATACAGCAGCCAGACTCATCTTCGGAAAACCAAAATATGAAAGTGCAAAACCCTTACTGGAGAAACTACACTGGCTACCACTTAAGGAACGCATCACTTTTAAAGTATGCACCTTAGTCCACAAAATCATTCACGGTGAAGCCCCTGCATACATGTCCGACCTAATTGACCTGCCACCCAGAAACGCTAAAAGATCGTCCCGAACCTTCCTCAATCTCCATTTCCCTAAGTGCAAAGGCATAAAATACAAAGTACTGCACAGATCAACTTTCACATACATGAGCACACAATTCTGGAATACACTACCACGCAGCCTGAAAATGACTTACGAACTGACCGACTTCCGCAAACTACTAAAGACTTATCTCTTCGAGAAAATCTATGGCAAGGATCAAAACACATAAAGCCCATACAATCTCATAGACACGCACCAATACACTCTCTGAACCTCTACTCCCACGTTCTCACCGCTCTTAAACCCTACCCACAGATCAAATTGTCAGACCTCCCTGTTCCCTCGAAGATGCTTTGCCCCCCTCTCAACTCACCACTGTTATATTCCACTGTTCTATCCCCAAGAATATCCTGAATTTACTCTGTCTTATATCATTCTTCACAATGTAACCCATAATTGTACTGCAACCAATTGCACTTCTATCTTTTACAATGTATTGTAAGCCACACTGAGCCCGCAAATAGGTGGGAAAATGTGGGATACAAATGCAAATAAATAAATAAATAAAGCCGCATTGAGCCTGCCATGAGTGGGAAAGCGCGGGGTAACAAAAATAAAAATAAACTAGTACTGTTTCAGTGCTGTGGTTCGACCGAAATCCTGGTTGAGATTCATGAAGAATTGAGAATTTATTTAAGTAGTTAGTGAGCTGTGTTGTCACCAAGCCCTCCATAAGTTTGGTTATCAGCGGGATAGATGCTACTGGACGATAATTGGTTAATTCATTTGTATTTTTCTTTGCGTCTTTAGGTAGCGGAGTAAGCAGAATATTTCCTTTATCCTTTGGGAAGAGACCATTTTGTAGCATGTAGTTCAGGTGACTCGTTGGGTCTGTTTTGAGTTGTTGAGGGGCAGATCTTATGAGGTTTCTAAAAAAAATTTTTTTAAATGTTTTGTTACATTTGTACCCCGTGCTTTCCCACTCATGGCAGGCTCAATGCGGCTTACATATACAGGTACTTATTTGTACCTGGGGCAATGGAGGGTTAAGTGACTTGTCCAGAGTGTTGATTTACACCCTATGTGTGTGTAAACAAAGAAACTGACACCTATTATAAAGAAGAATAATCAAAATATTTTTATTTTTTCAACTGTCCTCCGTCGGACAGAGGCAGCGTGGGAACACCACACTGGAAGCAAAGTCTGCTTACAGAATATATTTTTAGCAATAATACAGAGATATATTTGCTTAGCAGTAATACAGAGATATATGCTTGCTCAGCTTTGCTCTTGCTTTGCTTAAGATACCTATCTTCTCCTCACTTTAAATACACTTACATTCATACTGCACCCAATGTGTGCACGTCAGCAACCCTTTTTCTTTGAAGCTTGTTCTCACATACATTCCTTATCTACAAATGTCTGCAAGCAACATTCTTTCTGTCCCCCCCTTACACAGCCTCCTGTCTCTGCTTCACACCAGGCTGCCCAGCTCAAGGCTATTTCCATGACAACCATATTATTTTCACAGGTTTGTGACTCTTATCTCTTTTGCCTTAATACTTGCACTTCACTGACCATAGGAACTTTATACTGTTCAACTGTTTCTCATTATATTTATGTAGCATGTTCATTATTATTAACAAATCCTCCCTTGAACCTTGTAAAACAAGGTTCACCAAAATTTCATGGTTATAGTTTTCATCACTGTTAGACTGGGCATCATCCTATAAATAGGTAACACCTCAGGCCGTCATGGCAATGACAAACATTTTCTATCAAACCACAGAACTTTCGGGAGTCATCAGTAACCCAGGACAGTTTGGTTCATAGTCACTGGTGTCAGGCATTATATTTTGTATCTGAGTTACCATGGTCATTTTCAATGAATCTTGACATGTTCGTCTGCAGCAGCCTAGCAAACAAGGCAAACAACATAATAAGAGTCCTGCAACACATATGAAAACAATACATCCAGTCACAATCCCTCTTAACCATGGACCTAATCCTCCAAACCAATTTTTTATGGTATCCCACCATGACGTGTCCAATATCCCTTCATAATCACTTACTTGAATTCTTGCTAGAGAAAGAATGCGCTGCATTGCATTTTTCACAATTATTGATTGATTTCTAACAACTGAACAACATGATGTATCATTCACTATTCCGCATACTCCTCCAGATTGGGCTAACATGAAATCAACTGCCATGCGTGTGTGCATTGCATATCTCGCTGTATCATCAATTTCCTCTTGTATTGCTGTTATAGCTATGTCTAATTCATGTGTTACAACATGTAGTAGTGATTGTAGGCGTCTGATTGACATACCCATTTCAGCTGCAATGGCAGATCCTGCAAATGGAATCCATCCAGTGGCTGACAAGGCATCTAGACATTTCTTGGTCATAGGATATGTACTGTTAATATAATCTAATGCTAATTGTAAAGCTTGATCATCTCCTGTTAAAGCACTAAAGGAGGTACTGGAAACATCTCTTTTACGTCGTTTCTGACTATTAGAACCATGTGATGTGGCATTTAATGGAATGATCAAATCAAATAAATTTAGTTGAACAAGAGTGCAGAACTTATAACATGATGGAAGATAAGTGTACAGAATATTATCACATAACAAATAGTCCCCTAACCGTAAAGACCGTAGAGAAGTTAGGTTATGATATAAAGCATATGTTTGAGAAAAAGGAAAAATAGGATTATTTGGTTCCTTAACTGAAGAACAAGCAGTAGGCACAGCAGTAATGGCTTGCATGGAAGAGGCATTAAATTGACATAATGAAAAGAAGAAAGTCAAATTGGTGAGAGTAAGGTTAGTAGAGGTAACATAAGAGGTTGTCAGTGTCCGGTTACAAGTTGTTTTGTGAGCACAGGCCACAGACGTTGCAGTCTGATTTATGACATAGGATCCCTGTAACACAGTCCAATTCTGGGATTGTATGTCATAAGTATAATTACATAAAACATTAGGTTTCTCACCCTGAAGTGAACTAGAATTTATCAGACACCAATAGTTTAATGCAGGAATAGTATGAACAAATAAAGAAGGCAGGCGTTGAGCAGTAACATTGATCCAATATTGCCTTTGCTCATGACCCTGACCCAAATAGCAGGTACCATTACTGAAACAGTTATGAATACCTTGCAACTTAATCATAGAATAAGGGTGAACATGTGCCGGAATGGTAGTTACAGAAGTGACAAGTGGAGTGCAAACAATACAGTTAGTCAGATTAAGAGTCTTTAAGGCATGTTGAATTCTTTCAACATATGTATTGAGTCCATAAATAAGTCCTACCAGCAGACAGATTACAAAAACCTTCATAATTCTTTTGCACTGATGATGTTGTTAATCAATGCCTTCTGGGGGTACAATGGTGGTTTCTGTTTGCTCAGGTGGTCCTGGATCAGGAGCCTTGCGTAAATCAGATAGATGTATCCAGGTGGTATGGTCTGACAACTTTGCTGCTGTGCGAGTTAAATCAGTGATAGTGAATGGTCCCACATAAACTGGATCCTTCCAGGTTTTGTGAGTGAAGTTTTTTCTTAAGACCTGCTGTCCTATGGAAAAGGAAAGAGAGAGATCATCACCTCTGTCCCAACGAGACTGTTTCTGAGTTGGGTTAGCTAAAGACTGAACCAGTTCCATAACAGGTTGCAATTGCTGCCAGTAGACTTGAGGCGTATGCAACGGAGTAACAACAGGCGTTCTCATATGTCTGCCTGTTTGTAATTGAAAAGGTGAAATTTTTAATTTACTCAGTGGCGAGCTACGTATAGACATGAGAGCCACTGGAAGTAGATCATACCAATTGTACTTATTATGTGGAGCCACAGACTCCAAGTCATGCAACAATGTTCTCAATTTAGTTTTCAGTATACCATTGTATCGTTCAACCAGACCATTAGAGGTCGGGCTATATACTGACACCTTGCGGTGAGTAATATTCAAGATAGTCTGCAATTCCTGCATAAGTACATTGTTAAAATGTGAACCATTATCTGAAACAATTTTATGTGGACAACCATGTGCTGGCATGATATGTCGAATTATAGATTGTACAACCACATGAGCTGTCTCCTTAGTACAGGGAAATGCTTCCACCCATCTTGAGAAAGCATCGACCCATAAAAGGATATAGCGTTTACCTTGTATGGGGTGAATCATATCAGTAAAGTCAATATGCCATTCAATACCTGGTCCTGTTGGAGTAGGCAAACATCCCGTGGGTATGGCTGGACCTCTACGGGGAATGGTCACAGCACAAGAAAGACAGGTTTTAACAATAGATTCCGCCAATTCTCTAAGATTGGGGTTCCAATACAGTAAAGATAAAGAATCAACCAAAGCTGAAATAGAGTCATGGTGCTCACCATGTATTGCAGTAAGTTTAGTAATAGCTTCAGCTATGGACAAACAAGCTTTTCCGGAAGGATGTATCCATCCGGTAGAAGTAGAGATACACCCTGTATTTTTCCAGATTGCTTGCTCCAATGGTGTGGGGGGTAAAATAGTCTGGGCAGTACTTTTACCAGTGCGTGTAACAACCATGCATAAGGGAATAGCCTGAGAACTAACAACTTCCGTAGCCGCTGTATCAGCAAGCTGATTACCACGGGCTTCAAAACTGTTAGCACCTGTATGTGCGGGGACCCAAATAAAAGCTGTCTTAACCCCTAAAGCCTCACGAGCCTGAAGTAAATCAAAAAGCAATTCCCAATAACGGAGGTGCTGTAAAGTTTTACCATTAGATGTAATAAAACCTCTACGTTGCCATTTCAGGAGATGGTACTGCAATGAGCTAATAACATAAGAACTGTCAGAATATATTGTAGCTGACGTTTGCCGCGGCGTGTGTTGTATGGCGGTTATAACTGCTAGTAATTCTGCATGCTGTGCTGTGTGCTGATGTGGGCACAATAGTTGGTGTTTCTGTATTATTTTTAAATCAGTGTTGACTTGTAATGCTGCAAGTGCAGAAATACCTTCATGGCTGGCACCATCTGTAAACCATATAAATCCTTCCTCCACCGGGGTAAACTGTAACGTGAGCCACGGTGGCTTAGAGTCGGGATGAGTTAACAGTACTGAGGGGGGAAACAAGAATGCTAATTGTTTGGACTGTTGCTCTGTTACTGGCTTTGTAGTAATATCTTGACCTAGTAAAATAGCCTGATATTTTCCATGCCGGGTACTAGTGAGTGCGGCCTGACTAGCAGACATCATATGATGAACTGAATGTTGAGTGTGAAGAATGATAGATGAATGTGGCATAATAGATCTCCATTTGGAAATTGCAGCACAAACCGCAACTAGATGTTTAGAAAAGGGAGGAAACCCCCTTTCAACTGCTGAGAAAGTCCCTGACAAAAAGCAGACTGGGAAAGTCAGATCATTTTCTTGATTGATAAAAGCAGCCCAAGTATTTGTATGGTCAGTAACCCAGACATGCACGGGCTGAGACGGATCAACAGTGGATAAGGGATCACAAGCAGAAGAGGCATAATTTGTGCTGAATAATTTGGTATCCAATGTCTGCAATAGTTTAGTAAACCAAGAATGGATCTTAGGGATTTGAGACAAGTGGGCATTGTGACAGCCTGTACATTAGTTAACAATTCTTTGTCTAACATGTGTCTATCTTTACCAATTTGTTGACCGAGGAAAGTAACTACTGGAGAGGCTAGCTGACATTTAGATCTGTTGCACTTATACCCGAGAGAATACAGTAAAAGAAAAAGATCAAGTGTATATTTGATACACAATTCTTGAGTTGGCGCAGATAATAAAATGTCATCAACATAGACAAACAGGGAAACATTTGAAGGTAAAAGTGAAATGAAGTCAGTGAGATCAGACATGAGCTGTTTTGAAAAGACAGTAGGGCTATCAGTAAAATCCTGAGGCATACGCGTCCAGCGGTATGCTTGATTTTGAAAAACAAAGGAGGTAAGATCACGAGAATCTTCATGTAAAGGGATAGAAAAGAATGCATTAGATAAATCTATGACAGAATTAAAAGCATGTATAGGTTGACTTTGCAGAAGAGTGGCAGGGTTTGCGCAAACAGGAAAAGAAGGTTTAATCAAATCGTTAAGTGCTCGTAAGTCATGTACTATACGAACATCAGTCTCATTCTTGGGCACCGGAAAAAGTGGCGTGTTATAAGGGGACAAAGAAGGTTCAATAATTTGGTGACAATGTAAATTTTGAATATGATGTTGTGCTTTCTCCATTAAAGAACGGCGGACAGGGTATGGCGCTACAGTAGGACCTCCCTGTTCGGGGTCCTTTAATATAATGTGATGTGCTGAAGCATTCTTTGCCAGACCATAAGGGTTTTGATCAATACTCCATATTGATTGGGGCAAAGTGTCAAGGGGATCAGCGATTTGCTGGACCATTGTAAGAAGGGAAGGTGGAGTAAAAGACAAGTTCAAATTTAACTGTTGTAGTAAATCTCTACCACATAAATTTACAGGGCAATGCGGGGCGAGAATAAATTCAGTAAAGGCTTGGCGAGATTCATGATTCTGTAAATTTAGAATTACGGACGTCTCAGTGGTCATTATACTTTTACGGGATTGGCCATCAAAACCAATGGAAGCACTTTCAGATTTAGAAACCTGAATTCCATCAGGCCGATAGCTAAGGACAGATGTAGTGGCTCCGGTGTCCAATAAGAATTTAATAGGAACTTGCTTAGGACCTACAGCCAATGTGATATATGGTTCAGCTTTACCTAAAAAGATAGTAGGACCCTGCTGCTGCTGTGATAGTCAATATGTACCCTGGTCCGCTGGCCCTTGATCTTGGCCAGCTGGAGGCTGCCAGGTAGGAAAAGCTGGTGGACGTGTATTGCGAGGGGGCTGTTGATCAGGAGATACATTTGGATAATTATACTGCTGTTGTGGGGGCTTACGGCATTCTGAAGCAAAATGTCCAAACAGGCCACAATTCCAACATTGTGTCTGTCTACGATCGGGTGAGGGGCGGCCATATGGGCGACCCCTAGTTACCTGACCTCGACGCATACCTCTGCCTCGGGGGACTATGGGAGCAGTAGAAACCCAAAAAGTTTGATTGTCTTGCATAATTCCCTGTGTTTTGGCGACCTTCTGATCTGGGCTGGGATCAGCGAGGTGCTTCTGTTCTAGATCTTTGATCTGCAGAGTAAGTAATTTTGTTGCCAGTTTCTGTTGGTCTTTTTGTGGGCCCTCAACAACCTTACAATGAATTGTGCTGAAATGTAGTAAAGTAGCACGAATCTCAGGCCATGGCTTTGTCATAAGAGCAACTACACCATCTAAATTGGATCTCATATTTGTGGGTATTGTGTGGTAGAAAAGATGTATGAAAACAGCACATCCGGGCTGTATATCACCATCCTGTCCTGTCTGAGCCTTGTATAATGATAAGCATTTTGTCAGCTGTGCTGTGAATGGTTCTTTGGGGTCCCATTTTAATGATGTTATAGATGAAAAATCAACCGGGGTGGGATATAAAATGTCCAAAGCAGCACTTAATCTATTGCGGGCGCGACCAGCAAATGGGTCTCCATCCGCATTAGGAAAAGGCAGCATTGGCATTCGGGCTTCTTGTGCTAATTGCGAGAGACTTATGCCAGAGGCAGCGCATAAAGCTTTGAAATCACCAATAGCTAATCGAGCACCTAATGTATTTTGATCCACCGCCTCAAGCCATATACGGCTGCCCTTCTGAATACTAGGGAGTTTTGTAACAATTGTACTGATATCAATAGGCGTATATGGTTTATATGTGTCCAATGGTGCTCCCCTATTGTCATGTTTGTCAGGTTCTCAGGTTCAGAGCCCGCGGGGCTGGGCTCTGGAGCAAACGTGAGCCCTTGGGCTGCTGACGAGGAGCGACAGCAGCAGGCAAAACCCACCAACCAACACTGGGTAAGCACACCGGCAGGGACTGCAGGCACTGCCCAGCGAACCGGAACACATGGACTGGAATCTCCCGGACTGGGGAACATAGGACTGGAACACTGGACTGCAACCGGACCGGAACACACTGGACTGGAGCACACCCGACTGGAACACACACCGGACCGGAACACACTGGACTGGAGCACACTGGACTGGTCCCCCGGACTGGAGGACACAGGACTGGAACACGGGACTGGAGCACACTGGACTGGTCCACACAGCTTCACCTGCACTTAGCTACTAAGCCCCCCAAGAGTTGAGCTCATGGGTTCGAGTAGCCGGCAGGACTTACTGGACGACACAGGGACCAGGACTGGAACAAGCTGTAACTGAAGTGCACCTAACTCCTAAAGTGACCAAAAGTGTTCCTAAGCCCAGCACCAACAGAAAAGCTCCTAAGCCCTCCACTAACAGCAGTGCTCCCAACAGAAACTAACAGGGGTGCCCCTACGCCCTAAACTAACAGAAGTGCAGGGAAACCACAAGGGAAAAGGAAGGGAAGACAAATGCCAGACCTTAACACTGGTACTTCCTAAGCACCAAGCTGCAGCAGCTAAACATGGGTTCTCACCCTGGTGCTTCCTAAGCACCCAGCTACAGTAGCTAAACACAGGTCATGAGGAAAAGCGGGGCAAGCACAAGGAAACAAGCAGGAAAGCCAAATACCCCAACAACAAAAGGTGCTTCCTAAACACTTACTCACAAGGGAGCTCCCAGCACCAAACTCCAGCACTGCACTAACAGCAGTGCTACACACCGTAACAAAAGGGAAAAACAGGGAAGTCAAACACACAAGTCTCAAGTGCACACTGCACTAAACTAACCTGGACCTAAAGCAAGTAGCCAGAAGCAAACGTTGCGAAGGCCCTGAAGGAAAGAACCCACTTCCTTATCAAGGCCCTCCCAGATGATGTCACTCTCCCTAGAGCCAGGCAGAACACATTCAAACCCTGAGAGGCCCAACCCACACCAATGCAACACCGTGAAACACTTGAAGCCAGTACACCCAAAGAGAGTTAGAGCAACTCAGACTACCCACACAGGTGCAGTATAGTGAAACAATTAGAGCCCTGCTGCTGGAAGCTGCCAGCACAGAGAGACAGAGCCAGGTCAGAAAGGACAGACAAAGAAACAGAAGCCAGCTAAGAAGCTGACCCCCAGGAAAGAGGTAAGTTTGAGAGGGGTTCAGACCTCAATCATAACAATGTTTAACCAAAATTGGAGCAGTAATCTTTAAAGGATTATCTTGTAAGCAATCCTTAGCCATTGTAAGACCCTCCATATAAAATTTGTAACCAGAGACTTGCCACAAATTGGTCCTTATGACATTTTCTAACTGGAACAAATCTGAGAGATTATTAGGACCATTTGACAAAAAAGGTACTTGGAGACCGTGTGTGGCAATTTCAGCGGCAACCTCATCCCACCATTTGTATCCGTAATGAGATCTGTGGGTCTCTACATATATACGTTGAATATGCTGCATCAGAGGGGAGTACAGAGTATGACTAGATGACGAAGAAGTGGGCAATGGCGCTGGAGTGACAGCGGTGCTAGTAGCACCTTCTGCACCTTTGGTAGGGGTCAAAAAAGAATTTTTAGAAGGTCCACCTTGACCGTCCAGTGTTTTAATATTCAAAATCCCTGAAACAGCATATGAGGGTTCATCCTCAGATTGCGGTTCATATTGGAAATTTTCCAATCCTTTAGTCGATGGATACAAAGACATTTTAGGAGTGGATTGTAGGGTAAGGGAAGGCAAAGAGTCATCACACGCAGGTGCAGGGGGATCATCAGAGACAGAACAATAACCTAACGCTGGTTTAGGATCTGACAGATCCTTAGGATTTCTATTCAGGTTGGGACAAGTTAATTGTGTAGTCAGCGAAGTTTGATAAGGTGGGGGCAGCTTATGGCTGTCCTCGTTTGCCTGCATGCGTGCGGTTTCACGTGCTTGTGTATCTATTTTCATTTTATCAGAGTGAAACAAATCTGCTGTTACCATAAAAAGATTAAGGACATGCAGATGTTTCTGAAGGGATTTACCCTTTTTGTGCTGTTGAATGTACTTTTGAACTGACAATATTTGGGGACGAGCAAAAGAACCCGTGCCTGACCATGCCAGGAATGGGTCTTTAGTTGCATATCCTGCCCATTTCTCACAGACCTTTTGAATAACAGGTGCCTCAAAGGGAAAAGTATCCTTAACATGCACAAGGGGTGAGCAATTCTTTCGGCTATCTACATACAAAACATAAGGAGTGATAGATGTTTCTCCCTGACCCTCTGCAGCGGGTTGAGAGGATAGTTCGTTCTTAGACTGAAAAGGTCTCATGATATAATAACAAACAATGCCTAAGCTAGCAAAATACACAGCAAACAATAATATAAATAATGAAAGATACAAGAATAAAAATAAAAAAGCAATTTTTCAAAAGACTTTGCTTCAAGATATACTCACGGTTCAGCTGATTGACAGTCTATAACCTACTCAATCCAGGCTGGCCATTTCTGGAGATCATAGGAAAGAAAGTCACACGATAACCAATCCAAAAACTTAATCCGAACGACGGCAGCCGCGTCCTGCCGCGGTCGCCAATTTGTTGATTTACACCCTATATGTGTGTAAACAAAGAAACTGACACCTATTATAAAGAAGAATAATCAAAATATTTTTATTTTTTCAACTGTCCTCCGTCGGACAGAGGCAGCGTGGGAACACCACACTGGAAGCAAAGTCTGCTTACAGAATATATTTTTAGCAATAATACAGAGATATATTTGCTTAGCAGTAATACAGAGATATATGCTTGCTCAGCTTTGCTCTTGCTTTGCTTTGCTTTGCTTAAGATACCTATCTTCTCCTCACTTTAAATACACTTATATTCATACTGCACCCAATGTGTGCACGTCAGCAACCCTTTTTCTTTGAAGCTTGTTCTCACATACATTCCTTATCTACAAATGTCTGCAAGCAACATTCTTTCTGTCCCCCCCTTACACAGCCTCCTGTCTCTGCTTCACACCAGGCTGCCCAGCTCAAGGCTATTTCCATGACAACCATATTATTTTCACAGGTTTGTGAATCTTATTTCTTTTGCCTTAATACTTGCACTTCACTGACCATAGGAACTTTATACTGTTCAACTGTTTCTCATTATATTTATGTAGCATGTTCATTATTATTAACAAGAGTCACAAGGAGCTGCCCGTGCCTGAAGTGCGAATCGAACTCAGTTCCCCAGTTCCCCAGGACCAGAGTCCACCACCCTAACCACTAGGCCACTCCTCCAGATGTCTAATTTGCATTGTGATTTGGTGTATCTTCCAAGTGATTGGGAGATGTTATCGATCGAGAGTGTGTCAAAGTTGGTCCATGATCGGTCTGCTGGAAATTCCCCAGGTAATGGATCTAAACATTCAAGGAGGTTTACATAGTCAGTTGC
This sequence comes from Microcaecilia unicolor, assembly GCF_901765095.1. NCBI lineage: Eukaryota > Metazoa > Chordata > Amphibia > Gymnophiona > Siphonopidae > Microcaecilia > Microcaecilia unicolor. Next base: position 7,651,705 of record NC_044031.1, read on the forward strand.
GTTGGTGGGTATCATGAGTCGTAATTTAATCATTTTCTCTTTGAAGTAATTCACAAGATTGTTTGCTGATGGGGTGTCTATGTTGTTAGAGGTAACCGGTGTGGTATTTAGTAGTTTGTTTACGAGTTGGAAGAGTTTATGTGTATCCTTGTAGTCTGGTCCGATTTTAGGTTTATAATATGATCTTTTAGTTTGTCTGATTGTGTATTTGTATTTTCTTTGTAGTTGTTTCCAGTTGTTGAGTGCAGAATCGTCTCTTTTCTTATTCCATGCTCGTTCTAATCTTCTGACTTGTGTTTTTAATTCTTTTAGTTCTTCATTAAACAATGGTATCGAGTTCTTTCTGTGTGATGTTCTGGTTTGAAGTGGTGCTATGTTGTCCAATATGCTTCTGCATCTGTTGTCCCATTCATGGAGAAATTGGGGTGAGTCTGTTGGTGATGTCCATTTGTTGTTGTAGAATTCTTGCCAAAATGTTAGTGGGTCTATTTTGCCTCTCGTGGTGTAGGTTAGTTGTTCTTGTTTATGTTGTGAGACTTTTGTTCACCAGTAGAGGGAAAGGTTTGCTTTGTAGTGATCGGACCATGGTATAGCTGTCCATTTTGTATCTGTTAGTGCGAAATTTAGTTCTGTAGAGAATTTGTGTGTAATGATGTCTAATGTGTGTCCTTTAATATGGGTGGGTTGCATATTTGGCCAGTGAAGCTCCCATAGTTGGAGGAAGTCCTTGCATTCACATACGTTTGTTAGGTTAGTATCCTCAAGGTGAAGGTTGATGTCTCCTGCTATGAGAAGGTTTTGGGTAGAAACACATGTGCTCGATATGAAATCCATAAAATGTGTTTGGCAGTCTTGCCAGTTACCTGGTGGTCTATAGAACAGGATAATGTTTAGGTGGTCGTGTAGGGTCAGGTGGTTGATTCTAACTGAAGCAATTTCGAGTTGGGGAAGCATGGATTCGGCTGTTGTTGTGACGGTGAATTGGGATCTATAGATTATAGCTATGCCTCCTCCTCTTTTTCCATTCCTTGTCCAGTGGGTAATTTTGTACCCTGGAGGGCATAGCTCTAAAATTATGGGTTCTTTGAGGTCTTGGATCCAGGTTTCGCTAATAAATAAGAAATCGAGATTGTCTGTTGTGATCCAATCGGTTAGAGTTGTAGTTTTGTTAACTACCGATCTGACATTTATATAACCCATGTGTATTAGTTGGTGGGGTTCGGTTGGGGTCGAAGATGTGATGATTTTTATTAGTTGTCTGTCCTCCTGGTATTTGAGTTTGTTTTGTCCCTTTTTTTCCTTTCTGTTGGTTGTGTCCGTAGGTGGTAGGTTTTCCATTCCATTTTTTAATCTTTTGGGTGGGTGTATTGTTTTTGGGTTGTGTGCATGGTTTGTGTCCTGTAGGTAGATTATTGTCTGTGAGAGGAGTCGTCAGTGCATGGTGGATTAGGGAGAGACAATAGATGATTAGGAGTAATTTGTTAGTGTTCATGTTGGCGATAGTTTATATAGTGCAGTTGGAGCGAGCGTAGGTTAGTGTTCAGTCCTGCAATTTAGTGGTGATTGGTTAGAATTTGCAGTCAGCAGGGCCGTGCCAACACGGTAAGCGGGGTAAGCACAGCAGGGGGGGCGCCGTCCTCTGGGGTGCGGCGCCGCCGCACCATGCTTACCTCGCTCGCCCTCCCGCTCCCAATGCTCAATTGCCCGCCCTCTTCTCCCCCCCAACATCCCTTTTCTTTTCTTTTCTTTTCCTTTTAAATTTACCTCCGTCTGGCAGCACAGCGTCAGTGAAGGAGGCGGCGCTCCTGACATGTCTAGCCTTCCCTTCGCTCAGTGTTCCGCCTTCTTCTGACGTCAAGGAAATGATGTCAGAAGAAGGCGGGGCACTGAGCGAAGGGAAGGCTAGACACGTTGGGAGCGCCGCCTCCTTCACTGACGCTGCGCCTGCGCTGCCGGACAGAGGTAAATTTAAAAGGAATAAAAAAGAAAAGGGATGTTGGGGGGGGGAGAAGAGGGCGGGCAGTTGGGACATGGGAGCGGGAGGGCAGGGGAGAGAGGAGCATGGATGCGAGGGGGGGGAAGAGGGCGAGCAGTTGGGACATGGGAGCGGGAGGTATGATTGGCTAATGGTGAATCTTTTCCTGTGAACTTCAGGATCAGCTAACGCCCAACTTAGTTTATCTGGGGAACAAGCACCCTGAAGGTTTAGTCTTGCATCTTGCAGCCTGTCTGATAAAGAGCAGTTATAGGGCTAAACGATATCTATGTACAAAGACCAAAATGTGCTTTTAAATATCAACTTGAATATAATCATATATTCTGTATTCATCCCTGGTAGTGATTAGCTTGGAAATGTATTCCCAACAGGGAGGGGGTGGAAAATTTACAAGTTATTTATACAGATTTTTTATTGAACTCGTTAAACTGCTGTTCTCCTACAGTACTATACAATGCTCTGTTTTTATTTATTTAGAAAAAGATGACCCTAAGAACAGTAATGCAGAGACACATAAATGGAAGCTCAGTGAGAAGCCTGAAGAGGAAAAGATGTTCTCAGAAAGAGAGAAAGAAGAGACTTCGTCCTGTTCTGACTGGGGAGAAAAGGGAAAAAATCAAAATAAACAAAAACCTTCAACAGGAGGTGAACATTGTACCAGTAATATCACACAAACAGTGGAAGAACAGACAAACCAGATGAGAGTTCAGAAATGTTTGTGTGATGGATGTGAGATATTCCTTAATGATCATTTAACTCTGAAATCACATCAGAGATACAATACTGAAGAGAGACCAGATACAGGTACGGACTGTGGGAAAACCTTCAGTCAAAAGAGAGAACTACAGCAACAGCAGAAAACATGCATAAGAGAGACACACTGTATAGGTTCTGAGTGTGGGAAAGATTTCAGTAGGAAGAAAGAGAAACATGAGAACAATAATAAAGAAAATAGAATGTGTACAACGACAGTAGATGAGAAAACCTTTATCAATAAAGGAAGCGTTACAAAATACCAGAAAAATGACACTGATGAGGGATTATCTGCATGTTCTAGTCGTGACAACAGCTTCAGTCAGGAAGAAAATGTCATAAGAAATGCAAAATTCCACACAGAAGAGATACTAGTTTCAAGTGCTGAATGTAAGAAAAAATTCAGCCATAGAGAAACATTCACAGATCATAAAACACCTCAGACTGGTGAAGAATCAATGACTACTACTAAACCTGAAAAAGTCTTTTGCAGAAAGACAGACCTCTCAAACTACCAGAAAATTCAGAAAAATGAAAGCTTGTGTACTTCTGCTGACAGTGGTACAAGTGCTTGCTGGAAAAGGAACCTCCCAATGCACAAGAGAAACCACAAAGGAATGAAACCATTCATCTGCAGTGAGTGTAATAAAAGCTTCAGTCGGAAGGGAAACCTCACCAGACACCAGAGAATCCACATAGGCATCAAACCATTTATTTGCACTGAGTGCAACAGACGCTTCAGTCAGAAGGTACACCTCACAGAACACCAGAGAATCCACACAGGAATGAAACCATTCATCTGCACTGAGTGTAATAAAAGCTTCAGGGAGAAGGGAAACCTCACACTACACCAGAGAATCCACATAGGAATGAAACCATTCATCTGCAGTGAGTGTAATAAAAGCTTCACTCACAAATCAAGCCTCACAATACACCAGAGAATCCACACAGGAATGAAACCATTCATCTGCACTGAGTGTAATAAAAGCTTCAGTCGGAAGGTAAACCTCACAAACCACCAGAGAATCCACACAGGAATGAAACCATTCTTATGCACTGAGTGTAATAAAAGCTTCAGGGAGAAGAGAAACCTCACAATACACCAGAGAAGTCACACAGGAGTGAAACCATTCATCTGCACTGAGTGTAATAAAAGCTTCACTCACAAAACAAGCCTCACAATACACCAGAGAATCCACACAGGAATGAAACCATTCATCTGCACTGAGTGTAATAAAAGCTTCACTCACAAATCATGCCTCACAATACACCAGAGAATCCACACAGGAATGAAACCATTCATCTGCACTGAGTGTAATAAAAGCTTCACTCACAAAACAGGCTTCACAATACACCAGAGAATCCACATAGGAATGAAACCATTCATATGCACTGAGTGTAATAAAAGATTCAGTCAGAAGGGACACCTCACCACACACCAGAGAATCCACACAGGAATGAAACCATTCATCTGCAGTGAGTGTAATAAAAGCTTCACTCAAAAAATAAGCCTCACACTTCACCAAATAATCCACACAGGAGTGAAACCATTCATCTGCACTGAGTGTAATAAAAGCTTCAGTCGGAAGGTAAACCTCACAAACCACCAGAGAATCCACACAGGAATGAAACCATTCATCTGCACTGAGTGTAATAAAAGCTTCAGGGAGAAGGGAAACCTCACACTACACCAGAGAATCCACATAGGAATGAAACCATTCATCTGCAGTGAGTGTAATAAAAGCTTCACTCACAAAACAAGCCTCACAATACACCAGAGAATCCACATAGGAATGAAACCATTCATCTGCACTGAGTGTAATAAAAGCTTCACTCACAAATCAAGCCTCACAATACACCAGAGAATCCACACAGGAATGAAACCATTCATCTGCACTGAGTGTAATAAAAGATTCAGTCGGAAGGTAAACCTCACAAACCACCAGAGAATCCACACAGGAATGAAACCATTCTTATGCACTGAGTGTAATAAAAGCTTCAGGGAGAAGAGAAACCTCACAATACACCAGAGAAGTCACACAGGAGTGAAACCATTCATCTGCACTGAGTGTAATAAAAGCTTCACTCACAAAACAAGCCTCACAATACACCAGAGAATCCACACAGGAATGAAACCATTCATCTGCACTGAGTGTAATAAAAGCTTCACTCACAAATCAAGCCTCACAATACACCAGAGAATCCACACAGGAATGAAACCATTCATCTGCACTGAGTGTAATAAAAGCTTCACTCACAAAACAGGCCTCACAATACACCAGAGAATCCACAAAGGAATGAAACCATTCATCTGCACTGAGTGTAATAAAAGCTTCAGTCGGAAGGAACACCTCACCATACACCAGAGAATCCACACAGGAATGAAACTATTCATCTGCACTGAGTGTAATAAAAGCTTCACTGAAAAAATAAGCCTCACACAACACCAGATAATCCACACAGGGATGAAACCATTCATCTGCAGTGAGTGTAATAAAAGCTTCAGTCAGAAGAAATACCTCACAAAACACCAGAGAATCCACACAGGAATGAAACCATTCATCTGCACTGAGTGTAATAAAAGCTTCAGTCAGAAGGAATACCTCACCAACCACCAGAGAATCCACACAGGAGTGAAACTGTTTATCTGCACTGAGTGTAATAAAAGCTTCAGTCATAAAATAAGCCTCACACAACACCAGAGAATCCACACAGGAATGAAACCATTCATCTGCACTGAGTGTAATAAAAGCTTCAGTCAGAAGAAACACCTCACAAAACACCAGAGAATCCACACAGGAATGAAACCATTCATCTGCACTGAGTGTAATAAAAGCTTCAGTCGGAAGGAAAACCTCACAAAACACCAGAGAATCCATGCAGGAGCGAAGCCATTTAGATGCTCTGAGTGTGGTAAAACATTCATTGACAAGGAAACACTTACTATGCACCAGAATAGCCATTGAGTAGTAAAACCATTTCCATGTACTGAGTGTGGCAAATGCTTCAGGTTGCCTAGTGTACAGCGCTGCGTATGCCTTGTAGCACTATAGAAATGATAAATAGTAGTAGTAGTTGAAGAAATACGTGATACAGCACCAAAGAATCCACACAGGAGTGAAGCTATTTAAATGTACTGAGTGTGGTAAAAGCTTCAGTGAGAAGGGAAACCTGACAAGGCACCATAACGTTTACATGAGAGTGAAGTCATTTACATGTAGTGAGTGTGGGAAGAGCTTCATTGAGAGTGGAACACTCGCCATACACCAGAGAATACATTCACAAGGAAAACTATTTCTGGGCACTGACTGTGGCAAAAGCTTCACAAAGAAATACATGAGAATACACCAGAGAATCCACAGAGGAGTGAAGCCTTTTGCAGGTACTGAGTGTGGTAAAAGCTTTACTGAAAAGGAACACTCAACAGACACTGGAGAATCCACACAGGAATTAAACCATTTATCTGCACCGAAGTTGAAGAAATACATGATAATGCACCAGAGAATTCACACAGGAGTTAAGCCATTTACATGCACTGAGTGTAATAAAAGCTTCTGTTAGAAGGTAAACCTCAAGAACCTATAGAAATGATAAGTAGTAGTAGTAGAAACCACTGAATGATCCACACAGGAAGGTTCCTGCACTCTCATATTGTTTTGGTAATTCAGACTGGCCTCTTAAACACCTGCAAAAACTTGGGGGCACTTTTACTAAGCTGCGTAGACGCCTACGAGCACCCAGTGTGCGTCAATTTGGAGTCATCATGGCCTGGGCGGTAATTTCGATTTTTAAGTGTGTCCACTACGCACGTCAGAAAATTATTTCTATTTTTGGTGCATGGCAGAAACTGGGCGGTAATCGTCATTCTATGCACATAGACCATTACCACCCGGTTAACGCTTGAGACCCTACCACTAAGTCAATGGGTGGCAGTAAGGTGTCAGGCCCAAAATGGACGTGTGCCAATTTTTATTTTGATGAAGTCAAGGACTGCTTTATGGAGCAGCTGGTTCAGGAACCAACAAGAGGGGGAACAATTCTAGACCTAGTCCTTAATGGAGCATGATCTGGTTCAGGAGGTAATGGTGCTGGGTTCACTTGATAACAGCGATCATAACATGATCAGATTTGATATAAGCTCTGTAGTAAGTACACGCAGGAAATCCAATATGTTAGCATTTAACTTTCAAAAAGGAGACTATGATAAAATGAGAAGAAGGGCGAAAAAAAAACTTAGAGGAGCAGCTGCAAAGGTCAAAAACGTACATGGGGGGGGGGGGAGCAGAGCAATATGGCTGAGAGGACACACGAGAATCTGCTCTATCATGTGTAAGAGGTTTGAGAGGAGTCCGCTTCAAGGAGGGCGAAGGCAGAGGCAGAAGGAAGGTGTGCTCTTGAGGAAGATCAAATTTCGTTCACATTCCTTATAAACATGGAATTCGCCCCCTAGTGGCCAAAAGACCAACCAGCATACTAACTAGCAGTAAGAACTACCATCCCCAGAACCCACCTGGCCTTAGGCAGGACTCTCAGGAGATAGAGGGGGAGGGGCAGGACTGGGAGATGAGGAGCAGCTGCGAGAACTAGGTGGGGAGGAGGCAGTAGAGGAGATGGGGGAGGAGAACATGGAGGTTTCAGCTCTTGCACAGACTCCAGATGGCAAGGTAAAAGGTTTCCTGGCTGCAGTACTACCTGAATTGTGTAAGATTGGGGAAGCAAAGCTGGTGCAGTTTGGGAGGAACCTGTGGAGGAGATTAGAACACCATACTACACAAGGACAGAAGGTTGTGCCTGGAAAGATTGAATTGTGATTAAAGCTCCTTAAAAGAGGAGACTGAGACTGTGTTAATGAACTGATTGTGAAAAGTGCAAGTAGCCAGCAAACTACCTGAGGACAGAAGATAGTGCTGAGGAAAGCTGGACTGTGTTTAAAATTATTTGAGGCAGGAACTTAAACTATATGATGGGGCTGGAGAAGCTTCAGGTGTGGAGCTGTCCTGTGATGATGAAGCTGGAACAAGAATAAGAATGTGTGATTTAACCTTTGTAAATAAAAACCTTTTCACTTATAAAAGTATTGGAGCTGCTGCCCGTTTTGTTCAACTACTACCATAAGGACAGCTGGTGCAGCGGTTTACTGAAAGGAGCTGCAGAAATTGAAGGTCTGGAGTAAGACCAAGATTGTAACCCGAGTGTCCTGGAGTGCATAGAATCCTTCAAGCTGAACAGGGTCGACCCTGGCTGGTCAGTAGAAGGGAGACCAGGTGACACATGCCTTCTAAGCATAAGGGTAAGGTGAGGTTTTATCCCCCTGAAACCACCTCTACCCCTCTTGGTCAACTGAAGTTGGATTTGTTTGTGCGTCCGCAGCGGGCAGGAAATGAGGGTGAGATCCCAGCTCAGCACTGGACACAGGGAGAGTCCTAGCTTTTGGGAGAGACATCTTTGTCCCCTTCAGACCAGGTTACTCCACCGCTCTGACAACACCATGGAGGAGGCTGTGAAGACTCCAAAGAAAGATGTGACATCTTCAGCAGCCGCTGTGGGGGATTCTCCTGGGTCAAGTCACTGGTCCTTGTTTCTGACTATCCCTTTTTGCTGGATGGATATTTTGTTTTGTTCACCTACTGGCACCTTTGGATCGTGTGTTTCCTTTTACCTTCAGGCGGGTCTCCCTGCTGGATAACCTGTACCCATTTGTTTTAGGATCGGCCGAGACAAACTGTGCAATAGGCTTACTCCTAGAGATCTCGCTCTTTAATTTACTTAAATAGTCACCCAAAGGAGGATTCCACTCACCCTCTTTGCTCAGAAAAATCACAGAGTCTGTATCGTGATAAAAACAGCGCTCTTGAAAAGCGTCAAGAACCCTAGAAAGCGAGACTATGTCTGGGTAGTGTAGCGTCGCAAGCATATAGAAAAGGTCAGATTAAAACGAACACCAAAAGAAGGAGGATACAAGGAATGAAAAGCCAAAGGTGGATACAAAGAGTAAATAGACGTGCATGAAGCTGAAATAGGGCGTTTAGAAGTAAAAGATAATAGCATACACAACGAAGTATTATAATGTCTGAAATGAAAAGGAAAGGAAACTAATTGAGGTGCAGGACAAGGTCTTGTACACATGTAGCAGTCAGAAACCTTAAGGGAAGAAGCAGTGTAGTGCAGCCAGTGTAACCATGTATTAAAATCTTCATATCCAGTCTCTTGGAATATGGTATCCTGAACAGAATTAGCATGAAGGATTTGGCGATCATAGTGGGCGTATGTGGTTTTGGGTAACCAGGGTTCAGGGGTTATAGGTGGGTCTGTAACCCTGATCCGAAAACGGATCATAGGATCACGACCTGTACTATCAATAGCTAGGGAATAGGTACGAGTCAAAGTCTGGTCAACATTATTAAAGGTGAAAACAACAACAGGATGAGCAGATGTATACTCAATTAATAAAGTGCAACAAGTAATATCAAAATTTCTAAAGCCATTTAGCATGAGTAGCAGCCTTCAAACCAGGAGAAAAGAACGAAACTGTAGTAAGGGTAGTGCTAGAAAACAAAATTCAGCAGGAATAAGTACATAAGTAATGCCATACTGGGAAAAGACCAAAGGTCCATCAAGCTCAGCATCCTGTCCCCGACAGAGGCCAATCCAGGTCAAGGGCACCTGGCAAGCTACCCAAACATACAAACATTTTATACATGTTATTCCTGAAATTGTGGATTTTTCCCAAGTCCATTTAGTAGCACTCTATGGACTTGGGAAAAATCCACAATTTCGGGAATAACATGTATAAAATGTCCTTTAGGAAACCGTCCAACTCCTTTTTAAACTCTACCAAGCTAACCGCCTTCACTACGTTCTCCAGCAACGAATTCCAGAGTTTAATTACGCGTTGGGTGAAGAAAAATTTTCTCCTATTTGTTTTAAATTTACTACACTGTAGTTTCATCACATGCCCCCTAGGCCTAGTATTTTTGGAAAGCGTAAACAGACACTTCACATCCACCTGTTCCACTCCACTCATTATTTTATATACCTCTATCATGTCTCCCCTTAGCCGTCTCTTCTCCAAGTTGAAAAGCCCTAGCCTCCTTAGTCTTTCTTCATAGGGAAGTCGTTCCATCCCCGCTATCAATTTTGTCGCCCTTCGTGGCACCTTTTCCAGTTCTACTATATCTTTCTTGAGATGCGGCGACCAGAATTGAACACAATACTCAAGGTGCGGTCGCACCATGGAGCAATACAATGGCATTATAACATCCTCACACCTGTTCTCCATACCTTTCCTAATAATACCCAACATTCTATTCGCTTTCCTAGCTGCAGCAGCACACTGAGCAGAAGGTTTCAGTGTTTTATCAACGACGACACCCAGATCCCTTTCTTGGTCTGTAACTCCTAACATGGAACCTTGCATGACGTAGCTATAATTCGGGTTCTTTTTTCCCACATGCATCACCTTGCACTTGTTCACATTAAACGTCATCTGCCATTTAGCCGCCCAGTCTCCCAGTCTCGTAAGGTCCTTCTGTAATTTTTCACAATCCTCTCGCGAGTTAACGACTTTGAATAACTTTGTGTCATCAGCAAATTTAATTACCTCGCTGGTTACTCCCATCTCTAAATCATTTATAAATATATTAAAAAGCAGCAGTCCTAGCACAGACCCCTAAGTAACCCCACTAACTACCTTTCTCCATTGTGAATACTGCCCATTTAACCCCACTCTCTGTTTCCTATCCTTCAACCAGTTTTTAATCCACAATAGGACATTTCTTCCTATCCCATGACCCTCCAATTTCCTCTGTAGCCTTTCATGAGGTACCTTGTCAAACGCCTTTTGAAAATCCAGATACACAATATCAACTGGCGCCCCTTTGTCCACATGTTTGTTTACTCCTTCAAAGAATTGAAGTAAATTGGTCAGGCAAGATTTCCCCACACAAAAACCATGCTGACTTGGTCTCAGTAATCCATGTCCTTGGATGTGCTCTGTAATTTTGTTTTTAATAATAGCCTCTACCATTTTCCCCGGCACCAACGTCAGACTCACCGATCTATAATTTCCCGGATCTCCCCTGGAACCTTTTTAAAAAATTGCCGTTACATTGGCCACCCTCCAATCTTCTGGTACCACGCTCGATTTTAAGGATAAATTGCATATCACTAACAGTAGCTCCGCAAGCTCATTTTTCAGTTCTATCAGTACTCTAGGATGTATACCATCCGGTCCAGGAGATTTGCTACTCTTCAGTTTGCTGAACTGCCCCATTACCTCCTCCAGGTTTACTGTGAATTCAGTAAGTTTCTCTGACACGTCCGCTTGAAATACCATTTCCGACACCGGTATCCCACCCAAATCTTCCTTGGTGAAGACCGAAGCAAAGAATTCATTCAATCCAGGGGCGTATCTGAACTGCGGCGGTAGGGGGGGCCAGGGCCAGAGAGGGGGGGCACATTATAGCCCCCCCCCCCCCGCCGCCGCCGCCATTGCCGATCCCCCTCCCCCCAGCCGCTGCCATTGCTAACCCTCCCCCTCCGTTGCTCGCCTACCTTCGCTGGCGGGGGACCCCAACCCCCGCCAGCCGAGGTCCGCGTCCTCCTGCCGCTGCCGGCTGCCTTTGGTCCTTTCATTCTTCCATTGAAGCTGGCGCCGACGAAAAAGTTTCTTTTGAATCTGACGTCGCTGCACGTTGCACGTTGTACGTGCAGGACGTCAGACTCAGAAACAATTTCTGAGTCTGACGTCCTGCACGTACAACGTGCAGCGACGTCAGACTCAAAAGAAACTTTCGTCGGCGCCAGCTTCAATGGAAGAATTAAAGGACCAAAGGCAGCCGGCAGCGGCAGGAGGACGCGGACCTCGGCTGGCGGGGGTTGGGGTCCCCCGCCAGCGAAGGTAGGCGAGCAACGGAGGGGGAGGGTTGGCAGCGGTAGGGGGGTCCAGGGCGAAATCTGCGGGGGCCCAGGCCCCTGAGGCCCCACGCAGATACGCCCCTGATTCAATCTCTCCGCTACGTCTTTATCATCCTTGATCACCCCTTTTATCCCTCGGTCGTCCAGCGGCCCAACCGATTCTTTTGCCGGCTTCCTGCTTTTAATATACCTAAAAAAAATTTTTACTATGTTTTTTTGCCTCTAATGCTATCTTTTTTTCGCAATCCCTCTTGGCCTTCTTTATCTGCGCCTTGCATTTGCTTTGACACTCCTTATGTTGCGTCTTGTTATTTTCAGACGGTTCCTTCTTCCATTTTCTGAAGGCGTTTCTTTTAGCCCTAATAGCTTCCTTCACTTCACTTTTCAACCACGCCGGCTGTCTTTTGGACTTCAGTCTTTCTTTTGTAATTCGCGGAATATGTTTGGCCTGGACCTCCAGGATGGTATTTTTGAATAGCATCCACACCTGTTGTACAGTTTTTACCCTCTCAGTTGCCCCTCTAAGTTATTTCTTAACTGTTCTTCTCATTTTATCATAGTCTCCTTTTTTAAAGTTAAAAGCTAACATATTTGACTTCCTATGTATAGTTACTTCAAGGTTGATATCAAAACTGATCATATTATGATCACTGTTATCAAGCGGCCCCAGTACCATAACGTCCCTCACTAGATCATGTGCTCCACTAAGGACCAAGTCTAGAATTTTTCCTTCTCTCGTTGGCTCCGGCACCAGCTGCTCCATAAAGCTGTCCTTGATTTCATCAAGGAATTGTACCTCTCTAGTGTGTCCCGATGTTACATTTACCAGTCTATATTTGGGTAATTGAAGTCACCCATTATTATCGCATTGCCCATTTTGTTTGTGTCTCTGGTGTCTTTTATCATTTCTGCGTCTACCTGCTCATCCTGGCGAGGTGGACGGTAGTACACTCCTATCACCGTCCTTTTCCCTTTTATACATGGAATTTCAACCCACAATGATTCAAAGGTGTGATTTGTGTCCTGCTGAATTTGTAATCTATCTGAGTCAAGGCTCTCGTTAATATACAATGCTACCCCTCCACCAGTCCGGTCCACCCTATCACTACGATATACTTTGTACCCCGGTATGACAGTGTCCCACTGGTTATCCTCCTTCCACCAGGTCTCAGTAATGTCTATTATGTCCAATATTTCATTTAGTGCAATATATTCCAGTGTACAGGTTAACAGCAGAAGCATTTCCAGGAATACATAGGTATATGTGAGTGGAACAATGCCAGAAAATATCTATAAAAGGATAAACAGGATGAGAAAAAGTAAAAGGAATAATTAACTTGCATAGCAGCAGACATAGTAAGAGTAGTATTATTGGTAAGAAGAGAACCAAAGGGTGGAGAGTGAGCAACAAGAATAGGAGAAAAACAAAGAGTTGTAAGAATAAAAAGGAAGCACTTCATTGTGGCAAATACTTCATTATTGCAAAATTCCAACATGCAAAGTCCAAAATGCAAAGTCCTTGTCAAGTAACATAGTAGATGACGGCAGAAAAGACCTGCATGGTACATCCAGTCTGCCCAATAAGATAACTCATATGTGCTACTTTTTGTGTATACCTTACCTTGATTTGTACCTGTCCTCTTCAGGGCACAGACCGTATAAGTCTGCCCAGCACTATCCCCGCCTCCCAACCACCAGCCCCACCTCCCAACCACCAGCCCTGCCTCCCACCACTGGCTCTGGCACAGACCGTATAAGTCTGCCCAGCATTATCCTTGCCTCCCAACCACCAGCCCCGCCTCCCACCATCGGCTCTGGCACACAAAACAGTTGTTGAAGGGTGAAAATCAGATAGATGGTTCCAGGAAGAATCTCCTTCAAGGAAAGATGATGTTGGGGTAAGAGTCTAAATGTAAAAGGGTCCAGAATAGACAGGAGCAGTGTCATGTGGATCAGATGTTAAGAACTCCATTTCGACCCTAAATTCTCATTTGGGTTATTGGTTTTTTCACCGGGTTTGAGACGAGGGTTCCTATTGAAGCACCCCCCCCCCCCCCCCCCTTTGTAGCCAGGCTTATCCCCGTGAAAAGTTGGTCTACTCAGTTTTCTGCTTGGACATGTCCGAGCTCAATAGGTTCAGGATCTGTGGACACTACTGACGAACAATAGAAAATGAAAAACAGTCAGAATGGAGGCGGTAAAGGGATGGCCACCCAATGGGTTTGTGTGTGAACAATTTCAAACAGTTCAAAACTATCAAAACTATCTCCTCTTTCCCTATAGAAGTTTAAGTAGACCAATCCCATAGAGGTCAATTGTTTCTAAAATAATACCTGGGCCTGTGGTGCAACTGTCAAGTAAAGGTTCACACAGTATAGAAAACCTGAGATAAGGGCTCCAGGCACTGTTATCATCAGAAAGAATGATTTGACAGCTTCACAGCAGCAGCTGATAAGGCCTCAATTCGGAAAAGTAGGATCTTTAAACTGATCTGGAATGACATTAGACAGAGAACTTCTTTGTTAGTGAACGTTTTCTTCAGATATGTTGCCAATGATTTCTACACACTGCTCGACAAACAGAAATTCAAAAGGGAGTCAATCCCGTTCTCCCTGAAAATTGTACTTAGCACAGAGCAGACATGAAGAACAGAAAAAGCTACATATCAGTGTACAGCTAGTACTCTTCATCGATGGACATTGAATGGGCACCCTGTGGAATTTCTGTACAAGTGATGATTTCACAATCATCAAGAGGGGAATGAATTGATTCGCACTTTTCTGGCCACTGAAGTCAGTTATGACCCATGAACCACATAGCTAAAAGCTCAGACTTAAAATGCCTAATGTTTATTTATTTGTCATTTCCATACCCCAGAGGAATACTCCACGCACCTCAATGGTTAGGGAGAAACAAAATGGACGCCACAAAGATATGAGAAAATACGGTGCTTTATTCACTTACCAATATAGAAAATCAGACAGTCAATTATAGCAGAGTCTAAAAGGCTTTTCTCATTGGGAGTGTATACAGGATTCAAACTGAAGCAGTCTCTGTGCACAACTCCACAGAAGTAGGAAATACAATCACTTTTATATGGAAAACTTAACATTGAGTCTATGGAGTACACATCATTAAACCCGCCTTTTTCTTCTTCCTCAAATGCTCTCCACAACTAATCAAGATTGTTAGGGTGGTCCAGAGAGATTAGAATTGTTTATACACTTGTTTCACGGTCCATTTCACCTGCAACTTGCTATCTCATGTTTCCATCATCTGCAGCCCCTTATCTTATGCTACCAGGGTGTAGGCTGCAGAGACCCCCCCTAACCACATTCATTAGAAAACACCTTCCATGGAAAATTGCTCCACGTCCTCTTTGCTGTAGAACTGTCAGCTAGCTTGTCACAAAAGCTTATGTGCCTCAGGGTCACACAGAAGCTATCATTTTTAAACTTAGCTTGACAGCTTCAGGCTTCAGGACTTTGGTTCAGAGAAGGCCCAGACAGGTTCATTATTATCATATCCCCCCTTGAAGGCCTGTGTAAGCAAGGGCTTTACAAACAGGGATACGTGAGGTTGATGGCTTTGGGAAATGTCCCAATGTACATAATAGTCCAGTCCTGCAGCTGGAACTGTGACCTGTCTTCAGGTGCAATATGTTAGTACCCCGGTCATAGGCTGTCTTAGGTTGCTCACTTTACCCGTCCTGGCCACACGACCTCCAAAGCACTAACATTAAGGCACAAAAGGGTGTATAAATGCTATCACAAGTAGGACAAGGGCCAACTGAACAATGTGGTTATGTAGTTAAAAATGTGTATCTAATGGGTAATTGGGAACCGTACCTCCCCCCTTGGGCCTTATATAAATTGTAACTTGTAATATTTCCCATGGTAGCTGAGGAAAGGAACAAGGTGTAATAAGCAAGAAGGAGTTAAGGCATATCCTATAAACTTGATTGCTTATTTGTAGTTATATAAAAACATGAAACCAATAAAGCATTATAAATCTAGAACTAATATGTCTTATAATAAACCTAAAATTAACATCTTATAATATTGGTATGTAATTTTTCATGCAAGGCAAAGGCTTGTCCTGTAGGCCTTATTTCTTACTACGAGCAGTTATATATTTTGGCGAGGTATTGAAGTAATGGATTACATATTATCCTAACAGTAGTCTTACACAACAGCATTCATGTCTCCATTTTCATCGCTAACATTACGACCTATTTCATCATAGAGTCCAGCTTCAGCTTTGTGGTTATAATAAATATAAATAATCCAGTCAACATTTTCATTAATAGTCACCCACCAGAAAATAGATTCAAATCCCACAGTAATTTGGTTACGGGCTTTATACTCATCAGGCACCCCCCCTTGGCACACCAATAGCATCTAAGTCAACCGCTTCATCAAATGACCCAGGAATGTCCCTCTTTTCCTGGATCTTATCACGGCTGGGGGTAGGTATTCCCGCAATACCACTAAACGTCTGCTCGAGAACATGTGAAATCAGAGAAATCCAGATTACCACTAGAAGTGATGGTGGTGTTGCATGAAGAGAGATTTCCCACCCAATAGGGATGCAGGTCTAAAATTTGGTTTCTGGTATAGGTGGCTTGAATCTTGGGGGTACCTTCTCACTTCCCTTGGGTGTCTCTGGAAACAAAAATAACTGAGGGATAAACAGGATTGGTCATTAGTTTTAGTAACTTGGAGAAATTTTAACATGCATGCAGCTCTATTATAATCATTAATAAAATTCAAAGGAGAGGGGAGGACTGCAGAAGCACATACATAACAGTCAGTGACATTTAACCACAGATTTAGGTCACTGTAGCAAAAGTTTCACTGAGGTCGGTGATATTTAGAATTTTAATTGGGACTTTAGTTTCTTCAGAGGCTTTTAGGCACCAAGGGGTTCTTAGGATCTACTTCAGGTACTAAGGGCTTGGTTGTAGGTTTAGCTTTTGAGGGTTCAATGGTCAGGATCCTAAAGCGGGCCATAGGGTCTGTATTAGTGACGTTTATTCCAATAACATAGGTACGATTCATTTCTCTGTCTCTATCGGCCTTGTCATGATCAATCAGGTAGGTGGGCAACGTGTCTGTTTCTAGTCAAAATCTTATTAGCAACAAAAGCTTATTGCAATATATTATGAAAAGCAGTAACAATAATAATGCTAATATGGTTGCATCTATACCTAATAGAAGAGTAATCATAAGTGGAAAGGGTACATTATGCTGTGACCATCAGTAATACAATCAATTTAAAGATAAACAGTGTAATGCTCCCAACTAGGAGTCCTAAAATGAAGACAGTAAATTCAAGAGTCAGTAATTCCTGGTTCTGGTTCTGTTGTTTCGAGGATGTGACTTCCGGGTGTTTTTGCATCCGGATCCAAGGTATGAAAAACACAAATGTCCATGAGGTGTACCCAGGAACTGTGGTCTTCTAGCTTGGCTGCTGTAGCGGTTACAGCTTCAACTTTGAATGGATCAACGTAAACAGGATCCTTCCAGGTGTTATGGGTGCAGGTCTGTTATTTTCAAGGCCTTGGGATTTTCTGAACTATCCAAACTATCCCCCCCTTCTGTCTGGCAATTTCCTTGGAAATGTAAGACAGAGATGTTATAAAAGATTGTAAATAGTACCAGTACAATGGGATAGCATACCACGGGATACAAACAGTAAAGAAATATCAAGGAATCTAGTAGATAGATAAGGCATGGGTAAAAGTAGAAAACTATATATACATATATGAACATTCAACAAACTAAAGTCCATAATTCCTATGTATAAATGTCCACGTAAGAGATACATTAACAGCGGTCAGCGTAGTTTCTCAGCATCTTCTCTTTTCTGGTTTCGGGAAGACGCAGTTGGCACAAAGTTGCTTTACAGTGTACACAGTCAGGGTTTCACATATGAAATGGCATGCGGCTTCTGGAAGGCGTCAACATGGAGTAAGTTAGAATAGGTTGAATCTGCAACATGACTCAAAGGCATAGAATAAACAAAGAGAGCAGGGCAAAGAACAATTCAATTAATATGTGCCCAATTCCTTAACAAAATATCATCAGCACAATGCTGGTCTTCCGATTTTATGTACGGTAACAAGAGTTAAGCTATTGATTACGACCATTAGTGAGGCACCTTTCAATTATAGAATAGCTGAGTAGAAAAATAATATTTATTTATTTAATACATTTATATCCAGCGCTTTCCCACACAGGGCAGGTTCAATGCGGCTTACATAGTAAATATAATTACAAAGTCATGTAAGGGGAATATTACTAACATTACATAATATAACTTACTGCAGTAAACATAGTTATAGAAAGGCCTTAAGAATAAGTATGAAAAGGTGCAGGAATATAGGATAAGGAAAAGGAATGGGAGGGGCATGGTGTAGGGAAGATGGTGCGGAAAAGACTAGGGGAGACAAGGACAAAATATCACATCAGTATTCAATTACTAGCAGTAGAAATGAAGGTAAATTAGGTTATAAACTTGTCCTAAGAAAAGTAAAAATATTGCATTAAGTAATCAGGGAGGTACGTCTGTACTCCATTTATAGAAAACAAAGCTGAAAAGACACAGAAAGCAAGGGGGAAACGGTAACATTTTAACCATTTACAATAAATATTGAAATTTTAGATATGTATTTATAAACAGTGAACATCCCTCTGGTTGTTGAGCTAAGGTAGAGGGAAAAAGTGTTAATATAAAACAGGGGAAAAAATAAATTTGAGGAAGAATATATGAGATGTTAATACATGTCTATATAGACTCAATTGGCGTTCTCAGAGGGGTACCTGATGAATTCAAGACCCGTAATCAAATTGCCTCAGGATCTGAGTCATTTTTCTTTCCATGGGCTACAATTAACAAAAATGTAGATTGGATTAATTACATCTATTACAATCAGCAAAGATTTGTTAATGATAGCAGAGATGCCATTCAAGGCATAGCAGCCCAATTAGATGCCACCAGTAGAATGACAATGGAAAATCGAATGATTCTTGATATGATGACAGCATCGGATGGTGGAGTGTGTGTAAAGCTAGGTACTCAGTGCTGTACTTTTATCCCCAGTAACACTGCTCCAGACGGGTCAATCTCCAGAGCTCTGAAAGGCCTCACCTCACTTTCAGAGGAACTGGCTCGTAACTCTGGTGTTGACAACTCCTGGACAGGATGGCTGGATAAAACCTTTGGAAAATGGAAAAATCTTTTTGTTTCAGCTGCAATTGCTATTGTTGTTTGCATTGCTATTTTCATAGTTGTAGGGTGTTGTATCATCCCATGCCTTAGAGAATTAGTGGTACGCGTAGTTACTGCTGCTATAAGCAAGAAAGAACCTGCAGGTCATTATGTCCTGTATGAGTTTGATTCCCACTTCAGGCACAGGCAGCTCCTTGTGACTCTGGGCAAGTCACTTAACCCTCCATTGCCCCACATGTAAGCCACATTGAGCCTGCCATGAGTGGGAAAGCGCGGGGTACAAATGTAATTTAAAAAAAATGATGACCGATATTAAGCTTATTGCTGGAACAGAAGGAGAAGGATCATATGCTTCTATGCATTTTTCAAGCCATTAGAAGTTAGCATGGCCTTCCTATATATTCTAGGCCTATTACAGTTAAGGTATTACAATACTCACAATTATAATACTTTTGAGTTTTGCAGTAGTTATTCATATTATTAGCGTTTTATGTAACCACTATAGTTTTTATTAATTTTAAACGAAACATGTCTGCTTCATTAATACCAATTTAAGCAATATTTACATAATCAAAGTTTGACTACCGATTACTTTTGTAACAATGATATATTAGTTTGTCTCAGTCATATATACACTCAACTTTATTGGTTCCATTGTATGACACCTAGACTTAAATGACTTCTCACGTTTCCAAGTCTCACACTGCTCTAGAGGGGTAACCATAGTATACATAGTTAGGTTTCTTTGGGTGGTTTACCTTAAGAGGGAACATAGAATATAGAACTTTATGTAGTATATATCTACATGCTCAAAGATTGAGTCTCACTGAGGCCAAAGTCCCACATCATGACAGAGCGCCCCTGTCCCCTCACAGATATATACATTCCCCCCCCCCCCCCAACTCACACACATAGAACTCTTAACAGCCCTCTGGAAAGGACGGCCACACCCACTTGTAGTTATGTGTGCCGGCCCTTGGAGGCCTGG